>NW_026126418.1:58160000-58282500 GCF_943737965.1 Phodopus roborovskii | reverse complement strand
CCACATACTCAGTAACAATTAAGTATGAAGTCACTAGTGCCTAGGAAGCCATTATTATTACTTAAGGAATATTTCAAGGTAGCGTATTCACCTCCAAGAAGTTACTGCTTGTAGTGGCAATCACAGAATCTTAAAAAAGAATGAAATCATGGGAAACCAAACACAAACAAACAAAACTAAGGTAATGTCTTTGCAAGCAACACTCAACAAAACCATGGCCACACTGCTATAAGCACACATATTATAACTCTTTTATGTAACACCAAATTCGAGGCACTGGTCAGTGCGGAAGCTACCTCAAACACTAAACCTATCTACACCTATTCCAAGTTTGTTCCGTTTTAGAGCGTTTTCTTTTCCACTGTTGGAATCGGCTGAGGATGGAGTGTGAGCAGTGACTCTTAGTTTCCTTTGCCTTTGTCAAACTTTGTCACAACTGTAAAGTTATTTTAACAGAGTTTATTTGCCTAGGTATTTCCTTTCTCTTGTAGTAGTGTAAGAGAAAAGGAAACAACAGCTTAATCTGTAAGCAAAGTGAAGTGGGAGCGAAGGGGTGCTTCCAGCTCTGGCCAGGAGCAGATTTAGCCATCAGTATGCAGTATGTGAGATTTTTGAGAAAAAAAAAAAAAAAAAAAAAAAAGGAAGAAAAAAGAAGAAAAGAAAAAAGAAAAAAATCATAAATCTCTTCTTTCATTTCAATTTTCCTCAAGCAACCACAGTGGGAATTAGACAGGTTTGAAAGATCTAATTTCCTTCTAGGATCAGACCTGATTGCTTCTATCATGGTTAATACTGACTTAAATGGGGAATTTGAGCATATTCTTTAATATATGACATATTTGATATTTTTAAAAATCCTTGATATACATATCCATAATTGATCAGCTAATAGGTTTGGTTGGTTATGCAGTAGGCTTCCCTGAAGGCGCTCTAACACTGCTTTCCTAGATCAAAAGCAACCCCTTTGGCCTTCAATCTGGCTCTTACATGTCATCCATACAGTGGCCAGGACTTAAGCTCCAGTATTGTATGTAAACTAGCAGGTTTCACAATCCCATGTCACCCAGACAGAGGCATAGGGTGCCAAACTCTCCTCTCTAACTGTTCTCTCATCTTGGGCCAGCTCAGGGATCTGAGAACCTGCTGTAGTTAGAAAGAAATCACCTGACTGTGAAGTTCCCTCCTGTCTATTTTCAATCACTATGGTCACAGTCACCATGAGTCAGGGTTCCTCATCGCAGCCCTGGCCAGTACAACCTCCCCCACAGAAGTGCAGGAACCTCTCTCAGGGAAATCACGTGGAGAACACACACTCATTCCCTGAAGACTTTCTCATTTCTGGAATTTCATGTGTGTCTTAAAAACCCTCCTCTGTGGTAGAGAGCATTCTGATGATCCAGTGAGAACTGCATGTGTGTACAAATCTAGTGATAGCACTTTTCTCTTAGTCTCTAGAACCAAGAGGTAGGAACTGTTGTTGTCGTGGGTTTGTAGATGAGCAAACAGAGATGAAAAAAATTGTAAGTACTTTTCCCTCAAGTTAGCTGATGTTGTGAAATGGACCTGATTCATGAGTCTTCTCTTTCTACTGCCTCTGAAGCACAAATTCAAGTCAAAACAGGATTTCTAAGTCCTTAGCAGAAGACAATGGTCTAGGAATACCAATACCATTCTCACTTGCTTCATTTAGCAGAAACAACTTTACAAGGAAGAAAGAGGAAAAGAGGGAAGCACTGAGGCAAAGTCAAACGGACTCCACTGAAGTAGAAAGAAAAGGAAGTTGGGTATGAGGAAGTGCATGTGGGCAGCAACATGTTCAACATGTGTCAGTGGGACAAGCAGCACCCAACATTTCAGGATATATGTTTATCTTGCTTGAAGAATTCAAAAACTTTAAAGTATTGGGTTTTTGTTTGTTTGTTTTGCAAAACTTCACCGAGGTTGGGATGGAGCACTTGTTGCTATTGCAGAGGACCTAGGTTTTGTTTCTAGCATCTACATGGTGGCTCACAAACATTTGTTCCAGGGGTCCTGATGCCAGTGCAGCATGTACATACATATATGGAAGCACAGCACTCATTTACATACATAAGAACAAATAAATCTGAAAATATGTTTACTCAAAGTTATATGACTATCTTCTACCATATTTATTTCATTTCCCAGTCTATCTGAACATAAAATTCAAATAGATTCTATGGTTGTATAAATATCAGTATACTAAATAACTATGTAGTCTCTGCTTATTTTTCCCTGTCTCATTTAATGGCTCTTTCAGGATTCAAGGTTAGATATTCATTTTAAAAACCTCTTTTCTTTGGTTGAGAATATCACTGAGCATAGCTGGACAAGGCTTGGAACCTACCACTAATAAAACAACATTTGTGACAATGCAGTTGAAGTACTCATAGATTAGGTTGGAGATCAGATGGGCACTGGGTGCAATTTGCTGCATAAACTTGAAACTGCCTCTCTATTTTCCATATTCCTGGGCTATTTCTCCACCACCAAAATTACTTTATTTTATTTTATTTTATTTGTTTGTTTGTTTGGTTGGTTGGTTTTTCAAGATGGATTTCTCTGTGTAGCCTTGGCTGTCCTGGAACTCTGTAGACCAGACTGGCCTTGAACTCAGAGATCCACCTGCCTCTGCCTCCTGAGAGCTGGGATTAAAGTCATGTGCCACTACCCCTGGATTATTTTATGTATTAATAACTGAGAAGAACTCTGGATGGAAAGAAAATATGAAATGCTTTCCGTTTGTCATGTCAGCCTAAGGGGAAACAAAACCATTAAACCATCTTTTATAAGAATACTTTCAGGGGCTGGCAGGATGGCTCAATAGATAAAAGCACTTGCCTCCAAGCCTGAGGACAAGAGTTCAATTCCTGAAACTTACACACTAGAAATGGAGAACCTGTTCCTATAACATGCCTTGTCTGCTGACTTCCATGTGGACACACAAGCACATGCACAATAGACATTTGTAAAACAAAACAAGAATGTTTTCAGAGGAATTAGCTATTATTACCTATTATTACCCATTTGTGGAGTTCTTGCCACTCTCATTGACTATAACATATGGATATTATGGAACTTGAAGTTAAACAAAAAATCATCAGTTTGAAATTTTGTTCACATTTTAACAGATAGAAAACATACAGACACTTAAATTTTCTGAGAAAAAAGAAAATTCTGTCCATTGTGAAATTTAAGTAGACAGCCCTTGAAAGATCACTGGGGAAAGTCGGTGTTTTCTCAGGTTTAACTAAATAATTTATGCATACTTTCACTTTGGCATGATGAAGCAATTTTAGCCTTTAAAACCCACAAGTACTCAAGAGGGAAAAGGCCTGGTTCCTGCAACTTAAATAATTTAAACATCCAGGTGGAAATGCTTCCAGCAGTTTCCCTTTTTAAGACAAAGGAAGATGACTTCAGAATCATGAGATACCAAGAAAAGAAGAATTGATAAAGAGACATAACCTCGGATGCATTTAATTTGAAGTGGAAACCCTACAATTTTTTTTTTTTTTTGAATGATGGGCTTCAGAACTAGGCATGAGGGAAAATGCCTGCTTTCTTGCGGCTTGTAATAAACAGGCACATAGAAATGTTGTACTAGCAAAGCCCTGAGCCAAATGTATATGTCTATAACATAACATACATAAACAGAAGTATCTGTACAGGTTTGCACAGCTCTATACCTCCTCAGTCCACAGTATGAGCATGAGGTGTCTATCAGATCTCAGAAGCAGATATGTTAAGAAGACATATTGTGCTTTAATTACAGGCTTCCTGGCCTAGATGAAGGTAAATAGATACCTAGGTAAATTGGGATGAATGGAACAGTGTAAAATACCGCTTTAGAACCTAGAGCTGCAGGAGAGGCCACTTGAACTTTAAATTTTAGGTGTTCAGTACAATGGGCCCTCTAAGTCCATGGCCTTTGGCCTTGTGTCAGCTTTCAGAACTGCCATGGGGGAAATTTTCCTTCTCACTTGTAGGTCTGTAATGACTTGTCAAAGAAGGTGGGACTTAGAACACAGACATGTACGTTAAGAGCGCAGCTTTTAATCAGCAAGTCTTGAGGTTACAACCCACAAACACACCCCAACATGTTTAGGGTACTTTATTAGCTATTTATTGTTGAAGAAACAACACACATACACACACACACACACACACACACACATACACAAACCCAGCAAACAAACAAACCCCCCCCCCAAAAAGCCAAAAACAAACAAAAAGCACCCAAGGATTCATCTATAACAACCATCATAATTTTCTTAAATCTGTATCACACTGATAGCTCATATAAGCAGCTAGGGTACAAAATAAGATAAAGGGTAGAACTAGAAGGAGTTTCTTTTAGAGTTGACCATGATAAAACTAATATGAAAAGGGTAAAACAAATATTGCTATGTATGCATTCACTAAAGCGAGGCCAGGTTTCATTCTTGGAGAGGAATATCCATCTTCACAGTGTATGTCCTTTAACATTGTAACATTTGGTGTCACGCGTCAGGTGTCACGCATCATGCTCATGCAGCACACTAGGCCTGGAGAAAGAGTGAGGTCCTACAGGAGACAACTGGAGCAGGAAGGCTGAGTGTGTGGTCACAGCATAGAAAGCAGGGCTGCTGAAACCCTCCAGCAAGTCCAGAACGAGGCTGTTGTGCTGACAACTGCATTCTGAATTCAATGCTGGCTTGGATTTTTTAATGTTTGTGTTGTGGGTGAGGGTCACCTAAGTGACATGCACTAGAGATGTGGCATGTGAAGTGTGATTTAAGTCAGGGACATGTCAGTGCTCTGAAGGGATTTAGGAAATAGTATTCTTGATATCTGCATAGGTTCCCCAACACTGATCACTCAAGTTAGGAATGTGAATGGGGCTAGGAAGACTGGAGTGTGTGGACAAGGCTAGGAAGACTGGAGTGTGTGGATAAGGTTAGGAAGACAGACAGACTGGAGTGTGTGGACAAGGCTAGGAAGACAGACTGGAGTGTGTGGACAAGGTTAGGAAGACTGGAGTGTGTGGACAAGGCTAGGAAGACAGACTGGAATGTGTGGGTGGCTGGTCTTTCGTTTTATACCCTCCCCTTCTCTTTTTGGTTACCCATTGACTTTAATTAAGCCCAACCAGCCTCATCAGCATGGGAAACTTGGAAAACGTTTTGTTTAAAGTGACCCTGTTCCCAGGGTTTGCCCTACAACTTCTCTAAGCTCTGCTGCAAGCTGAATATTCACAATCTGTCTCTGAATCTCAGAACACGGCACCTGGTATAAAAAGAAATTTCTAATCTCATCTCAAGTATCATAGAATACTGTGTCCAAACAAAATAAAACTCTTCTTTAAGGAAAAGAAACCTTTCTGTAATCTTGCTGGCTAGGCTTCCTCACTGTATTATTTTAAGTCAATTAATTCAAATTTAAAAATAATGAAATTACTAGCAGAGACTCTAAACTTCTTTTACTATATTAAATTGGGCAGATTGCTTCTCTCCTTCTAATTATGAATGTTGCAGTTACAAAAGAAACTGTCATTTTGATAGAGCAAAAGACAATCTGTCTGCCAAAAATGTCCAACCATAATTCTAAAAAAAAAAAAAAAAAAAAAAAAAGAAAAAAAGACAAAAAAAAAAAAAAAAAAAAAAAGCCACCGGCATGAGGAACATGCTACTTTGTTTGATGCACTGTCTTATTGGAAACCTAATTTGCTTTCAACCTCTGAGACAACACGTAAGTTTGTGTGACTAATTTTTCTTGGAAATATGAGTAATTAGAATCAGGGGCCATTTTCATAGCAGGAGAGGACAGGTTTTTAAGGAAATTCAAAGTAAGTGTTATAGTTATTTGCTTTCTTTTTTTATGGCACTCCTAAAACCAAGTAGAAGGGGGTACTGAGCTTTGTACTGGATAATGTGACTCCCCATGTAAATTGTGAGCGATTGCAAAGTACGGAAAGGTTTATTACCTAAGGTGAGCCCTCCCAGAGCTCTTGGAGTATAAAAGCATTAAGTGTGTGTTCTAACAAAGTCATAAAAATCAATAAACAGGAACCCCCCACCTGTGCAATGGCCCTAGTGTTAAGTTTTATACATGTAGTAATAGTACATATCAATTTTCACCACCCTTCCTACACTAGCTATTACAGGGCCTACCACCACCGGAGGCCAGAGCTGCACCATTCACCCATCCCACAGAGCTGTCTACATGCCAAGCCCATTGCATCATTGTCAGTTTTATTCTGTTTGTAACTGGACAAGGCTGTAGCCCTCGCTCTCTACACCCACTCAGGGGCACAACAATTGCAAACTGTGTGCCTCTGTTTAAAGAGCTTACATGTTCTTCTGAAAGAAAGCCAGAACTGTAGCTTATTAATGCTCAGACTCAGGCTGCTTGCACAGGAGAAGGGAAAGCATGTCACTTCCACTGACATCTGACCTCGCCCAACTGCTGCAGGCTGAGGCTTATCTACCAAGGTTTGAGGGGAGGGGGCATTCTGGAGAAACAGTTGGATGGCCAGCTTCCACAGCAAGTATTAAAGCCCGGGTCCCTTAAAACATTCGGAAGGTACAGGCCATCCTTTTACTACACAGAGGGTAACATATGCTAAAAATTAGGCCCCAAGGATTCAGTGTGCTTACCAGGCTGCAGAGCGAACTACTAACATCACACTTACTTCATAATTAAAGGAAATCCTCTCACCCCACCTCCCCATTTTTACCAATAAGGCAGAAAATATCACTGAATGTGTAACCTTTGTACCACATTCACTCTTAGCCACCCGTTACCCTACTGAGGGGTGGGGGGCAGAACTTATTAAATCACAGCCACTTGTTGGTAAGGAGATCCAATAGCATCATGGGGGGGTGGGGTGGGCTGTACCGGAATGGAGATATTCTGAAGAAGAAGAAGAAGAAGAAGAAGAAGAAGAAGAAGAAGAAGAAGAAGAAGAAGAAGAAGAAGAAGAAGAAGAAAAAACCCGACTTTTAGTTATAATCTGGAGATAACCACTCCAAGCTAATGAGGAACATTTGAGAAGAACGTCTGCATTCACACACAGAACTTGGTATTTTCCCCTTCTTTTAGTGGTTCTCTTGCTTATAGCTTTAATAGGCCTGAGAAACAAAGGGAGGCCCTTGGTGATGACTCCTCTCCTCTCCTCCCCAAGAAAAACAAAACAAAACAAAACAAAAAGCCCAGGACTTTTATCTGTCTGAGGGTGCCTTTGACAGTGCTCACAGCACAGGAGTGCCACTCACAGGTACTTAAAGCTGTGTCATTTAGGAGCATTAAAAATAGACTGAAGTTGTTTAGTAAATGAGAAATTATGATACAACTCAAGTGCTGTAGCATGAAACACACAAAATGAGCCAGTCATTCTACAGAACGAAACATAAAAACGTAGAAAATGGCAAACGGACCCCTAGCTTGCTTCCTCGTGAAGGTGTGCTGGAGTTTTACAACTTTCAGTGGCGTCGGCGAGGAGGGCTGTGATGGATATTAAGGGGAGGTAGACATTTCTACCATTGCAGAGGAAGTGAAGCAGTACAGTTGTGAACAGCTGGCATACAATAGATAATTTAAGGGAAAGTGACCCTCATGTATAATTTTTAACTGAAGAACTGTCAGGCCCCATTAGTTCCAATAGGGCCTGCCAGGGCCAAGATTGGTTTATAGGAGTATTGTATTAGCACTGCTCCTAAAGACCAGCATGAAAACGTAATACGGGGATTCAGTAAATGTAGTGTTTTTAAAAATTGTACACATTATTTGTTACACTGACATCAATGCTTGCTGCCTATGTGTTCAGATGAAAAGCACAACAGGGTGGCAACTTCCACAGTAAACAATTTGTGAAAAAAGCCCTTCTGAGCAGTTGTAACTATGTTCTGGAGTAGCTCCCAAACATTAAAGGGAAAAGCAAATGGTGGCCATCTTATGATTATTCTCAGTGGCCCTGAACACTTATGACTAAGAGGCTGCAGAAAGAAATGGGAAGAGAAGCAGAAAGTCCCACCAACCCATTCAACTCAAGTTCTTATTAGGAAGTATGAAAATTGTCAGCAGTCGTCTGTGAAGGATGTAATGAGTTCTAACTGGGGAATGTAACATATGTTTCAAAAGTCATAGTCAAAGTAAATCATACAGAGGAAAGAGGCCACCTCCCTCTTCTTAAATGCTATAGCTTTCCTGGAACCAGAGTTATCTCGTGTAAACACCTGGTAGGACCACCATGCTGCACAAGAGACTCACTGGAAACGTGGACTCATGGTAGGGGAGGAAGATGTATGTACTCAGGGAAAATTTCATGGAGAAAAAAGGCAATGGAGGTGATATATGAACAAAATGCTCTCTTCTCTTAATTCCTTCTGGAGCTCTACAAAAGGTGGCTGTATTTGGCATCTGGTAGAACACACTGTCCTTAATTTTATTGCATGATACTATGCTGTTTAGAGTTGTGTTTGCCTTACCTCTGTGTCCTAAGGGAGAACTGTTTGAAAGTGTCATGTTGCTCTTCAGTGTTAGTGTTTCAGGGACGTTTGAGGCAGTTATATCCCAAATTAATGGAATTCTTGGCATTCTCTCTCCCTTTTAAATGTTGCACTGATGTGGACTTAATTTCTTTATTTAGGTGGTTTGCCTTGTTTACAAATATGAAATAGCCAAGGCATTACCTTTATACATTCAAATCTATGATTTTGTTATTTAGAGAGGTAGCTAGTCAACTTCTTAATCGTATCTACTTAAATCAACGTCTACTAATTAGATAACAGGGCAGGACTTTACAGGTATATTTACAGAATATTCTCCACTAGACACTGTGTCATAATGAGGCTGCCTTTTAAGGACTTAAATGACAACATATTTTTAAATTTGTTTTATAAACTAAACAAGCAATCAATGTATATTAATCAACATAATTACATTTCTGGCATCTGTCCATTCATTGGGTCTACCTTGACAGCTCTAGAAAAATGAATTGGCAAAACTCACTGACCACCATACTAACGTGAGCTCGGCAGTGACATCGTCCTAAAGATCCCTTCTGTATGAAACTAGATCCTGATGCTGGTAGAAGAAAGCCTCTGCACTTTCCATTGCATCTTTTACAGAGGTTCCAGGCAGACTCTGACATATCCCACTCAAAACACTACTTTCATGCGGCCATAAAACAAGACTAATGAGGCGATAAACCTATTTACCTTTGATTAGGTGAGCTGCTCGATAAGATAACACTGAGAGGTACTTTCTAAGAGTAAATATCTACAGAAATCAACAGCTATGACCATTCTATTGAGATCCCAGTACTGCTTCTGGGTGTTCCAGAGAGGCCTTTCTGATTCCCTAGAATCTCTGAATTGGGTAATGTGGCCTTGCCAAAGGACAGAGCAGCACAGATGAGACACTTTTACATCACCAGAGGCTTTTAGAACACTCTTTTCTCTGGCACACACCTTTAATCTCAACATTTGATTAAACAGGGAAACATTAACTCAAAAACAAAAATCGAGGAACTAAAAAAAAAAAAATCTCTGAGGATGGATGGGAGATGACACAAAGACTGTCACTAGACTCTAAGGCTCTGTGTTATTACACAACACAACAGTCTGCTACATGCGGGCTTCTCAGTGGACTCTGAATACTTGTGAGAACTGAGTTGTTTATTTCCATCATCTTCATGTGTCCCAGGATAGTTCTGTTTGTGGCCTGTGCTTGACTGTAACTCATCTGGTTTGAATAGACAAATTTTCATCCTTGTTTTTAATGAAGACACTTGAAACAGTTATGCTTTGGAGTTCAATTCATTTTTCTTATGTGGCCAGAGCCTTGCATCTGTCCTTATGAATATAAATTTGGCCATCATACATCCTTTAGACAAATAAGACAATAGGAATCTACCAGGAGCATCACAGGATAATATTCCCTCCACTAATACTCTTCCTGCATGGTGCTTTTAATATATTCTCTATAAAGGTATGTTCACTGGGTCCATGTAAAAGATTCTCATCATTTGATCCTCCACAATACCATAACAACAACTCTTAGCCTAATAAGCAAAAATATAACTGAAAATTAGAAGAAAAATAAGGTCCAAATAGAAGCCTAACTTCCTACTTGCATGTGTTCTAAAATAAAGAAAATATGAATAAAAAGAAACTTATTCAGTGTCACTTGTACATATTTATGGTTTAAAAATTAGTCGAAGTTTATGTCCTGAGGTTGCACCTACAGAAAGCCAGATGTGCCTTCTGCATGTGACCTAAGACAGGCCTAGAGCAACAACTAGATAATTTCTCGCTCTTCCTCTACACCGTCGATTGCGGCGGCTTTCTGAGGTGAGAGAAACTGACAGCACTAACTCTCCAGGGCAGAACTTTCCAGTCAAGTGGATCAACGGACTGAAAATCTCTTATGAATAGTCATTAGGCCTTCATTACAAACCCCTCAAAACCCAGTTCTCTTTTCGCAACCAAATGCCTTTTGTCATCTTCACAAGGTACATCATTTAATTACCAATTGATTTCTTTATATATGACAACATGTCAGATAGCAAAATACAGTGTATCTCCCTTAGGGGGGAAAAGTCTGTTAACTATCAGGATGCCAGATTACAGAGTTATCTGAAAAGCAGGCACCCTGTGTGCTATTTCTTCATTCTACCCACTTCTCCTATCAGCAGAGTTTCTTTCTGTTAAGAAAAACCAATAAAAGTAATATTTAAAGGCTAATGAGCATCATGATGGAGTGTCCCCACACCCTGAAACACTGTCAAATTAGCCAGAACATGTCTTAAGCCTTCTCTATATGGAAAACTGATTCTTGACAACATATAGAGGATACAGAGTAAACTCTGAACCATGACTATATGGGGAGCCACTGCAGCCCAAATTTCTATATGAAAAGTCAAGCAGTTGTTCTCATCATGCCACAAATTCCTCAGCCTCTGACTTCTGCTGTGCAACTGCAGCCGGTAATCAAGTGAGTGCTGTATTAATAAGCTGAATAACAGGGCATCTCAGAAATGTACAGGACCGTTATACCGTAACAATAAAACCTCAAATGGAGTAAACCAGGGCAGAGCTGAAGGTGGGCGTCAGGAAATAATGAGCCAGTGTTGTGGCAATGCGCTCCATTGTGTGCTGGTGTAAATGCCTGCTTCTTTTATACACAGAGACCACATTACATGAGACCCAAGTGTTCTCAGAGTGTCACTGTGACTGGCTGTGCTAGAACCTGGCACGGATGGGCACTGAAAGCTGACATTATATTTCAGGATGCGTTGCAGGTGTGCAGGCCTGGGAACACGCTCTAATTACATATTTTCCTGCCGTGCAACAATTAAGGTCGCCAAAATAATTGCCAGTTTCTTAATCCCTCTCTAACAAGAGTGACATAAGGAATGGTTTATTTTTCTCTGATTGTTTTGAAAGTGTTTCTCAAGATTTTGGTTTTCTATGGAACTGCATAAAACTAATTCTTATGTTCAGATGTGTGATTATTGCCATTGTTAAAAAAAAGGGGGGGGGGAATCTGTCTTTGAATTGTGATAAACTAAAATCGTAGAAAAACAATGGGAGCTATATAATCTGGTAGGTGGCTTAAATGTTTTCTTTTTAAAGCAGGTAAATTTAAAGCCCCCTGTTTTCAATTCCCAAAATGCCCAACTCATGTAAAATATTAAAATGTGCTAAGGACAAAAAAACAAAACAACAACAAAAAACGGAGCTTAGGAAACATGACAAAATAGTTGTTCACTTTGAGCGGTGACTTTTCTTTCTCTTCATTTTCGGTACTAGTACTAGGATAGGAAGGTGGAGAGTCCTTCAGAATCAAATTAAATGTATGCCCCCCCCCCGAAAAATGCATCAATATAAAAAGTACTATATTCAGTCTCTGGTGGTTCACAGATCCCCTATCTCATGAATTCCAGAGGAGGCACCCAGATGACTACTAACTACCACAATGATGGACACACCCCCTCCATGCATTCCCTTCCACATTCTCTGAACCACCTGACTGCCATGTGAAGGGCATAGTGTTTACCAAAGGTATCAGCAGTCAAATCTGTAGGGTCTTTCTTCTTAACTGAAACCCTTTTTCTTCATTTTGTTAATGTCAACTTTCCATTTCAGTTGGGTTAACCCGGCAAAGCCTGTTTAGAGAATTTTGAGGCAACTAACTCATTCTTGCCACCTTTCTCACAAATAGGAAGACAGCAGTGGGTGTTGATTAAGTACTTAAGGGACAAACTGAAGTCATGTCAAGTGCATCACAATTTAACACAGACTGAATGGTGGGGGCATCAGATAGACCTAAAGGGGTTAGGGGACGAAGAAGCCTGAGCTGAGAGAGTGCGAGTGGCAGAAATCAAAACTGCCTGTGTCTGTAATAGAGACTTCAAAGGGGAGAGGTCTGGAAGAATTGAAGGGAGGGCTAGCAAAGGGAACATGAGACACATCTGCCTACTGAGTGGCTGACGGGAGGGGGGAGGTAGGCTATGAGAGAAAGCAAAGGAGGGAGTCACCAGCAAGTCATGTGAAATTGCAGATGGAAGGAAGCTTGAGTCTTTGTGGAGACAGTGACACAAGGCCTCATACACTGCGAGAGTCCCAAAGTGGCCCAGTTTTAGTGCCCCAACCATAAGACTTCCTGCTAAATGGGATTAACAAGTATCTTCAATACTGGATGAGGCACTGTCACATGGGTGCTTGAAAAACCCGTCCTTAATCCTTACACTGGTAAATGACTTAGACATCAATGTTCTTCCCTTTTCTTATAGCTCAGGTGTTAACCCGTGCTGTTTGGCCAAAAAGAGGGCTCTTTTTTTTTTTTTTTTTTTTCCAGATGAATGAATAGCATTGATTCTTGAGTTCCAATGGTGTGTGTGTGTATATGTACTTGCTTGTTATTGACAACGTGACCAGGAGTGGGGAGAAATACAGAGATACTCCTTCCAGCAGTGAGGAGGGAAGAGCTCAGAAATGGGCTGCATCACTAAAAATCCTGCCACACCCTTCATGCTATTCCCAGTGCCAGCAGACCTGTCTCCCCTGCCCCACCTGCTCGAAGCTATGCCCCATTATAAGTCTAACGCATTCATGTCCCTACTCACAACTTTGCTAGGATCTTGCAGTTCCTCCATGTACATACATGGAACGAAGGGCTTACCTTGATCATCACGCTATCATTCTATCAGCCACTCAGCCAACATTTCTCTAATATATACAGTGTCTCAGATCTGAGGCTTGCCAAGCTGTTCTCTCTGACACCGACATATGAGGCTTTATGGGATTTAGTACCTAGCCCATGGTAAATAGCTAATGGTTTAAAATAAAATGTTTCAAGTAACTCCAAGCTTTAAATAATGATTTTCTTAGAGATGGAGAGGTGGCTCAGCAGTTAAGAGATCATAGCACTCTTAGAGAGGACTGGAGTTCAGTTACTAGCACCCAGGTCCAGTAGCTCACAACTGCCTGTAAGTTCTCCCCCAGGGCCATCTGACCCCTCTAGTCTCTGTGGGCACCTGCACTCACACACTCTCCCCCGTCCACATTTACATAATTAAAAGTAACAAAATTAAATCTTTAACAAGGTGATTTTTTTTCCTGTAAGAAGGTACAGTCATTAGTGAGATAAGTTAGTTGCTTGTTTATTTATTTGGTTGTTTGTTTTTTAATCAGCCGTAGTTCGTTCAGTGGCTGTCTTCTGGGCACAGTTCATACAACAGTAGCACACATTGCCTTCCCAGACATACCATACAGATCTGTTTCTGACTGCTATAAATGCCACCAGTACTGCGCACTAGCAAATACTCAGTGTGCTGATCTCTGGAGTGTCTGCAGAATCCTGATAGACAGTGCCCTGTGATTCCACACTACCCCACAGCAGGCTTTCTCCCTAACCCAATTTCTTTGACCTGTGTTTTCCTTTCAACCAGACTTCAGAGACAAAGGAAGGATAGTAAATTCATTTTCTTAGAAATACACCACCATGGTTTCAGTCTACGGGGCTGTTGCTTATTTGCCTCACCTGAACAGTTATTTTGAGATAGGGTAGCTCACTAAATAATGTTTTCCTCATTACCATTATTACTTCAAAATGATCATTAATTCACTCTTTGGTTTTCTAAGTGGGGGAAACATCAAAGAAACTAGTTTCCCCTAATTCAACTTTTCTTGAAAGGTAACTGATTTACAAACAAATTACTTGGCCCTTGTAAGGAACTGCCAAATGTGTCTGCTCGTTTGATACATTTTCCAGGGCTACAGTGTTGAAATGGAACTGTAAGAAGCTCCTGTGTGATCCACAAACAACTTCACGCTGTATTACACGTGCATCAGATACTGAGACCAAACTCCCGAGTTGCAAGCAACCTGCCATGCAGAATGCTTGCTTGGCAATGGCTCACACAGCTTATTTAAATTGCAAACTTTGTAGTCACTACTCACAGGTGATTTTGAAAGTTCATTATAGAAACTAAAGCTTCTTCTCCATACTTTGTTAAATCACACATACATCATCTTTGAAAGATGCTATTTAATGTCTTTTCTCACACAAGCACATCAACTTTGTTAAGAAACTTCCCGGGAAACTAAAAATGTATTTAAAACAGACATAAGCTTAAACAAATATTCCAACTGGAGTGCAAATAATAATGCTAATAATGCTAGAATTCCTGGCTAGAAATTTCCAGGATGGACTTTGTCATGAATAGAGGTCACATGAGAAGTATTTTGAAGTCATAACTTTACAGCATAAGATGATCAAAGCCAAGTATTAATACATTATTTTATCAGCTCACCTTCTAAACAGTATTTCAGTAGATTTCCTTTCACACAGTGATATTTGTAATAAATGTTCTGCCTTTGTTTTAAAGTCAGTCTGTAGAAAGATGACATCAGCTCAGCAAACAATAAAGTGCCTGTAATATTGTCTCCAGAGGGCTGTTACATTTACTTTGTAGCAGTAAAATTCAATTTTCAAAAAACACTACATGAATGATGTTAGGTTATTAACCCTCTCACCACCGTAAAACATCACTATTGTGTGTAGAATGTAGGTCACAATTTAGAAGCCATACATTTCTTTTTTGTCAAATAATCCAGTTAAGCCTCTTTTCTCTCCTCAGGTCTGGGCTGCATCCCTTCTTTGGGGGAGAAAACATTGTGGCCTGGAGGGCCTTACCCTCACTGACTGCACAGCTCAGCTTTGAACTCATCTTCTTCTCTGGCTACTTGCTACCTATTGTTCTTGAATCAGAAATTAGCATATCATATCTTTTCCTCTCTCACACATGCTTCAGTTCTAGGACAAGAAGAAAATAAGGACACGTGTCCCATTTCAAAGGCAGAACCCATTTAATTTGAAGACCTTGAACACAAACGCTTAGTTTTGGAACTTCAAATGTTTCAATTCTCGGCCCTTGTGACTGTAGCAGTTACCTGATTGGAAGGAGAAGAATCCGGACTGCCTAGAAGGCAGGCCATTCAAGCACACTCTCGCCAGGAGGCAAAGAGTTAACTAGTTAAACTTCTACATACCTCCCAGGAACTTTCTAAAAGCTGACAATAAGTAAAAGAAGTGCTGGTTATCCATTTTTTAAAGGGATGGGATTGGTTTTAGAAGAAAGGGAAAGAGGATCAAACACCTCAATGCAACAAAAGGTTGTGTCAGAGGGCCCTCAATCACACACTGCCTTCCACAACAAGTCCTCCAGCCTTCCAGAGCAGTCACCCTGGCAGCACAACTAAAAAGTTCCTGACATGAAAAGAACAAAAGCCAAAGGGACAGAGGTAGTTATTGTCATGCACAGCCCTCCCTCCCTGTCTCCCTTTCTCCCTCCCTCCTTTTCCTCCTCTCTCTTTCCCTTCCTCCCTCTCTCCCACCCTTCCCCTCTCTCTGTCCCCCTCCCCCATTGGGCTTTTCCTCCCCACATGAAACTTTTGCATAAGCTAGTAGAAAAAAGTAATGGCATGGTTTTCTGAAGAGAAATCCCCTAGATGTAAGCCACCCCCGAGGGTGAGATAGGCCCATTGGACTTTCTGTAAGAAGCACCTGATGAATTGAGAGATCACCTACGTGACTACTTTAGAAGACTCATCTGACATTAATCAGGATAATTATAGCCCTGTAAATATGGTCAACCTTGCCTTGAAAACACATGTGTTTTTAAATTGATGTTGTTTTCTCCCCAAATTCTGTCTTCAGTGCACAGTGGATGTAAGTTATTTGCATTTTCTGTATTGGGTCTTGAGGTAGCTTAACAGCATGTATGCATTTTCCACTAAAATGTAAATTATTAACAAGTTGGAGCTTTCATTTGTTTTATCTCCTGATGTGAGATCTAAATAAGTATGCACAATATACTTAAAATTCTTTCCCTTTCTCTACTTTCTAAGGAATAAATCTCATATATGCAGAACAATACATTTTCATACACGTAAGATATAGCCATGCTATGGGGCATGTATTAAGCTGAGGAGCAAAGCTAAGTTCTTTGTGGAGACTTAGTTAAATCATGTTAACCCAAAAAACTACTTACTGATATTTTCACCACCACCATCACCATGATCATCAACTTCTTCAAAAGCACGTAAGTCTTCATTATTATCTGGTTGGCATCAGGTGTTTTCTGTCAGCTTTTGTCTTGATGTCTAAGACACCATGTATTGGAATTGAAGGGCTATACTGGGCAGTTGCTTTTGAGATGACTGTGGACATTTAAATGTTGTTTATGGTGTACCAGGGATGTTCCAGGGAAATTATCTCATTTATTCTTCAAAGTAATCACTATACAGGTGGGAAACCGAGGTACAGAGATTTCAGGTAACTACCCAACGTCATTGGTAGCAAGCAGTGAAGCACAGGGTTCTAAACTTGGATATGCTCATTGTGGTTATATTCTGTGGCATTGGAAAGAAAAGGAGGGAGGCAGGGATCAGAGAAAGCAGGTTTCAGGATCTATCACCTGGAGGTGAGTAGCAGGAGCCTGTATAGCACAGGAAGAACGCCTCTAAAAATGTAATAGAAAAACTACCTAAACGTGGCCTGAGGTGACCTGAGAAGATGGTTTATTACTTCCTTGACCCAAAGCATGCTCTTCTGACAATGTAATGGTGGAGGCAACAGGTATACCCAGGCAGGATCCAGGGTGGATGGCCCAAAAAGAGTACAGACTTTTCACTGTACATACTTAAAAGTGCAGAGTAGTGCTGAACTTAGAGGTTTAGATGGAGATTCTCTAGTCATTGAACATATCCAGGTAAACAAAGCACCTAAGATGGGTTGACCAACTTCCAGAGCACATGCCCAGATTAACCCATACATGAACTCCCTCCAAATTGTTTCTAAGCCAGAAGAGGATGTTTCACAGAAGAAAAGAATAATGTCAGATGAAACTGAAGAAGCAAAAACTTAGGACATGGGAACAAATTCAGCATAAAATAAACGCAGATAAAAGTAATAAACTAAAAGGAGAAAAGAGTGGAAAATAACAGAAATAATTGGAGGTTCCTGCGTGCAAGTGTCTGACCTGCGAAATGAACACAGGAATCTACTCCAGAGACAACTAGACACAGTGTCATGGAGCTCAGAGATAAAGAATGTTCTAGACCAGAAAATAGACAAGAGAAAAAGAAGTTCACCCCTGTTATTGAAGCAACCTGTAGTCTGATACATTCAAAAGGAGACTGCAGAGAAAGCTCCAAGTTCTCACGAAGCCAAAGCCAAGGCCTAGATAAAGAAACCATGAGAAAGAAAAGAAAAAGGGTGGATTCTGGAAACACTGGCAAAGAAAAATTGGCCACTACTGGTAACAGACTGGATGTGGGGAGTGAGACAGTGGCGAGACAAAACTACAGGGTTCTCAGTTGGGCCATCCCTGATAGGGTGGTATTTCCCACTGCAGTGGAAAAATGAGGCAGATTGGGAAAATGAGTAGTTTTATGCTATGCTATTTAATTTGCCAAAGCCAATGTCAGTAAGTTTTAAGGTCTTTTGTGGGAAAAATGGTATGAGGCTCTAAAACATGACTGGTTTTACTGGTGAGTGACTTGACTTAATAGAGGTCAGTGGTCTAGCAGCAGAATAGGAAGCTGGAGGCTTCCTGGTGTGGAGGAATCTGATTGAGCAGCATGGAGGACAGGATGTGCACAGAACGGCAACAAGTCAATGTAGAGGCAGAGGTGCAGGGTTGTTATTGGGGGCAGCAGGGTGTGTAGAAAAAATGGAATGTTAGTTCTTCAAGCATGGAACAGAATGAAATGAGTAGAAAGAGATTTGGGGATAAGTTGTACTTTTTGCCCTGTAGTCTATTTGAAGCAGACTTCAAGGATAAAAATGCATCTATTTATATTTTAAATTCAAAGCAAAGAAATAAAAAAAAATTGGATGCAGGGTCAGGCATGGAATTATGCACCTTTAATCCCTGTGCTTAGGAGGCAGAGGCAGGAAGATCTGTGTGAATTTGAAGTCAGCCTGGTCTACATATTGAGTTCCAGGAGAGTCAGGATTACATATAGAGACCCAGTGTCCAAGAAAAACAATCAGGCTGTAGGGGTTGGGCATATAGATAGACACAAAGCATTTGCACAGCATGCTTGAGGTCCTTGGTTTGAGCTCTCTCCACAGGAAAAACATCATTCGTTCCTTTTTGCTATTAAAAAAAAATTCCTGAAATGTTTCACCCACTTTCCCCAAGTACTGTTTCTATAACGGCAGAATAAAAAATATTCATGTAAAAATAAAATTCTCTCCCATGCTCGTCAAGGGCTCACCCATGTTTACAACCATGCAGACTTGTAAGCAGCCTTGGCTGGGTAGTGGTAAGCAGGGCCCCTCCTGAAGGCAGAGCACAAGGGAAGGAGGGTATTATTTCAGCTGGGAGAGGAGCAGGGCCCTGGGATGAGGCTGATTGATTCAGACCAGATGGGTGGCCACACATAGGTGTGACAAAAATAGAAACACATTGCAGACATTCCAAGCACTGTCCTCCCTGGCCAGGAGGTGGTCACAGTGTTGTTCCCTTATCTACCTCCTAATGTGAGCTCCAATCAAAGAATGTTAATGCTGCCGACTCTGCTGCTCCTGTTAGCAGTCTGGCTATGGGCATCAGTCTTGAGGTTCCACTTAAAAGGCAAAGTGGCCATTGCTCAGGGTTCCCTGGAAGGAAAACTGAAGCAAAGCTCTTCAAGAACTGGTCTCTGAAACTGCCTCGTCGGAGACTAGGCAGATTTCTAAGCAGTGGCAGGTCTGTGATCATGACTTAGAAGTTAATTTATAGGGCTAAAAAGTCATATGGAAACTGAGAACTCTAATAAGGGTGCAAGTAGGCACTTTAGCCATAGTTTCCGGATCCTCAAGAATTTCACTAGACAGTAAGGCCCCACATTAGGCAGCCATGAGCATTCAGCACTCTGGTTCATTATCATTTGATGTTTAAGATTTTTCTTCAATTATTTTGGTTTTCATTTTTAAGATGGAATAAAATTTAAATTTATAATCTAAGGTAATTATTATTTTGACAGAGAAAAAGAAATGCAATAATTTTTGTTTATTATAAGAAACACTTTTCTTACTTGAAGGGAAATTCAAAAAGCACAGGAAATTTTCTACCATTCAAAACTAAAGTATAGAAATGATGCTCAGATTTGAATATTGATCAGAATTAGAGGAAACCCCAAAGGCCTTTTGAAAAATAACGGAAACCCTGGAGAAAAGGCAAGCATTTAATAACAGCTGAGCAGAATTTCAGCAGGACGTGAGAGGCCTTGTCATAGCAAGAACAAGGGTTTTTTTCTCACTTGGTGCCTCAAATGTCCTGGCTTGTTTTGACCCAGCGTGAAGTTTTAGTTTATTCCTTCTCAGAAAGGCCTGAAACTATTACCTACTTGTTATAAACCTTCTCAGGTTTCACTGCTGTGGGTTAACCTGGAGGCTCTGATTGACATTTCTGGCTCTCCCACCGTATCCCTGTGAGGTTCGTTTGTAAGCACCTGAAAGGCAAGGTAGCAGACTGCTTGCACTTTGATGTCGATTTATAACTAAAAGGTCAATCCTCTGAGATAGTTTTGAACCAATTACATATTGAAGGAATTACTTTTCAAGTTAAAGAGTCACATCTATGTTATTTTTCTTCCTACAACACTGTTGGCCCATTGCTCTCATGACAGCCATCTGGAATTAAGACTCCACAGTAGGGAATGAGGATTCAGCTCAGGGCTCAAGAACCCTGGGCTCAATCCTCAGTACTAAAAAAATACAAAAGAGAACGAAAGAAAAGATTGCACAGTAGACTTCTTCCATACAAGTATTTATTCATTCATTTCTCATGCCATAATTCCTAGAAGTAATGTACTACTGATAGCTCTTGAATTTGTCCTGCCAGTAGTCTGGCTTAAGAAAAAATTATTCCTGTGCAGGTGGAGATTAGCATATGAAAAATGCTTTTAATTTGTCCACTGTTAGACTTACCTATCTGTTAAACCCATACATGTGACAACAGTTGGGTTTAACTTATCTCTACCACCTCAATGGCAGGTTTTAAACAGTCTGTGGGCTGTTAGTTATTGGTAAGCTAAATACATCTAACTCCCTTTGTCCAAAGAAAACTCAATAAAGCACAAAGACACAAAACAATGGGCTCTCTTTCTCATTGTCAGAAATAAAATGATCATGTCCAAGATTCTGTGAAAATGGCTTCCTTTGACACAAAAGAAAACAGCCACTGTGAAGCATTTCCTTGCTTCCTGAGAACTTGTGTTTCTTACAGCACAGCACTGGTTTACAGGTGTTCCCCTGTACTAATATTTACACTATTTTTTTTTTATGTTGTGTATCTTTTATTGTTGAAAACTAACCTGACTTAATTTTGCAGTTTTCATGTGTGCTACTGGATTTGTGCAAACCATGACCTCTCAGAATAAGAGGAAATGAGATGTCTCAATGCTGGCATGACTGTAGATATTCACAGGTCACTAAATGACAGGGTTCCCATGTGGTAGTACCTATCATGCAGTGGACCTCAAGGGGATAGCATGGGCTGATTTGAAAACAGGCTTGTAGCTCAGCACACCTATTTACTTGTAAAGAATGAGCAGTGAACATGCACACAAGTCCTATTTCAGCTAAAGGACACAGCAATATGGAAAGTAGAAGACTCTTTCTCACCTTTCAAACCTGAAGATTAAGAACACTGGGCACCTTGCCCTCTAGAGAAGGAAAAGAGCTGAGGGCAGTGCCTGGAAAGACGCTGTCCCTGAGGCTGGAACAGGAAGTGAGTACTCATACAAAAATAAACTAGCTTAGTCTTCACCCAACTAGCTTAGTGTTCCACATTTTACTAAGTTCCCAATTCAAATGCTGCTCCCAAAACTCAGGAGTTTCATGGACCAAACACATAAATTCTTCCCTAAGCTCACCAAATTCTCCAATGGATATATAGGCCTCAGGGACTCAGGGTTTGATTTAGTACTTATAGACTTTACCCTACCTTTATATAGTGTCCTGCTTTGGACACTAACAAGTAGACCACAGCGAAACGTACATTCAGACTTGATCAAATCAGATCATTCAAGCCTTCAAAGAGACCAAGAAGCAACATTTACACATTACCTACTAACTTGGGTAAACATTGGTCTTGATAATAAGCTGTCTGGTAGATATATGGAAACTGTTCATCCCCTATTGATGTTTTACTGTCCATAAGAGCTAAGAAAAGTACTTTAAATTTAACTCTACAAAAATGGGCAGTACTGAAGAAAATGCTAGCACAATTCTAGATAAAATATACTGTTGTGAGGCTGAAAAGTGCATGCAAAGCAAGCTACATTATTAGAATGTTTAAATATTAATTATACCGCTGTGTAGTAAAGATGATCAAGTATGAGTGTCAACTAATTTCCTAAAAGCTGCAACGTTTACTTTCATCTAGACTTCCTTTGTTAAGCTAAACTACAAGCCCAGCAAGTTTAGTCTACTTGAGTGTGTTTATTTTTATTGGTTTCTGCATAATTTTTTTTCTACCATAAACCAACTTTAACCCCTTTTCTGTAATCTCTGCCAGTATAACTCCAATAGCACATCATAAAATTCCTATAATTCTTCAAAGCCACGGAGTTGGAAAGGAAAAGCTTGGGCACTTTGTAACAAGCGCCAGCTACAAGCTTCAGCCAATTACATTTAACTCTTGCAAACCCTTTTTATTTGTGAGTGAGTAGATAAACTTTTAGGTTCATGTTTTGTGGTCACTTTGCTTCCCCACTGTAAGCACTCTGCAGTTGCCTTTGAGTCTGAAGCCAGTTGCAAAAAAACGGGAGGAGCACCGAAGTGGAGGCAGTACATGGTTATGCTAGCTCAGGAGGCTAGGCTGACAGATGGGGAGGCAGATGTCCAGATCCATAGAAAATCAAAGACTTCATACCTTAGAACTTTGGTGATGCAGATGAGCTAGATGAACAGTGGACAATGCTCACAAAGTCTGGGGACAAAGACTTCAGCTGACTCTGTTACTTTTCCCCCTTCTCCCTTCTTTCCCTAGAACCTACTGCTCTCTTGCATCTGAAAACAGCTACTAGAATCGAGCGGGAGATTCTTAAAGACAAAGGAAGAGCATGTGTGGAGGGAGACACTCAGGTTTCATCCCGTCACCCATGGATGCCCAGCCAGGGTTTCCCACCTGAGACAGATTGCAACTCATGTTCAGCTCACTCATGCACAAGAAGCAATACACAAGCTCAGTGTAAAGCCACTTTAAAAGCTCATCGGGTGCATACTTTACTTGTACAAAATACCTTATTCATGACAGAGCAGTGAGGGCCTAGGTAATTACTGGAATCAAGGTGGCCTCAGAAGTGTTTAAATCTGCAAGGACACTTAGAGCATGAATAATGCAAAATAATTTGCATCTAAATTTTTTAAGTGTTCTTTATTCAAAACTAAAATGCAGTTCCGATTAAAGTTTGATGAGTGAAAGCTGAGCACTTCTACCCACTGTGAGCCGTCTCCTATATGTGGAAATTATTTCAGACAGTAGTGAAGGGAGAAAGGAGTTTTGGTTTCTGCTGTTTTAAGTTGTGATTAAGTTGTACTTTTCAGCTGAACTTTTTTTTTTTTTTTTTTTAACATGTTTTGGTGGCTACCAAGTTAATTGTGAACTTGCTTACGGGGTACAAGTCCATATTTCAGTCTAGCTCTTTAGGAAACAAAAACAAATCATTTTCTTTCTTAGACTCAGTAATTTGCCAAACAAGATAATATTTGGATCCAAAGCTAATGCAACACGATTTTCTTTTCCGCTCATCTAAGTTTTCTAATTGTTCTTCCTTTTCTATCATTAGACACAAAATGTTAGTTTTCTTTTATTAAAAAGGCTTAGAGCATTCCATTTTCTTTTAATAGTATTTATGCTGCTGTGAATATGCACTACTTAATATGTCACTGTCAAAACTTTATGGAAAACTAAACTCTGTGAAAATGTTAACCTATACTTTTTTGGGGGGGGATATAAGATTGAAAATCTAGTAATCAATTTGGAGAAGTCAAAGGTAACTTTGTCACACAGCTTAAATGTTTATTATTACCGCAGAATAGCTTTTCTTCATCTACTTTTCAAACACTGAATATCTTGAAGATGATTTTAAAGGGTCACTATAATTAGACCAACTTTCATTTCTAATTTATAAATTTTTTTAATAGTTGTTATAAAAAGGGAAGTGAACTAGAATTTAAAAATAAAAGTTTTTTTTTTTTTTACTTTTTCTTGGTTAAATCACTACAGTCTATTATTACTTGAACTTCATGGCCAGCCCTTCCCAGAATTTCACAATGCTTGCATTTTGTTTGATTTTTCCAGCACCTGTAGAAAGCACCATTTAAAAAAACTGTCATTATCACTTAAATTCTTTCACTGTGAGACAGGGATCTTCTGTGGCCTGTTTTCTCTACATGAGATGGAAAGGAAACACACTGAGAAGGCATGCCTGCCTTGCCTGGGTCACAGTTCCCTTTGCCTGGTGTTGGGCAGATAGAAGTCCTGGCTGGCTGGCAGCAGGCATGACCTTCCAGGTGAATTTTCAAGGTAGGCCACTCTGCAATGCCCAGCACCTAAACTTTAAAGACTCTTGAAGGGAAAAATAATTTTCCTGCTGCAAACCCTTATAAAGTGCAAAGACTCCCAATTTATTGCATGCTCCAAAGCAAGTTTCCACTTTATTGGGGTTTCAGATGAGTGTGTTTGCCACTCTTAGTGTGTATGTTACTTTTTTTCTTTCTCTTTCTTTTTCCTTTTTAAGTTTTGAACAATGAAAACATTTTTAAACTCATTGAACAAAGATCTTCCCAGCAACAGACCCCCTGCCCAGCGGGTCACCTATCTTTGCGACAGTTTTTCTTTTCCCACGCTAACCCCAGGGCTTATTTGCATAAGGTCTCTGTTGTGACAATTAGTTTCAGGTGAGCTGATTTCTATGCAGCTTGCCCAAGACGATGCACAGGCCCCAGGCCTCCCTGATCCTGGTCCTAATTGCGACTGACTGGCACCAGACACAATCATCCTCTTGATTCAGCAAATTGTCCGGCTAGGAGCTTGTTGCGACCTTGCAAAGCACAAATCATATCATGTCAGCCCAGCCTATAAACAACAAATAAAATGTACTCTCAATGAGCACAACAATGAATTTTCCATATTCTAGGTCTAGCTGACTGAATACAAATGAAAGCAACAGGATTTTAACTTTTCTTTTAGCTGGATGGTACTGTGTGTAACTCCCCATAAAAAACAAAGGACTGCCTCTGTATTTAAATGTCCCTGGTTCTATACTCCTGTCACCTGGGGAAAAGTCCTGCAGGTAAAATAACTGGTTGCTTTCAAAACTTCTGTTAGCTTTGTTGTTGTGGAAATAAGTCATATGCTCTTTCATCATCTACAGAATACATAAATATGCACATTAGCAGCATTCCCAATAGTCCCCACTTGACAGAAAGGATTGCAGAGCCAGTGGAATTTCATATCTTTGTATAACAGAACAAGTTAGGAGAGAACTTTTCTTAATTCCAGGAACTCTGGGGCAAGGCATGAGTGACTTAGCATTAAGTATGAGCAAAATATTTAAGGACAATAGTTGTTGCTGAAATATTGCCTGCCCTCATGCTGTCTGCCACTCTGAACTTAGCTGTATTATGATACATGTGGCAGATCCCTTTAAAAATTTCTTTGCCCTGAGAGTCTGGAATTGTGTCTGCCATCCCATTGTCTCAGCTAGCTACCTTCCTGTCATTTCCATTATCCTAAAGGATAACTGAAAGGAAGGCAAGAAGGAAGGAAGGAAGGAAAGAAGGAAGAAAGGAGGGAAGAAAGAAAGAAATGAAGGAACCAAGTTCAGTAAATGTTCCTAGAAGCCATTTGGTTCTTTTCCCTGCCTGTTCATATAATGTAAGTGTGCTGCCATTTTTATGATATTTATTTCAGGTGGTTATATATGAGCATGTGTTTTCATAATGTGAAAGATTCATATGTTCTGTGCAACTAGAAAAGTTTTCATATGGATGCTACTTTTGAGAATTTTGTATGTTACTTCAAAAATGATTTTTTTTCCCAAAATGATAGTGTTGTTTTTCAGCATTCCAACTCATTGATTTTGTTTTTCTTTTCCAAGAACTATGATTTTGAGGTATCTTATAAGAGCGTCAGGGATTGTAAAGAAAAAGAAAAGGAGAAGAAAGAAAAGAGGAAGGAAAATATTAAAGTTAGTTGTTTTGGGTTCTTATGAAAAGGATTTTTACATTTATAGCAGGGAAGTGGTCTACCACCTTCAGGTGAACCAGTGCTGGGAATGGTCCTTACTGCCTGTTATACAGCCCCCACCACACAGCTCAGAGGGTCATGCAGCCTATGGCCCAGGCACATGCCCCTTGGTATGGCTAAAGGTATGTAACACAAATATCCCATTTCTTGGGTCTTCGTTACTTTAAGAGGGTTTTTACAGGGACATGGACACTCTGTTTTCCTCAAATACTAATTCAATTGAAGAGAAGACCAGAAATAGTTGGAGAGGGGAAAGTTTCTCTTCTAAAATTCCAACAGGCAAGCTCTTACTTAAAAGAGTTAGATGCAGAGTGTGCCCAGCCCTGCTGAGTACATGCAGTGTCAAGGAAAGAATCATTGCAGGGACTACACAGAATAGACCTCTGCAATGAAAAAAAAAACCTGTAAATCAAACTCTTGGAAACTTGGAGATCTTCAGCAAATGAACTCAGTGATGTGAACTAACATTGAGTATATTTTGACATAAATGTTAGAACATAACTCCCATTCATATGAATCATGTACTTGTTGAAGGAGCAGCTGGGAAAATGATGATTACCTCTAACCCCATTTTCACATGTCTTTGTTGAAGTGTACTCTCCAAGGAACCAAGTTTAACCTTGTCTTTTGAGAAAGCAAAAAGGCACAGTCCACGCTCATGCTTCTTCTGCATGTGAGTGGATCACTGTAGTGTGATGTTGTTTAGAGGATCATGAGGTATGGTATAGGATATGGCTCAGAGAGCAGAATCTAGTGTACAGATGGAAAATTCTAAGAAAATACCTCATCCCTATTCAAATGCTCACTTCCCATGATCTTGGTTTGTGTTGTCCTTTCCTTTTATCTTTTGCACCTTAGTCTCTCCCTTTCACGGGCTTCCAAACTCCGTGCTCAACCTGGGCTCTTTTGTCCTTTGGAGTTTCCTTGAGTTGGGGTCCTACACAACCACGGTGTCTTCTTCACTCATTTTTCACTTACTACTCCAATGGGTTCTCATATCATCTTATTTTCCACTCATGCTCCCTTTCCTAGCAGTATTGTTTCCTTTTTATCTATAACAGCCAAGGATTCTCTCACTAACCTCCATTATTTCCCTCTTACCATGCTAATTTCTTGTCTCCCAAACCATGTTGATCCAGCCTTTATGAAGTCTTAGGATGAAAACCCCTTTCCTCTCACCTCTGAATCCTCATACACACCTCCTCCTATGTTTCCCTGCTCCCTAAGTTTTGGCTAGATTTTCATCTTCGAGATTTTTAGCTCCACATTTCCTGTGTTGGACATCCTTGTTAGGATTTCCTTTCCTTTCCTGCCTCAGTCCTAAAGTGTTTGATCCACTTCTCAAGTTACTGTCCAGTCTCCTTACCTTCCATTTCTTCTGACATGTTTTGTGTATAGTTTCTTTTTCTTTTCTTTCTGAGATGGGGGTCTCACTATTTAGCTCTGTCATGGAACTCACTATGTAGTCTGGCTTCGAACTCATCTACCTGCCTACCTGTATCTCCCAAATGCTGAATTAAAGGTATGCACAACTACACTTGGCTTCCTAGCACTGGTTCTCAACCTGTGGGTCATGACTCCTTTGGGGTCCAATGAGTGACCATTTCACAGAGGTCACATATCATGTATCTTGCATATCAGATATTTACTTTGAGATTCATAACAGTAGCAAAATTATTGTTAAGAACTACCAACAAAATTATTTTATGATTGAGGTCACTACAACACAAGGAACTATAGTGAAGGAATGCAGCATTAGGAAGGTTGAGAACCATTGTCATAGTATCTTTATTCAATCTCCTAACTCTTATTTTACAGGCATGTTCTACCATACCTTGCAATACATATCTCATAATATATATATATATATATATATATATATATATATATATATATATATGAAGACCTTGGAAACTTAAATATAGCATGAAAAGTATTAACTACAAAGCCAGAAGCAATATATTTGAGTTCGCCGACTTTCTCATTTTGAGAAAATAACAGTAGACCAGTTTCCTAATAGCCACCCAACATTCCTGAGTCTTATACCTGCTTTGTACTCAGTGTTTCCTCTGTGTACCACCTAGAACTGTTATGAATCCCAGCAATGATGTTTGGGCCAATGCTCTTGGTATATTAAATGACTATTTCCAGTAGTGAAAAAAATGGTACTATCCCTTTGTGTCCCAAGTGAATATGTCTGGAAATATAGTTTTTGAAAGTATAATTTCCTGAATTAATGTAAATTCTGATTTTTAAAAATGACCAAGTAGTTTGTGTGTCAGCACAATTTGTTTCCAATTATATGAATAGAAAACTGTGGTCAACCTACTATTCAAATAGAAGATTGCAGATATTACTTGAGAGAAAGCCATAAAATAGAAATGTTAGATGACAAGGTCTATATCACTGTTTAGATTTTAAATAATTAGTTTGGGGGGTAATTTGTGAAATTCTTTTATATATATTTTTGGATAGATACTAGCCAGTAGCTAAACTGTCTTTCTTTAAGGCCATATTTTTTTGTGCCATCCTGGATCCCATCATCAAATGTCTATATGGATCAATCAGGTGATAGATGAAACTAACCCTTTTTGCAGCAAGCCAGTATAAAATTTACTCCATGCAACTACACGGGCCAGAGAATTGCACACATATACTTTTTGTAAAATTGTTCAAATTGTAAAAACTGGATGTTGGGCAGTGGTGGTGCACACATTTACTTCTAGTCCTTGGGAGGCAGAGGCATGAGGATCTCTGTGAGTTCTAGTCAACCTGGTTGAGTTCCAGGATAGCCAGGGCTGTTAATAAGAGAACCCTTGTCTCAAAAAAAACCAAAACCAAAGCAAATAAACAAAAACTGGCAACCAATTAAATCAACCTCTATCTGGTCCTGTGATTTTGCCAGATGCCCTCAGAGTAGTCTGCTTACAGTAGTGGAAATTAGTAGAATAAACATGGCTGAATCAGTAAAGACTTCAATCCTCCTTTGTCTCAAATTGTCCACTTCATAACCTAAGACTGCTATTACTTTTAAAGATGACAGTTGGAAGTAGACATAGACATTCAGGCCAGTAGCATACATACTTTTTAACTCCTTCCCATTGTCCCTTACACTGACTAATCTTTCTCACGCCCATCCCGTCCAGGCTAAGATAGCACTAATATCACAATGAGAGTGAAAAGAGAACCACTCACTGTTAACCAAGAGGTGAAATATTTTCTGAACTCACTTAAAACTACAGAGGAATTACGGAAAAGAACATTGTACCTACAAAAGGAACCATTCAATTTTCCTTAAACATTAGAACAATAAAAACTGAAAGTAACTGCGTTCCTAATATGTGGCCTCATAGTTCAA
This sequence comes from Phodopus roborovskii, assembly GCF_943737965.1. Taxonomy (NCBI): domain Eukaryota; kingdom Metazoa; phylum Chordata; class Mammalia; order Rodentia; family Cricetidae; genus Phodopus; species Phodopus roborovskii. The sequence goes on along the minus strand of NW_026126418.1, from coordinate 58,253,326 downwards.
GAACTCATTGCCACAGTGTGGAAATGTGTTGGGCTTGTTACATGTTCAAATCTTTGTTTTTAGTATGGAGATACTGAAAGGCAGTAGGTCCTTAAGGCATGCAACCTAGTGCAAGATAACTGGCCTCCATGATGGCATCACTCTCAGCATGGAGTAGGCAACTCTCATAGGACCATTAGTAGTTTCTGGGAGGAGGCTGTATCTTCATGTCTTCTGGCTTTCTGCCTGGCCATGCTTTCCCACAACTGTGATGCAGTCAGTTGTGGGGCCCTCACCAGAGCTGAGCAGATCCAAGTGCCCTACTCACAGACCCTCAGGGCTCTGGGCTAAATGAACCCATTTTCTTTATAAAGTCATCAGCCTCAAGAATTTTGTTATAGCAATAGAATATATTCAAATAGACTTGTCTTTCAGGCACACTGGGTTTCCTGATTCTAGACCTTGTCTATACTCTTGGCAGATACACAAACTGATAACCTGACACTTCAGAGTAGAGAACAACTTATCTATTCTGAGGAACAATTTATATACCAATATAAAAGAAATGAGATGAAAACAGCATCTTACGTTTTACTTGGAATCAGAAGGCTGAGGTTTGAATTCTGGCTCAATCCGCTCTGTCTCCTTAGTCTTTGCTCATTGGGAGAAGCCTAGGGACACGGGACTCACTGGCACTTTTCCAGTCATAAGATTATATGAAAACATTAAAGGAACATATTTTGGAAATTAAATGAAACACCAAATCATATAATGATTTCTAAAATAGTAAAGGATGGGCTTGGGGGGGCCATAGCTCACTCATATAATGTTTGTCCAATATGTACAAGGTTCTGGGTTCAATCCCCAGGACTTGCAACAAACTAAAAGATGAAAGTACATATTAGTGCTAATTAATACTATCATTTAATAGCAATTTAAATTTGAGCTGAAACATTTTTAAACCAAAAGTTCTTTCAGTATCCTTTTAAAATTTTAGTTATTATGTGCATCTGGGCTTGAGAGCTGTAGAACACACATGGAGGTCTGAGGAAAACTGAAAGAGCCAATTCTTTCTTCCACAATGGGAGTCCTGGGAATCAAACTCAGGTCATTGGGTTTGATGTTGGTTACTTTTACCATCAAGCCATCTTGCTTGTCCAAGTATTTCTTTTGAAATAAATATATTTACACTATATAATGTGTCTGTACATACTTATGCTAAGGTTTGGTGGGCAGAAAAAACTCTGAAATCAAAGAAGTTTTTATTTCTACACCATAAACCATTTCAACAAGCATATATGAGCTGGAGAAACGGCTCCATGGGTAAATAGCTGCTCTTGCAGGGGATGCAGATTTCATCCCCAGCACGTGCCTGGTGGCTCACAACTGTCTGCCATTCCAGTTCCAGGGGATTTGATGCCTTTTTTTGGTCTTGAGGAGCACCAGGCATACAGGTGTTGCACAAACATGTATGCAGACAGAACATTTACGCACATATAATAAAAGTAAATAAATATTTTATATAGAAGCAATAATTTCCGTTTCCTTAATTTAAAAGCCAGGGATGGTGACCGCAAGTGCCTAATCCTAGTGCTAAGGATGCTGAGACAGGAGATCACTAGTTGGCGGCAGTCTGGGTTATATAGTGAAGTTTTGTGCCAATAATGTAAACCTTCCCCTCCAAACAGGTAGAGAAAGTACAATTTTGGCAAACCTCTATATATTTCCTCCCTGTTTCCCACTCTCTTCCTCCTCTTCTCCCTTCCTCTCCTCCTCTTTCTCCTTCTTTGTCTTTTCCCCTGAAACAAACTCTTGCTGTGCAGCCCAGGCTGGCCTTGAACTTGAATTTTTTTGCTTCAGCACCCCAAGTCCTGGGATTACAGGTCTGTACTACAGTTCAGACTTCAATTTGTTTTACACTAACTTTTACCTTAGAATGTGACATTCTAAATGAACCTAGAACTCTGATTGTGAAGTTTGAGGTATTATGTACAAGTTTACAAACTTTATATTTGACTGAAAAAGACGCTTGCAAAAAATATTCTAATATTGAGAAGAATCTATTGTTGTATTTGAACCTCTCCATTGACTAAATCTTTCACACTGCACAAAAAATGCATTTTTTTCTCTACATAAAAAATAGATAATTCAATAAGCCTGGAGAAAGAAAATATCAATATACTAAAAGGGTTTTTTTAAAGATAGGAAGAATATGACACATTTTCTCAATAGTATTTTATAAAATATGAGCATCACCACTCAAGTGGAACTCAGCAACTCATTTATTTGCGCCTTTTCATATGTATTCTTCCTAAAACTAAAACTACCTTGATCATGGTTTTGATTACGAATCCCAAAAACAATTATGGAAATGATCTGTAATATAATAATATATTTTACTGACTGTCTCAGCTTTTTCATTCCAACAACTGAAACAGAGACAATTCTTTGCATGTTGAAATGTGTAATTATCGTGTATCCAAAAGGGAGGGTGTAATTTTCGCATCTGATTACAAGGGAAGGGTGAGCTGCCGGGTAAACTTACACTTGTTTACAGAGAGCAGTACCTATGATATTAAAAACTCAAAACATGTAAAGCAGAGATGTCCAGAGTAGCATGCACAAAACTGAATAACAACCTTAGTCTTTTTCTTGGCCTTACTACAAAAGCAGAGTCATTTCTCCTGAATGTGTATTGACTTCTGAAGAATTTAAGACTTAAGCATTATTTTATTTTGAAGGTTCAGTGGTGAGCATACAGTTACATGTTAGGAAACACGAACACTATTTAACTTAGAAGGCAAACCCAAATCCGTTTTATGCTTATAAACTTACATATTCAGTTTGAACTACAGACTGATTTTCATCTCAACTAAATGCACTTTTTCCTAAATGCAGTATGATTGCTTACAAGATGTACATTGTTTTTATCTCTTTGCTATTTTTTTAAACTCCTGATTTACCTTCGATAAGATTAGCTTCTGCTCATGTGAACTTACATTTTAGACATGTGGAAGAGATGGTATCGAGGAAAGCCAGTGCTGTGATGGTGGCTGTCAGTCAGAGATTAGAGACACGCAAGCATACAGCAACAGAAAAGAGTCTGCAGGCCAGGTAGAGCCCTCAGGAGCACTTTTGGATGATACATAATTGCAATTGCTGTGTCACTGTGTTACTGTGTGAGTTTTTTCAAAGCTTAAAAAGATTGACAATGAGACCTAAGTATGCCAATCCCACTGCACCCCACAAAAAAAAGAGCAACAATGGAAAATAAAGAGAAAAGAGAAGAGGAAAGGTTAAAAATCTATTTAGGAATCAAAGGCAATCGTATTTATTCTGAAAGGAATCGACTAAAATATATTTAGTTATCAATTTAGCTTCACAATTATATAGAAGGTAATGAATGTGTTAGGGAGCTATTAAGTTCTATAGGTTTTCAAATGCAGTGCTAACAGCAAGGCTGATTTTGCTATACTTCAAAAATTAGGTTGATTTCTTTTTTTAAGTCACAAAATCAAACTTTATAAATGAAGACTTTGATAAAGAACACAAGCTAACCAAATAATTAAGATAGACGAATAATTACAATGAAATAAAAAGTTATTTCATGGAGAACTGGAGTGTGCATTCCTTTATTGCCTGAAGCATTTCAGCAGTGGTTGAAACTGAACTTTTACAAGAGCCAAAAGCTGGTTCCTTTTTCTTTATAAAGGATATCACTGTAAGCCTTATAGTCTTCTTTCAATCAAAAATCAAAACAGAACACACCTGCCATGAATACCCTCCTTTTCATCAGTGGGCGTGCCTGTGCTGGGCCCCCCCCCCCCCGTGCAGGAGGGGATGCCAGGAGTGTGTCTGAAGACAGCAACAAGTTTAGGGGACACTGGCAGCTCCCAGGTACTTCAGAAACTCTCCAGCAGCACATGGCCCACACTCAGTGCACCAATCAATGCCCAGTGCACAGCACATTTTTCACTGTGTCGTTAGAGTACATTTGCTTATATTTTGCACAATTTTAATTTAACCGTATTGATCAAACTGAACACTCAATAAGACCCTAGGCACCTTAGGCTTATTTAAATTAGTCAACATGAAGCAAGTGAGCTAAGGAAGTAAGTGGAAACTGTTAGAAGATTTAAATACAGTGGAGCTCGCTTAAATAAATACCTGTTAATGAAATAAATCTATTCAATGCATTTATTTTCTCAGAATCAAATCAAAACACATAGAGTAACACTCGAGGGGATCTCTAAATGGATACCCCTTAAGTGGATGAGCATCTTAAATGGATACTTGCTCTGAAAGGTAAACAGTATTTTCATGCTATTTAAGGTTGCTTAAAACAAGAAAAGCAGTAGACTTTGTTCAGGATGCATTGCTATTCTTTGGAGTCAAGCAACTAGAACTGCCTAAATAACACTGTTTAAAACCTAGCTTGGCTACACAGAGACAAACCCTCCACACAACTGAGTTTAGCCATTTGTTGGGCAAGTTACCTATATCTAGTTAGAACAGAAAGCTATTTTAAAGGTGCAGTTACCTACACAAGGCAAAAATAAATTGGTTTCTTTTACCACATCGTTTAGTTGCATTTTCAGAATGTCAGAATGCTCTGTTATTCTTCCAGCAAGGTTTTAAAGTAGAATTAAAAGCACCAGTTCCCTTACTCTCATTGGCACATTCATGGAACTCAAAATAATGTTTTGAGAGACAGTACCTTTCATTGTGATAAAGCACCTATCCTGAAATCCCCCTTCCTAACACATTTCGAGTGTCCCTGGCAATGCTGCTAACTGCATGTGTGCTCTTGTGCAGTAGCCCTCTGAACTTCCACAGCTTTTCCCTAAGTTGTTGTGGGACCACATCTTTAACTGATCAGGTCTTTCTTCTCAGCAGGATGACCTATGTAGTATGCTATTAAAATGATGGAAAAAGGCTAGCACCGTTGAAGTCTTAAAGAAATGATGGCTATTTCAAATTCAGTGGGCACACAATCTACAGAGATTTTTTTTCAGACCTTCTTTATGTAGTGTTGCCTGTAGAGGACCTCGGTTATTTATTTTTTTTCCCCTGGCCTAATAAAAGATATTAGCTCTTTTCTCAAAGCAAGAAACAGTCCTATCATGAATCAGGCAACTAGTGGGAAACTGCTGGCCAGGTTTCACCCCACTAAAATTCTAATCTATACTTTGTCTTTGAGAATTAAGGAGAAAATGCATATCAGCAGAATCTCTTCTCTATTTCATTTATAAATTACGAGAATGATGCTATTATATATTATTAATTTCTGCTGTTCTCCAACCCTGCTGCAGCAGTGAGCTGCGGATGTTGGAACGGTGTAATTATGTTCTAGTAGGGTAGCCATCCGTTTCCTTTCAAAAATTTACAGGATTCTTAATCACGCTGCTCATTTGGGTGCGCAGCAGCGAGGATGGCGAAACACAAACAGGGCACGTTCGTTTACATAGGAACACCTGCTTAGCATGACAGCAGATGTCAGTCAGTAAGCAGAACACAAAAGGAAAAATATCAACAACAGCAAACTCAACACCATTTTGATTTGATGCAAGAAAATTTTTGCAGACGTGATGGCAGTGCTGGATATTCCTTCTAAAACAAACAGGCTTTGAAATCTCAAGTCTGGTTCATGGTTCCTGTGCTATCAGAGAAAAGGGAGTTTCATCTTTTCTTGCATTCTGAAATGGACTCTAATTCATTCTTTTTTTTTTTTTTTTTGGCGAAATTACTGAAATTACTCTGTGTCACTTTTCTGACCAGTAAATAGGCAGTGGGTTAGATATTCTAAATGAAAACCCCCTTCCCCTGTTGTCAGGCAATGGAATGATCAGACCATGACTTTCAGCCAACTTAGTTCAAATCCCACCTCAGCCACTTAACAGTCATATGACATCAACCTTACTCAGGCACAATCTTCTGAATATAATATCTGCTCATAAAATTAAATGAGATACTATGTAAAGACCTGTCACAGACTAAAATGTGTTGGTGATTACAAAATGGAATTATTATCAGAATGGTCATGGGCATCATTTTGATCCTCATTGAGATTTCTTTCCTACCCAACATTGTTTATTAAAAGTCTGGAGGAACTGACGCAGGAAGTGTCTCCTAGGCATCACCATCATCTAGTATTTTGATGTGTATAGTTCTGCAAGAACTGTTATTACAGTACCCACTACTGTGTCTTTATGACAGAGAGGCTCGTAGCTGTGCCACAAAGATTTCTGGGCTGCATTTTCCTTGAAGAAGAGTCCCACTGGAAGTGGTGTGCTTTCTTCAGCTTGACACAGTGAAATGCAGCCTTGGAAGCAGTAAGCTCACACCTCACCTTCCTATGCCCTCCCCACCCTTGTAACCTGCACACCAAGTTTTAAAGGACATTTTGGTCTACTTTGGTATTTTCACTTCCTTCCTCTTACCCATAATGGTTAAAATTCAAAATGGAAGATAGCTATCACACATGGGCAATGACTAATTTTCCTAAGGAATTTTAGTATTCGGAATGTGTCTGCTTGTGCAGGACTGTGCAATAAAGGCTCCCTGAGTATGCATTGACTTGATACCCAATAATGGCTGCTAAGGAGCCGTTATGTAGTGCTGTGTCAATGATCCGTGCATTGAGGACTCCCTGAGTACGAATTGATACGATAGACCGGAACGGCTCAGGAGAAGCTGTTATGGTCTATCATGCCAATGATGTGCAGATATTGGCAGGGCCTCCTGGCCCTTCCATGGAAATGATGGAGTCTCTGAAGGAACTGTGGTGGGTACCATGTGGGTGTCATCAGCCAGCTGACAGGGGCTTCATTTTCCCTTCTCTTTGGGTGAACTTCAGAAGAGTCAGCTCAGAGTGAGTGTTCACTAATTTCCCTGCTCCCACGAAGTGTCAGCAAAGCATAGGCAGAAGGTAAAATGTTTTGCCTCTTATAACTTAATGCCATAGGAAAAAAGCTTTATATTGTTAATTGGGAAATGAGGGGCAAAAGCTAAGAGAACATTTTGTCAAGTTTTAAAAGTTTCCTCTTATAAACCACATGAGGTACATATAGTTGATGTTGGGCAGGCTTTTGGTTATTGTGGTGGAAAAGGTATGTTTTCTGAGATCAAAAACATTTAACACATGTGAAAAAATACCTTTTTTCCTATGGTTTCAAGGGTTAAATAGGTGTTCAAAACTCAACATGTGGAAAATGGTTCAAAAATCTTGGAAATGAAGGAGAAGCCTAAGAATAAAGTTTGGATTCATACACGCTTTACCGTCTTCAGGCAGTAATTAATTCACTTATGGTATTTACGTGCCCCTCTTCAGATACTTACAAAGAATACGGGGATTTTAAATTCACTATTCAGTGCAAGATTTAAAATGCTCTTCATTAGAATTTGAAGCTATAATCTAAATTGCTTTCCATACTACCAACAGGGAGCCTCATTATGTAGTACTATATTTGACCACCTTCTTTACATTTTGGAGTTGTGGATTTTGAATATTTCTAGTATGCTTAAGCAGAATCAAACAGAATGTTTTAATCTGCCCTATTAACTAGCCAATCTACAGAGTTGCATGACCAACACATAAGCAAGAGACTTCCTTGCATCTTATTTTCTGCTATCTCCCATGGGCCATGGGGAAAGAGAAATCTGAGATGTCTAAGCACAGGATGATGGCAAAGGCTTGCAAAATGCCAGAGTGCCTTCCTAAACAGGATGATGAGGACAAAGAAACAATTAGATTAGGCAGAAAATAGCAAAGATGATTCTGCATGCTCATTTCCTTGAGTAGGAGAGTCCAACTTTCAGAATTGGAATTAGGGGAAGATGCTCACCCTGGTATGTTGGCTGGCAACCATTGTCTGAAGAAGGAAAAGAGAACTCATCAAAGACAAGATGAAGTGAAAGAGTGGATGGAGGAACTATGACATGAAATACCTACTACATGCTTTCCACCTGACCTATCACTACTTTGCTTCACAGTCCTAGAACTTAGATTTTACAGCAACAAATAGAGATAGTCAGGTTAAGCAACTTGCCCCAGGTCACATGCTGGTGTGAAAGCTGAAACCAAAATTGAGCTCAGATGTCCAAAGTCTCACACTCCTTGAATACCCATACTGCCTGTCAGCTTCCATGACTCAAAGGTCTCAAAGGTGTCATTGAGACGGGAATGGAGGATGAAGGGGGAGAAAAAAGAAAACAGGGTGAGAAAAGAAAAGCAGACAGCCAGTTGATCTAAATACTAACCAAAACATTCCAAATTCAAACTGGCAAAGCTAACTCAAAGTAGAGTTTAAGATAGTGTTGGTATGGCAGCAGAATTTTCTAGCTAGCATAATGCATCCTGTGTGTGTGTGTTTTTTTAATGTACCTACTGTCTTTAACCAAGTTATTTCTGTATGTCAGGTGCTGAACCATTCACTGGTACTAAGAGGCAAGGAAAACTGTCCTTAAGATATTGACGTACTTATGGAGAGATAAATAGGAAGCAGATATTAAGTGCTATGATAGATGTTAGCCTACAATACAATACAATTATTTGAGAAGTGTTTCTTGAGGGAGTGGGAGGGTAGTGTTTTTTTTTACAAGAGAACATATCTTGTATATTTCCTGGAAATGAAATAAAAAAAGCCATATTCATGGTCTTAACTCTCCTCTCCATTGCTTCTTCCTCGTTCTCATTCTCTCCCCTTCTCTCTTTGTCTCTCTTCCTTCATCTCTTTCCTCCTCCTCTTCCTCTTTCTCTGCTCTTCCCATCCCATTCTGACTTTCTCTTTCTTATCCTTAAAAAATAAATAAGTACCTTAGGCTAATGTCACTGCTTCCTGTTCTTCAAAAGTGTTCCATCAGAACATCAGAAATTGTCTTATCATCCTTGTAGGATTTCTGACACCCTGGCTAGTCGCATATTGAAATATAATCAGAACTAAGCATCTTCTAGACATTGTCCTTAGGATTTTGTCTGCCATCGAAGTAGAATCCTAACAATAAGTACTGTCTCCTCACTCCCTTAAGTTTGAGAACTGGAGCTCAGAGAAGTTGAGAAACACACTGGAGGCTACATAGTAAATGACTAAATTAGAAGAATATAGAAATGTATCTGGAATTTTCTATTGTTTTGAGTATAGAGTGCTTCACTCCCTGGTAGGAGAAAGAAGAACTGGGCTTCACTGCTTGAAAGTGAATGGATCAAAAGATGTTCTTACATCAGGGTCTGGGTAGTAGAGATGACAACACAGGCTGAGATGCTACTTACTGTAAGGAGTTAAAAGAAGCACTGATTCATCTATGCATGGACCAGTCAACAGTGCTACATGGGGAAATCTTAAAAAGCGATCTTGAATTTGTTTTCCCTTCACATCTCTTACAGATATTGTCTAAATTCTACTATCTAGCAGTTTAATTTAAAACAGTTTGGTCTTTTTTGAGCTGTCAAAACTCTAATTTAAAAGGATGCTTTGTGTATGTACTGAGAAAATTCTGAAGGCGACAGAAAAGCTTAGCTTAGACTGTATCCTTATGTCAGGAGAGGTGGAGTCCAGAAGAGCAAATAGTGCAGGTATGAATTTCAACAAATTATTGACCATGAACCTACTTGAAAGCCATAGTTCTGTTTATTATCTATACCTATTAACAGACTTTAATTGTAATGACAATTTTAACAAGGGTTTAAGAACTGACAAAATGCCAAATTGTTGTTCTTTTTCTGTAATGTAAATTAATTTCTAAAAAGATAAAGATCAGTGAGCCCATTCCCTTAAACCCTAAGCCTTTAAAGAAAGGTAAACAGTGTAGGAATTACATCTGCAGTTTTTGAGGGCTACTGTTCCTTTAATGCCCAGCTGGTTCTGAGATGTAATAAAATTGACATATTGATTCCTTTGAATTTACAAATGCCTGTTTCATAAACTCCATCTCCAAAGCCTAGGCATCCTTAGAGCACTGTCATTTTTTTTTCCAAATGGATCAATTATGTGCCCACGTAATCCTGTTACCTGTGAAATCCATGCATACTTCTCCCATTTGCTGCAGTTCCCAGGCGGACAAACCTGCATTATGTACGCATAAACAAACAGCGCATTTCCCTGATATTAGAGATTGTTTTCAAAGTGAAAGGCAATCTCTTGGGTCTTTTACTCAAAGGAGAGGAGAAGAGAGGAGAGGAGAGGAGAGGAGAGGAGAGCAGAGGAGAAAACGGGTAGAGGACAGAGGAGAGTGGAGACATGGAGAAAGAGAGGGAAGCAAAGAAACATTGTACCTGACATTTCAAGCAACTTTAACTTCAGCCTGTGTGTATATGTATGTGTGCATGTTATGTGTTTATACTTTTAATTTCTAACAGTTTGTTTAAATTACATGGCTTTGCCTTGCTAAGTTATTTGCTCCAAGGAAGAAAATTCTCCATTTTAGTGTGTGCAGGCTTATCATATTTTTTTATTTTTTCCTTTGCTGATAATTAGTTATTTACAAGCAAATCATTCCCAGGATACATTGAAATGGTTAAAAAAAAAAAAAAAAAAAAGGAAACCGAAAATGAATTAGGTTCTAAAGTTTACAAGTGTCATGAAAAAAAAAATCACTGTAACACTTGATACTGGCTCAGAGATTTTCCTTAAACACACAGTCCTTTACTGAAACAATTGTAGATTCAGCTCCACTACATGAGGGGGAAAATACTTCAGTGAACTAACAGGCCTTCCCCTTACCTTAAATCTGTAACAGCAAATTATCTCCTGGAAGCACATTTGCATATTCATATGTGGACACACCCATCAGTACAAATTGCTTAAAGAAGGCTTATGTGTAACTACGTGCACCAACTGTGGTCCTAGAATCTCCTTGCATAAAAACAACAAACGAATGTGCTTTTGTCTGTATATGAACTCCCTGGGTGAGCAAAGTACTGTGTGTGTTCTGCACCAGAGATATGAATTCTTGCTTCATTCTTCCAGCCTGTGCTGCATCTGATTCTCTTCACTTCGCTGGGCACCCAGCAGTCCCGTTACACTGCACTCACACTCTACAATTTGTCTCTAAGAGATTCCCCAAATCACAAAACATCTTCTCTGCCATCCAGTGTGCTCCCCATACGCAGAAAAGATGGTCTGAAAAATTGGGTTGTACTTGGAGCCCTATGGCCCGGCCCATCGCTGCCATTGTGTGGCAGTGGTTTTAAAGATAAATGGCTGCATGTTAACCAGATTTGACATGCTGTATAAAGGCAGGCACCTTTGGTCCTATGACACAGCCAAACAGAAAACACAACAAGCAAGCCTGGCAAAGATGTCCAATGTGAATGAAAGCACAACAATTTGTCACATCGTTGTTACGAAACATTAGCAGCTTGGGGGGGTTGCCCCGGGACAGCAGAGACAAGGCAGTGTGAAAATCTGGCAGGTTGAGGATGGAGAAATCTTAGGCAATAGAAGAGTTAATTGAGAAAGGGGGTTCGGGGAGATAGATACTGCAAAGGGATTATTTTGTTTGTTTGTTTGTTTGTTTGTTTGTTTGTAAGCAGGAAGGTCTTCGTGTCATGAACTGAGCAGCCAGCTAGTGTTCTGGGTGTTGCTAAGCCCCACTGGTTTGCCTGGCTGTCTATTAACCATCTTTTCAAACTCCCAATGATATAACACATTCTAGCATCAGTTTCTCAAGAGGTGACACGCATCTTTCCCTTTCGCTTTCAAAGTGACTTGCTGATGAATGAGAGGAAGACTTCTGAAGATGAAAAATTTTTACACCCTGTTTAGTCTCACAATTGTCCTGAAATAGGGACTCAAACTGTCTCCTTGTAACTTTTTCAACTGCTGTGTTTGCTTTTCTGAATGTCCTTCCAGCCAGTGACCACTGCTGCCTGTGAGTCTGAAAATGTGATGGCTGTAGTAGCATCTAACACAAGCTTTCTTCTTCGCCCTGGGTTCAGGCCCTTCTAGTCTCAATTTTCCTCACCTGTAAAAGGATCAGTGAAGTAATAGTACCCATTTTGACGAATCATTGACAGAAAACACAGGAGAGATTTTAGCACAGTTTCAAAGGCTCTATCAATTGTCTGCCAGTGTTGACTCTGACATTTCCTCGAGGTACCAGACACCTGTTATGAAACACAAACCTGATTATATCACTGTTCTTTCAAGAATACTTCACAATCTCATCACCACCTATTTACTGGATAAAACCTGGAATTATGGGTTAGGAGAGTCTTGGGTTTCAATTGGCTTTCACAGACTTAATTTAATCTCATCTCTACACATGCACTCTGTGTTCCAGACATCTTAGATGGCTGGCACTAATTGATCTTTTAGCCCTTTGTGCCCTCAAATGCTTGTTCATGACATCCTCGTGGCCCAGAACACCTTCCCTCCCTCACCCCACTTTTAGAACCCATGTTGTATGACAATATTTCCCTCCACAGCCAACTTGCCAGGAGGTATCCCCTTGGCACCTGCTCCCAGCTCCAGTTACACTGTTTTCTGTACTCTTTCTTCACAGGCTACATAGCTCCATGTGACACTATCACATTTTTGTCACCTATCCTGTGCCTTCTTTCTCACTACAAGATGAGATCCATGGCACCTAGCCTATGGTCACCCTCTATGGTCAGTAGGTGTGCTGAGTGAAGAATGTGCAAACCCTACAAGTTCTTGCTAAAAGACTAGAGGCCTAAAAAAAAGGACACAGTGACATACTTTTTTAAAAATCATTTCTAGAAGAAGAAAAAAGTTTGTTCTCTCATAATGAAAAGTTCAGATAACTCTCATAAATAAAGGTGAAAGAAACTCTGAGTAAAAAAGAAAAATAGTAGCAACTAAGGATGAGACTTGGTTGGCAGACCTTGTGCTTGACTCCTAACACAGCAATGAAGCAGGCTTGGTAGAGCTGAGGCATAAGGATCAGAAGTTCAAGGTCAACCTCAGCTACACAGCAAGTTCGAGGGGCCAGCCTGGGATACATGAAACTTTGAATTTTCTTTCATGAATCTGACATCCTCTCAAAGAGGAGCAGTAAATAAATCAAGTGACCTTACATGCAAACTTAGAAAAGAAAAAGACTTTAAGAACTTAGGAACCATACAGCCAAGCATCCCATGCCTTTTCAGAGGATGCTGATGCCTCCTAAGGAGGAGAGTGTTCCTTTAGCGATGTAAAAAACAGTAAAATCTAGATATTTACTCATGTGCCAAAAGAGAATGCTTAAACTATATTTTTGATTTACTGCTTTGTTAGAAAGTGGTGTCTTAGCTGAAAGAAAGGAGATATTCATGAGCAGAATTCGTGTGAAAAAAATTTTTCTAGTAATAACTTTTAACCAATCTCACAGGTTTATAGGAAATACCAATGATGAAAATTGTAAGAAAAAATGGAAGCACTATTATACGTTTCTATTTCTCCCTTAAACTTTAAAAATGAAGTTTCAAGTATCTGTTGGGTTAGTTAATGGTCTTTTCAGGGTCACACTCCCTGCAGGATGAAGAGCTTTCTCTCTCCTTTCTATTGTACTAAGGGGAAGTCTTCACAGCAGACCAAATCCAAATCAAGCACACAGACCTGGACCCTGCAGCAATCTTGAGGCCTGCAATTTGTGTTGCTACATTTCTTAATGTAGGTTTAGAGTATGTGTGACACAGAAAGGAAAAAGCTGATGGACTGTGCCATCTATAGCAGCATTTGTTCAGCATTGGGTACAAACGGGATAAAAAAGATACAAAATGCATGGATTGATTTTCAAATTACCTCAATATTTTGAAAACATTTTCACCTGCATGCTGAGAATGCTAAGAAAGGCAAGGAAGGCGACTGTGCATTTGCGCAGCCTCCACTGCATTCATTTATAAATTACCTCATCACTGACTGAAATTAACACTGATTCTTACAGGCAATTTCTCAATTTCCAATGCTAATTACATTTTTTTTACTTTTAAATTCTGTACCACCTGTTTTGGGCAAGACATCTTAGGCAGCGCGACCGCATTTAATCACAATTTTAATTAACCGCCCTGTAGATGTGAAAAAGAAGCAATTATAATGTAGATGAATGATGATTTTTCTGCATTAAATTGTTTTGTTTCCCTGGTATGTTGATTGTAACACAGCACACAAATACAGTAACTGTACAATTTTTTTCTATTGTAATTTAGTAATTGTTTTTGGAAAACCAGTTTGGGAATGAGTGACTTCATCTGTTTACAAATTGATTGATACTGTTCACTCGCTGATTGCTGCAGCGTATATTTTGGTATTGCACAGCCTAGCATAAAATATAATTAGAGATGCACAGGCTTTGCAGTACCATTTTGGAATCTGAAAATCAACTGTAACTGAAGTATGTTTTCCTTGAGCATACTAGTATCAGTTGGGGCTGATGAAATGATAATCAAAACAATGGGCTTCCCAATTCTACTACTAGTAGAAACCCTTGGTTTCAATCTGATAGTCTAATATGGTAAGTTTATGAATTAGTCTGTACTAGGCCTGGGAGCTGGGGGCTGGCAAGTCTGAAGCTTGCACAACTCTCTCAGATCAGTATCATGAGAAACATACACATGAGGGAGAGAAACAGTGATGGGGAAAGAAAAGCTTTAAAAATGGAAGGATTGTTTTTGCCACCCTGTCACAACGCACCGGCATGCAGTAGTACTATTCTATCTCATCTCCACACCACGATGCAATGAGATCAAATCCATGCTCCTGGCTTGCAGATAGTGATCATTAAAGCTGTACTTCAGTGCAGATAAATTCAAAGAGGTAGGGGTGGGGGTGGGGTGTCGGAAGCAAACATGGATACTTGTTTCTGAAACCCTATGTCAACTGTATGCTAAGTAGAAGGTCTATGCTTTACTACTCTCTCATGAATTAGCCATTCCTCTAGGGATGCCCTAGATTAACATCATACCAAACTCAATCTCAGGGACATTCTCAGTTAATGCACTTCATTGGTAACACAGGACTGGTCTCTCCCTCCAATCATCCTCTGAAATGTGCTCACTTGGATGAGTCCTGAGCTAGGTCGTTTCTGCCTGCCTGGAAAAAAGGGGGGAAAGGCCATGTGAGCAACGTGGCTGCTCAGAGGAGACATCTAGGAGATGTCTTCCTCCTCTGTGCTTCTTTCTATACCCCCTTCCTCAGAAGACCCTAAACTAGGACAATGCATGAAGAAGTCCTAGTCATGGGTTTGTCACAAAACACAGCTGGGATCTTGACTTTGTTTAGAGCAATTTAAAGATAGAATGATAAGGATATGAGTTGACAGGACAAAACAGATAATATTGAGATGGGGTTGGGGCAGGAGGATGATTTGAGTCAAGTTCTGTTTGTCTGTCTCTTTATAAATAGTTGATGACAAAGCATTAATAGGAAATATCAGACCTGATGCCAAGACTCACTTTGTATATTCACTAAAAATCTACCCTGTTAATATACTAGAAGATCAAATCTTTGGCCAGTTGGAGATTACATGTCTAAATCTTGTTCATGCCTATGGGTCTGCACATGGAAATCACTAAGGAAAGTAAAGAAATAAGCTACAGAGTGTTCTATAAGCTGTGCTGCCCACAAGTACCTTTCCCAGGTAAAATGCTGTGCAAAAACTACCAACAGAAGCTTATTCTTGCCTGGCATCTCTATCTGCATAAGAAGTAGGTGGTTCTAATGAGCAAAACTGTGGCTGAAAGTGGCTGATGGTGGGAGCTTACATCAGTGAATTATATGGCGAATGCTAAGAAAGTGTGCTTAGGCAGGTTGGGCTGCTTTACCTGGGAGATTCCCTGTCTGATTTTTTTTTTTTTTTTTTTTTTTTTTTTTAGTGCAGTCTCCCTGCTGGTGAATAGCAGTACTTTCCTACAGCTGTGTATTTTTCTCTTCTTTGTCACCTTCCCCACCTTCATAAACGCTCGGCAGAAAGATGCTGCTTTATGAATGAAGGTAAAAATAACCCTGAATATCTCAAATTATAGCTTCTTTACGTAATGAAAAGAGGGTGCTCTGGCAATAGACTTCAACTTGTTTCTTTCCTTCCTCCCTCCCTCCTTCTCTCATTCCCTTCCTCCCTTTCTTCTTCCTTCCTTCTCTCCCTCCTTCCCTCTCTCTCTCTCTCTCTCCCTCTCCCTCTCCCTCTCAAATAAAGTTGTTCTAGCATGAGTGTTTGTTTGGAAGTTTCTAAAAGTGGTAACATCTGTGCCCCTGGTGGGCAATGCCATTCCCACCAACCTTTCTTCAAACCATTTGTCTCAGAGAGAAAATGAAGTACCTGATTCCAGGCCTGAGCCAGTGTGAGCTCCCTATATCTCCACACTGTGACCCAGTGCGTTCCTTTGAGCACTGAGCTGCTTCCCATGGCTACCTCCTCAATATAAACTCGCTAACTAATCTCTTAGCAAACACTTGAAGCAAACCTGGAGAGAGGAAAAAGGCAGAGGGAGAACAAAAAACCGGCAAAGATAAAGCCCAAGACCCATTCAACTGGACACTGGAAACTAAATTTAGTACCAAACTTAAGATTTCTTTTGAAGACTTGCCTGTTGTCTGTGGAGCAAGAATTTTTGTAGCCACGGTTTTATTTTTACGTCTCTACCTAATTCCTCTGCAATGTCTTAAGTAAGGCTCACAGTAACACAAACTCCCTGGATTTTTCTCCCTGCCAGTGGTTATATGTCTACCATTCTATGTATTTCTAAATGACTTCTATTAGTACTATCTTTTAAAAAAAAATGTCTTTTAAAAAGTTCATGCTGTGCTATGTATATACAAGGTAAGTTTCCCTTAGAAATTTATGTGAGAATCCATTCTTGGAGATAAATAATGACTTTCAGCCAATGATCAAAGAAGAAATAAATCTTTTGTCCTAATAAGACTGTTTAAGACTGAAATCCCATTTTTTTAAATGGATAACAGATAAGAAGCTATTGGGAATCTGTTTGTTTTCCAAAGCTGTGTTTTAATATTGGTTTGCATGGGAGCTGGATGAGCAAATGGACCCTAGGGTCTTCAAAGTTAAATGCTTTTAAAATAAACTTGGTATGTAGTACAATTTGAAAACTTATTGTTCAGAATTTAAGTTTTAATATCTAGGAATAAACAGAGCATTAAATCAAGCAAACTGTGACAAGGCCAATATGCACATGGATGATGCCAGCAAGGCATCTCCAGCCCTTTGTTCACAGCTTAACAAAACCGTGCCTTCACACCACTTTAGTTCAACAGTGCCTGTCGAATGGGCATCAGCAGATCAGCCAATGCCTGTCATACACAGAGCTTGAAGACTGCTTGAAAGCAGGGCTTATTCGACCCCCAAGTCTAGCTGCAAAGAGAAGGGGATTTTAAATCATCCAGCAAAGACACCAGCCTCCCCCTTCACCAAAGTTAAAAAATGTAGAGAAGAATGAAGAAAGCGTGCATCTGTTTTGCAGACATAAAGGAGAAAAACATGTACTCTGCCAAAGATACCATTTTTTTATATTTATTTTCATTGTGAAAACAAGTTTTGCAACTATAGAATTCTCTTTAGAGCTGTATTCTCAATGGCAAAATAAAAATCAAATGTCATCACTGCTTTAAAATTGTGCCATGTTTTGGGGTCTTTAAACAATCTCTAGCATCAGGGCAGAAGGGAATTACTTGACAAAAAGGAATTGCAACTCCATTCTACTCACAGGAGTGTCTCTTTAAACATACTGCTTGCTACATGATTGCTTTGGTTGACTTAAAACACATTAGCCTTTTGAATTTACAGGCTCCCGATCTCTGGTCTCTATGAACATCTAATCTGCTTCAGAAGAGAAACAGAGAAAACAGACGTGGTAAAGAGAAGGGTTGTTCATGGTCCTACAAGTTAACCATTAAAGAGAGAGAGGGAGAGAGGCAGGAGGATCCCAAACCTTATTTTCTTCTAGAACAGTGATCATGAGATTTGGCCTTCAAGCTTTACTAAGTGTTGTGGAGGTACCTCAAATCACCCCTTCCATTTAGTTAAGTGTGCCCACTCCTCTTTAGGCATCCAATCAGAGTAAGCAAATGTGAACCTAGGCAGGACTGAGGGACCCTAGCAGAAGGAACTAGCTGGAGGTATTCTGATTCTAGACCTTCCCTTCTCCTCCAGGAGCAAGTGCTATTGCGACTGGCCCAGAAGGGGCTGGGGTTCCCCAACATCCAAGCTGAAAAGCTTTTTCTTTCTCCCAGCCTCCCCCCTTCTCTGTCTTTCACTCTGCTGCTGTCAGTTTGCTGCCTGTACTTTGGCTGTCTCTTTCCTAGTCTCTACCCTGTGAGTTTCTGGCCTGCCAATTTCAACTTGAAGCTTGACTGGGCTGATTTGATGCAAATACCTCCAGGGAAAACCCTGAAACTGATGAACAGTTATGTCAAGTCGATTTTGCACCATCGGGAAAAGGTAACCTCTGCGAGAAAAAAAAACAACAAGGTTAAAGAGACAAGGGCTTTTCACGTGTAATACCTCTGCCGCACATCTCGTTCACTGTTTACCATCCCTCAGAAATTGTAACTGTCAGAATTAGTCCTAATTGCAGATGCGAAAGCTGCCATTATAATAAAAACAGAGGCAGTGCAGGCATTAAATGTAGCAGCCTAATTTGTGAGACTACAGAAAAGGTAGAGTAAATGAATATTTCATTACTTTAATTACCAGGGACTACTCCTTTCTTGCTGTCTTATGATAAGTGTTGCTGTAACTAGCAACAGCAAACATCCACTAAAACATAAAGTGCAATAATCGTCCTGCTGTCAGGATCACCACTTTAAAATACGAGCAGGGAAAAAAATATAATGGTTTATCTATTTCTTGGAGATTGCAGAAGTAGAAGACGGAAATTCATTTAACATCAAGGGAAAAAATGCACACACAAAGGCACCAGTAAACAGGGTTTAGTCAGAGAGTAATGGCTCCAACAGAGAGAAGACAAATTTCAGTCGACTGTACAATCTGAAATGCTGGCCCTAAAAGAACACTAGAAAGCAAAAAGTAGGAGGTATTGCATTTTTTAAGGCAAAATTTCGTTTTGTGTTTGTTGTACGAGGTAATCATATGAACTTTAGAAAATAAAGCCCAAGTGATTCTCGGGAAGACAAGGAAAGCAAGCTGTTTTTTAAATGACTAAGTAAAGGTGGAAAAAGTTCAAGTTGGCAAAAGTTTAGAAGCTCAGTTCAGTTTCATTGAAAAAGACCAGATAAAGCCTGCCAGGAAAAGGACTTTGCCTGCAACCCCAGAGTACTGATTCCTAAGAGTTAGGGAGGACCCATAATCAGTCACCACTGACACCTTGGAAAACTTTACCCACCTCTCTACACTGTCAACTTCAAGTGTGGGGGAGGGGAAGGAGGTGGGCCTGAGAATGGGGGTGTGGCTGAGGAGGTCACTGAGACTGGTTGAAGCCAGCCTGTCTCTGCATTTATCACTTTGTCCGGAGGAGGTGTTTGTTCAACATAGCAGTTTGACAGCACAAAAACACTGTGGACAGAGGCCCTATCAAAAAACCTACTGACACGTATCATTTGTGGTCTGAACTTCACAAGGCAAGGCTACCTCACTCTTTATCTGCACAGGTAGAAAGCGCCACACATTTCTAAGTATTTAGTATAGTTTAAAATCTCCCTCCCCTTTTCTCCTAAACACTGTAAACATTAGTTTAAAATACCATCTTTAGTTAGGACCCCAGAATGCTATTCTTTTTTTTTCCCCATAATGACTTGAAATCAATTTAGAATAATCTATGTAAAGGTTGCCACTATTGAAGGAAAACAGCTTAAAAGTATAAAGCTAGTAATTTATCCTAAATAATACACTGAAGCTTAAAAAAAATAGGCACAAGTAAGTTTTTAAATAATCAGGTAGCACAGAGAACACTTTTCCCTCCAGAAATCTTACTGCAAAACTCTACATTAATTCTTCCCTTCTATTCTTTGTGTATATGTGCCTCTCATTCATGTGGTGGATCTTACAATGGAAACTAAAAAGAAAGAGAACCAGAATGGGGGTTTTAGTGGCCAGTACTATTTGTGTGTATACAGGAGTGTGTGCATACTTACTGGCTTTAGGCTTCACATTTCATTAGTAGAGCAAAGGTGATGGGAAATCTTTAGAGGAAAACCATTTTGCTCCTAGATAGTACCTCCTTAATAGTTCTATTTATTATGAAAACACAACCTACTGAGTTCTTTCTATGTAAACCTCACCTCTTACAACTGAGAAATCTCATGATGGGAAACACTTCCATTGATGTGTTTGGTGTTCAAAATAGAAACAGGTACTTCCAAGAATAGGCAAATTGCAAAGTTTTCTTGATTACAGCTTCTTGGATATGTAAGAGAATATATATACAGTTTAAATAGTGCAAACTGTATGCTGAATTTATGGATCACATGGGCACTGACTGCTTGAGACGTCCTCATTTGTGTGTGAGGGGGACAAAAATCTCAGATTTTTACATAGCATAATGCTTTAATTTGTTACTCATTACTTATTTGGGGGAGTGGCTACTTCCTTGTTTGAAGCATTTTTTTTTCCCTTTCTAGGATTAAGAAATGTGAAACCATCTGTAAAGAGCAAAACCTGATATTTTGTCATATAAGTGATGTAAGCATTACTTTTTTTTTTTTTTTAATGTGGAATGTATCTTGTCATGGCAAATCATTACATGTAAGCACTTATTCTCTAAAGAAAGGAATCATTTTACCTCTGTCACCTGGGACTATTTTTAAGCTTCTTCTGTATCCTGGAGATTTAAAAATCACACCTTCCTTTAAGTTCAGTTGGGTAATCTGACCAATTCTGCATTTATTGTTTGATAGAAGGAATGCCCTCATACAAATAAGATGTGAAATTTTAACCTCAAAATATTCAAGTTAGAAATTCAACCTCTTCACATGTATAGTGGAAGATATGTTAACAAAGGTGGACCAAAGCACAGATCTACACACAGATGAAGGGGAACCCCAAATGTCAGTGACTACAGAATGTGACACTGGAGTCTATTGGTCGGGACATTACTGCAGCCTTAATTTCGTAGTTAAAATAGGACAGGTAACTAGCAGTTCTGATTCCTCACTGTAATGTCAGCTTCAAGTCTCAGTATTTCAATTCAGCTCGGCAAGACAACTAACTGCAAGCAATCGTGACTCATTATGAGGACTGTATCCCTTAGTTGAAAAAAATGAAAGCAAAGTTTCAGTCAGGTCCTCTGGGAAATGGTTTCTCCTCTCTACCCTGAATGTCAGAGCACTTGCTCTTCTGAGGCTGTTTTCTGAAAGCCAGTGCTAATGTCTAAGCAAGCCTGCAGTGCCCACTGCTACTGGGCATGGCTTTATCAGCTCTCATACTTTCTTGGATCACAAACAGAGTTATCTGATGAAACATCGATCATCTTCCTTCTCCTTTCTCTATTCAGCTCCTTTAACTTTCCTGTCAGAAGCCCTGGGGGGGGAGGGTGTGGGGGGTGTGGGTGTGTTACTGTTGCTTTGCTGAGGGGAGACAAAGTTTAACTTCTAGGCTGGCAATTGGAGAATAATTCATGAGCAGATTTCTAGCAAATGATATGATTTGCTAAATTTTGGTCTTTGATTTATATTTATGTACTCCTGCTACTGCTATAAGGTTGTGCCAGGCTCAATTAGATCATGAATGAGATCATTTTAATTCAGCCCCCAAACTGTGACCTGACCATGGTCTGAAAGTGTTCAAAAAGTAATTTTAAGCCTCCTTTTGATTTGAAAAGGAATACTGCATGCTTGGTCGTTCATACAAATAACATAAAACTTAATTATTGGATGATTTGGCAGAGGATCTTCTTGCCAAACAACAGTCAATGCCAGCTACTGTGAAGCTGGCGCTACCCAGGCCCTAGCCCACAGCCCCCTTGTGTATGGGTGTTTGTTCATTGTGTCTTAGGGCAAGATATTTCAAATAGGATTCATGGATCTGGGATGCAGGGCACAACCCAAAGGATGTACCGTATTTATAACTCCAGTTAAAAAATGCTGTCTCACCTAGAAGGGAAGTAGATCTGTGCTGTCAAATCACCAGGAGGCTGTGACAAAGGGAGCTTGCAGCCTGACACACGGTGTAACAACATAGCAAACACCTTTAATTCTGTCATGTCTCATACCCTTTACTTTCTCACACATTTATGGCTGCTCGAACGTTGACACCTACACTCTCTTTCGAAACTAAATAAGGGGATCTTATTTAAGCCCAAATGCAACACCTGTAAAGTTATTCTTGTGCCCAACAAAAAATAACCATTAACTCCTTCCCCATAAAAGTCTCTCTGCTTGCTTTGGAAAGTCTCAAGCTGGTAACAGTGGCCCAAGGGCCTGACTCTGAGGTTCACATGACCCCCTTGCACTCTGCTGGGTAGACAAGACTTGTCCCTCCCAAGGATGCTAGGGTTGGGGTAATTTCACTGTCTGATTGGCCTTCACAGCTTTTCAAGTTGAAGCCCCTTTCTTCATCACAAACTTCTGGTGACTGTCATTGTAAGGAGAGAGGCCCCAGCTGCTCCATTCCCTCTAGCGACCAGAGTCTAATATTTTAAAAGCTAGAAATGAAAATAGCTTTTCTAAAGATATTTCTTGGAATATTTAATGTGCTGTCTTGACTCCCTTTCTCTATCTTTTTTTTTCCTTGCCAATTATAAACCACCATTTGGAGGGCTTATGAGCAATGTAAGTCCACCTCATCTAATTAAACCACATTGTTTTAAAAGCTTGAACAGTTTTCATGTCTACAAGACTTGTCTGAGTAATCAGCTGCTAGAGCCAGAATTCTTAGTGTCTTTGGAGAGCCAGGATTTCATCTGCTGAGTGCAAAGGGCCAGGCACTGAAAGAGTTAACCCGCATTGCTGGGTAGGTTAATGTCACAGCTGCCTGGTACCTCACTTAACAAAAGCCTCCTTTTGCAAACAGACTCCCACCCCCCCCACCCCACCCCCCAGTGTCCAAAGGTGTTTACTGAAGTAAATCTGCCTAAATCCTTCATTGCTTGAGTCATGGGGATGGATAGGAGGGGTGGAAGGTGTAGGGCTAATCTCTTTTTGTAAATTCTGTAAATCTTCTGGGAAAAGGGAGGAAAACAAAACAAAACAAAACAAAAACAAAAAACTAAGAATCTGTGTCACTTGCCCATGTACAACTACCAATGTGTCCATCCCTGCTGCTCTCATAAGTGAAGCATGTCACATGGGTGTTAGAAAAGACACCGGTATCGAACAGTTCTCTCTTCTTTTGCAAAGCCTGTATGTCCAAGATTGTGTGGTGTGGCGTGTGTGTGTGTGTGTGTGTGTGTGTGTGTGTCTGTGCACGCGTGCGCGCGTGCGCGCGTGTTGTGCATGTGATCTAGTTGTTGAGGAAGAACTGTTGGTATCTTAAAAGTGGTTTCAGAAAGTGGAAAAAGACAAAGACGCTTCTACAGCAAGATAATGTACTGAAAAGTTGTCACGAGAGCGACCTGCTTTTGCCTTGGTCTTGGTCTGGTGTCATCAACTGCATGTTACTTTTGCCTGTTGAAAATGGAGACAAATAACACAGGAAAACCTGACAGGTCCGCCTACGAGGGTTGAAACAATTCCTAGCAAGAAGGAGCCCTTTAGGCACAAACTTTCTCTGTCAAGAAAACGTGAACACCACCAACCCCTCCCTACAAATCCTGAAGCATCTAGTTTGAGATACAAAAAGGCTGTCATCTCACAAATGTTAAACATACTAAAAAAATCTGAAAAAAAAGTATGGAGAAGGTGTGAAAAACGTGGCACTTTACAGCCCTCAAAGCTTTTTAAAATAGAACAACTTTTCCCCCTAAAATTCTTTTCAGAGATTTTTTTTTTTCCTTTTTGGCTCATCTGAGAGTTTCTTTCTTGGCTTTTTTCCCCTTTCATTTGAAAATATGAATTATCATAAAAAGTCAGGGTTGGGGGGGGTGGGAATGGGAAAGTCTTTTACAGTTTTCTTGAGGATTTTTTGTCTATGTACAGGCTGTGCATTAGCCCCTTCAGTCAGACCAGGACTGGGTCTCCAAGCCCACCCCTTCCCACCCACCTTCCAGTGCCCTCGACTCCTAGGTCATATGGTAAACAATCATAACTACTAAGGCCAAACTGTAAGTAGCATTCAGGAGTGGGAAGTCTGCACACCTGACCCCCAAATCTAACAGGCTTCTGGGGTAGAATTCAATCCCTCTGTTACACTTTTTTCCTCAAGTGGAGCGGTGGCCATGAATAGTACAGACATGCCATTTTGTAACACTATATGCCTGTCAGGAGGGACAGGCACGGTTGAGCATCAACTATGTAAGGCTGGTAACTAGGGGAAGGCCCAACAAACAGCCACAAACACCTAAGTTACTTTACTCAGCCACTATCCTCTGCCTGCTTTTTCCTCCCCCCTCCCTCTCTCCCCCTCCCTCCTTCCTTCCCCCTCTCCCTCTCTCTCTCTCTCTCTCTCTCTCTCTCTCTCTCTCTCTCTCTCTCTCTCTCTCTCTCTCCCTCTCTCTCTCTCTCTCTCTTTTCATCTTGGCTTTCAGTGGCAGAATGCAAATGGAGCCTGCCGGCGGTGAAAGGGCTGAATTGTGATTAAGAAGAAGAAGAGCTCTTTCTTTGTTCTCCCCTCAGGGGATGTTTACTGGGAGAGACACAGCGGATCAGATATGAAAGGCATTCAGGTCAGCATTGATGTGAGCGAAAGTGAAATCATACCTAAGGCATTCAAAAGACCGCCGTGTCAGGGGTTCAGCTAACGGTGCAGCTACTGTGTGTCTTCCCAGAGAGGGGGAAAAATCCTTCAACTGACTGGCGATTTCTTTTTCCCCTAATTTGCTACAAAATTATAAAAGCCCCCCCTCCTTTACTTTCCACCACATGACACAACAGTGAAGGATTTTCTCTCCTCCTGGACCACACACAAAACCAGACCAACTTCTAATGATGGTATTGCATAAATGAGCCAGCAAAGCACCATCCGATCTGTGAAAGATTTTTAAACAGGTGTACTCATATGGGCGTACATAGATGTATGACATGCAGGAGAGAAGAGAACTGAGAGGAGAGAACTCCAAAAGACACATGCATGGATGGCTTTTCCTGTCAGCACCCTGGCAGAAAACATAACACAACACACACACACACACACACACACACACGAGAGAGAGAGAGAGAGAGAGAGAGAGAGAGAGAGAGGAGAGAGAGAGAGAGAGAAAGAGAGAGAGAGAGAGAGAGAGAGAGGAGAGCACAGAACACCTTAAAATGAAATTCCTTATTTACTTTGTAATTACTAGTTACACTTTTCTTGAGAGTTTTCGCTCTGACACAACTGTCACCCGAGATAAAAGTATTTGGCACACAGCTTATAAAGGCAAGGTTTCTTGCAGCCTGATGATTATTATCGGGTTTTTTCCTCTAAAAAACTGCTTGATGAAGAAATCCTTGGATCTTACTTTTAAAAGTTTACACTCCCTTCAGCCCAAATAGTCATTCAATAGGGTTCCCCCCCCCAAGTGGTAAGATGATGATGTTGGCACAAACAGAGCTATATAAATATATACAAAATGTACAAATCACAGCAAACACACTCACAATAAGGAGGTGCCTGGATGTTCCAAGACTCAAAAATTAAAAGGAAAAAATCACATTTCATCTTCTGGTTGCTTAAGAGAAAAGAGAAATAAAGAAACAGAGCTGCATTTGTTGGTTTTGAGTCATCCCTCTCTTTGCTCTGTATTCTATTCTTCAACATCCACATCTTAGCTAAAAAGCATATTTGGGCTTATGTTAACATCTGCTTTTGTGGTAACATTTTGTATATTTTCAACTAGTGTTTCTGCATCACAGATTTTCCTCCTTTATCTCTTTGCTCTAAAAAGACAAGCAAAGAGCAATCAAAAAGGTGTCTGACTTGGCCATTCAGACAATTGCCCCCTTGTGGGAATGCGGGAATGAATGGTACAGTGGACACCCAGCACCATTGACGTTATAAACATGTAAATGAAACACATTAGCGCAGACAATCAATTGTCTGTGAGCATTGCAAACCTGCACTCCCTCTCTCTCTGACAGGCACAAAATAGTGTCTACCTTGGGAAGCCGCAGTGCTGGAGAGGAATAGGACAAAGAATCTCCTTTCACATAGAAGAAAATGCACCTTCAGAGCCTTGGAAGAATGCAAGATGACAAAGAGAGTTGTAAGGAAAAGCAACCCCCCCACCCGCCCCAGAATAATCAGGCTCCTGTTAGAGAGCTAGTAACAGCCTTCATTCCTACCTTCAGGGGAAGCACACATTTCCTCTACTCCAGCAAAATATGGCATCAGGGTCTTGAACTACCTCTTGTAATTTTCTTTAAGCAAATTAAGAAAGAGAGCATGAAGGGAAGAAGGCTTTCAAACCTATGACAGATTAGTTTTACAGGGGGCTGCTATCTAGGTTTCCCCCCACATTTGAAAATAAATTCGAAAAGATGTGAAATCATCTTTACATGACAACAGAGCAACATTGCAAAGTTTAAAACCTGAAGTCTACCCCTATCCCTGGTGGACCGCCACAGCAAGGATGCCACCAGGCTGGCTGCTGGCTCCGCTGAGAAGCAAAGCACGTGTCTACCCCAATTGGCTTAGTTTTTCCAAACCAAAATAAAACAAATAGATCAGTCTAGATACATAGCCCCCAGCCTTGTGTGCGCAGTGTCTCCATAGAGAGAACAGGATGGAGATGGATATCTCAGGGGCACCCTCAGAACTGGTACCTGCCGTACAGACAGCCTGAGAACATCCAAGTAAGGAAACAGGCTGCCTTGATCAAGCTCACCAACTTTAAAAAAAGTGACTTGACAAAGATTTCCACTGTTGCAAAGGTAGGTGAGTTGTTACCACTTAGAGTGTGAAGGACACTATCCTGCTTTGATATGTACAGAGGGTCTCTCCCAGTTGTTCATCCGTACTTCACTTCTGAGAGAGGGAAGGTGGAAACCTCATCCTGAGAAGGGGTTGACTGCAGTCCCTTTTCTTCCCATTTAAGCACCTCTGCCATGGGAGCAACTTCTCCATCCCTCATTGCCTCTCAGCATCACTATCAGCACCCCCACTCCCTTTTAAAAAAGTGGAAAGGAATGAAGGTTTCTTTTAAGCAGGGATAATCATTTCTGCTCATCTGATTGCTTCTTCCCAAGACATTCATCTTGAGTACTGTTCTTTATAAACTGAAAATCAGAGAGTAAAGGTGTTTGGTAAAAGCTGCCCTTCCTGCCCACCCCCTCCCCACCTCCTAGCCCACAGCACCAAAACCTTTAGCAGAAACTTTTAAGCAAAAAATCAATCTAACTTTTCCTTCCTTCTTTCGTTTCCTTCTCTTTTCCTAATTCAGTTTTCCCTTAAAAGACAACTTCAATCCTTCCTCTGAAACTGGTAGCCCAGCGATTTCAATTTCATTTTTTGTTACAATATGCATATGCTTGTGTGATTTTTTTTTCCAGGAGCTGATGGAGGAACACAGGGAACTGAGGAGACAGCCCCCTCTTCACAGAAGGTTGCTAATGAAGAAGGAAATCGGGACATCCCAGGACCTGCTGCCTAAATCAAGGGCGAAAGCAACAAACTTTGCAAGTTACAAACTGGCTGGAGGTGGTGGCAGACTGCAGCGGGGGCCCTTCCTTTCTGGAGAGCTCATTCCTGCCTCCAAGGCTATGTGGAGATAGTGGGGTATAATCAGAGGACTATAAAGGGGGACTGGCTTTACCCCTCCTCTCCAGCCTTAGTGAAAGTGTTACAAAGTGAGTCAGGCGGCTGAGGATCATCTGACTGAACTTTCTCGAAACCTATACATATTTTGGTCTGCTGGCTACTTGCTTTTTGCCTCCTTCCCTAACCCTACTCCCTTTTTCCTCCCTGAACATCTTATTTTCTAGTAAGAGATTTCCTGCTTTCTCTGCGGGTGAAAGGAAAGGAACCTACTAGCCATGGTTTAGCTTGGTCCTGGCACTGTCTTTGCTAGTCATCTTGCTGGCCTGGGAATATGGGAGGCTGAATTTTTTTAGATTGTTCTTCTCTTTCTATATTTATGTCCCCTGATCTGCCTTCTTGTCCTGGGCTTAAAAAAAAAATAATACACATCACCATCTTCTAAGCCAAGGTTTTGACCAGCCATTCAAACACACAGGGACTGCTTTGCCGGTTTTGTTTTCTTGTCATTTAGTCTACACAGACACACACCGTTGACTTCATTAAAATTATATAAAGTGCCATTCTAGGTCTTGGGCCTTCATCCCCCCCCCCACAGCTTCTACTCCTATGATTATTGTTGCTATTATTCCTTTCCAGGAATTCCTATATGATGCTGATAAGCATCATCATATTTAGTGTTATCAGCAAAGACACAAGCTCAAAAGTGACATCTTTTCCATGAATCCAGGGAAGAAGAAAAACCCACTCAGTTCAGATAAATCCTAGTAATTCCCAAAGGAAAATGCATTAGGTATGCATTTTATGAGAAAGAAAATGAAAGAGTCATGGGGGTGGCCCTCCTACCTGCTTCTCAAGACCTGGACACTGCTAGGTCAGATTAAACCCAACGAAAACACTGACAAGTCCCCAGTTTACAACATGTTTTCTCATAGATTCTTTGGGAAAAGAGACAGGTAATAGTCTAAGTCAGAGAATCTGTGAGCAACAGACGGCATTGCTGATGAGTGTTTAGGGTCTGGGATAAATGCCTGAAAATCGCAGTTCAACTTTATCTACCTCAGAGTGTGAAAGCTTGTCCCAAGTTAATAGCTGTTCATAAGGGAAACGGTTGGTGTCCCTCCCTGGTACACTGTGTTAGGCCCCAATAGCCTGTGCCACCAGAGTTCCCAGGGAGCCTGAACCTCTCCCTGTCCCCAAACTGGGCTGTGGCCTGACCTCACTGCTTCAGCCAAGTTGGTGTTTCACAGCAAATCATGAAGGGAGTAGAAGGAGGAAGAACAAGAAGAAACACTTCAAACAGTCTTTACTGCAAAAGAATACTTCTGGTAGCCTCGATTTAAATCTCATTCTCCTTTCTCTCAAAAAATAACAGTTTAACTGCGGGTGGGGGGCGTCACGATACAAAGCTTTTGTTATCCAGATGATCAGCAATGTGCTCCAGATACTTGTAAGGGGGGAAGCCCCACAACAGACATTGATTTTAGAAAATCAATAACTAACATTTAATAAAGGGGAACAGAGGAAACACAAGAGAGGAGAGGGGAACATTGGATGTAATTTTAGTGTCTACTAAATTACCCAGAGATGGAGAAGGGGAGGTCTCCTGTGTAAGGACCACCTTAAATAATGCCAGGCAGCAATGAAGAAAAAATTAAATTAAAAGAGAGACACAGGCACATACTTAAAAAGAGGCTGCCTGAACCGAATCTTGGGAACCAGCTTGGAATATATTATTGTCCTTGTTTTTTGTAATACTAAGCCAAGCAAACAGATCAAAGACAGCACAAAGAGGAAAGGCAGGGTAACATAACGAATAGTTTTTGACTAAAATTCTTCTGTCACTCCCCCATATGGTTCCTCACCTCCACCACAACAAGCAAAAGACACACACACACACACACACACACACACACACACACACACACACACACACACACACGGAGAGGTGAGAGAGGGAGATTATTTGTCTCTAACCAGAATCCTTTAGTCTTTGTGTTTACTCCCTCCAGCACCCCAAACTCCCACACTGCACCCCACCCCACCCCCACCCCAGTCAACCTTCTGCACGCGGTGCAGCATTGAGGCAGGCTAGGGGAGCGCACAATTGTCCTCTCTAGTGGAAAGTTGTTTCAAGTGGGCTCGGGTAGTAACACCGGGCGAGGGCTGGGGGAGCGAGAACCCGGTATGCTACGACCCTTGTGTCCAGCTCGGGAGCGTCTACACTGCCCGCTCCCGGTGAGCCGGCTGAGAGCGAAAGGAGAGTGAAGTTTCCTTTCCGATTCTGGGCTGGCGCGGCTGGATCGCTTGTTTGTTTTGAGGGGATGCCCCCCCCATTTCTTTTGATTTTTTTCTTTTAAAACTCAGTATCCTCCGTCAGCACCCACCCCCTGTACCCTCTGTAGTCCCCCAACTCTCACCCCTCCCCCAAGCTCTTTCCGCGCACTTGCCAATCACTTTTCTCTTTTATTCCCACGATTTTGTTTAGGGGTAATACCTAGGGGGTCTCTCTCTCTCTCCCTCTCTCCCTCTCTCTCTTTCTCTCTCTCTCTCTCTCTCTCTCTCTCTCTCACACACACACACACACACACACACACACATTCCATAGTCTCTCATCAAAATGGATCTAAACTCTCACGTACACATCCCTTTAATCTGCCACTTCTGGTCTGCGTGTCCCCTGGTACCCCCATCTCTTTCCTCCTCCCTGACTCAGCCTGGATAACGGGCTCCAGGGGGATTCTTTTGGCCTTGGAGCAACTGCTGGGAAAAGTCTCTCTTCGCCTTACTCTCTGGCCCGGAGCGGGGCCTGAGCCTGCTGCTTAGGAGCCGAGTCCCCAGCCCTCAGCTCCCCTCGAGTCCCCGCGTCCGGCCAGGGCCCGCGGCCCGCGGACCGTTACTTGGCGCACATAGAGGCGGCCCGGAGACTCCAGCAAGTAACTTTGAGGCTGGCGGAGACGCAGTCTCTGGTCCCCTCCCTCGCCCGAGTCGCCCTGCTACCACCCTCACCCACACCGCTTAGTCCAGCGCGCCCGGGCGCCGGCGCCCCCGCCCTGTCCTCGCCGGCCGCTCCTGCCGCGGGGCCGGGGGACCTGCGGGCCGGGGAAACGAGCAGGCGGAGGCTCCGTGGGTGCTGGGGCCGCGGTGTGAAGCGCAGGTCCGGTCGGCAGCACTCGGAGCAACCCCCAGTCGCCTGGCGCTCACTTGGCCCCGCACTTGCTCAACTCCCCCCTCGGTGCAGCGGCCGCGCGTGGGGCTCCGGCGCTGGCCGCTGAGGGAGGTTCGCCCGCGAGCCCCAGGCGCCGCCGCCGGCTTCCTTCTCCCTCTGCCCCCCTTCCCCCTGGTCTCTGGCCGCGGAGTGGCCCGGAAAAGTTTGGTTCGGGCCTTTTCTTACCGTTTTTCCTCCTGGGATTGGCTTGTTTGCGCCTCTTGCACCGGGGGCCATCCGCCATGATCGGCTGCTTCATTGATAAGAGCGGATCAGATGGCAGTTCGCATGGACTCGGCGCCCTGCTTCGGCAGCACGCAGGCTCGATCTAGCAACCAAACACAGCGACAATGTGGGCATCGCCCGCGCCCATTGAAACGCGCGCGGGCCGCCCAGGGGAGCCGGGCCAGGGCCCGGGTGAGCACCCATCCGCGCCCCCAGCGCCAAAGTGAAACTTCGGCGGCCCCCTCCCCGCCCCCCACCCCCAGCCTTGGCCCCGAGGCGCTTTGTGTTGTTACTGTTTGGTGTGTTGCACTCGCGAGGGGATCAGAGACAAGAATTACATCTTCAAAATGAGTCATAACTCCTGACCGTATGAGGGAATGCACACGGCGGTACAGTAAGACTGCTTGACTCAAGGCTAGGCGGACCCCTTCCTCCGAAAAGTCCTCAGCCGGGCTCAGGAACTTGGGGAGGGGTCTTTCGCTCTCATCTTTTCCCATCCCTCCTCCGACCCCCCATTCCCAAGAGGGGGAAAAAAGTAACAAACAACGCAAAACAGCCCTTGGATGAAGCACACTCGGGTAAATTGATAATAGTAATTACAGGAAGCCCACTCGCCCCTCGACCCCTCCCCTCCCCTTAGGAGTTATCGAGGCACTGTTTCTTTCCCCCTACACCCTCCGCCCCCAAATTAAGATTTCCCATTTTACCCGGCAAATGAAATATAATTATAAGGCTCTCTGGACATTGTTCCTCCCCCAACCCCACCACTTGAACAATATTTACTTAAGCCCCCCCCCCACATATGTTCCCCCACACTGATTTCCTTAAATTCTTCCAGTAGATGTTTTTCTTTTCCTCTCAAGAAAGGAAAGAGAAAGTCCGTAGCCACTATGGCAACACTTTTAAGTTGTTCTAAATGATCGTATCCTTTTTGGCTTTGAAACTTTTGTACCTAAAAATCGAGGGAGGCGCTGCATTTTTTTCCCCAGCTGAAACTGTCAAAACTTGGAGAAGGGGAACCTCGGAGGCAGGCCGGAGACGAGGAGAACCCTGAAACTCCGCGGGGTGGGAAGATGCTGTGCCTCGAGGATTAGTTTAAACAGAGGGCTATAAAAGATGTAACAGATGCAAACTGTAACACAAGGGCCATTAACCCTTTCTCCGTCGCCCAGCACGCCCAGTCCCTACACCCTGCACCTATTGTCTCCGGTGCTACAAGCTTTGCGGAAAACCTGGAAAGTGAGTATCAGTTTCCGCACATTTGCTGAGCGGGGTGAAGGGGGGCAGAGAGAAGGGGAAGTGGGTGTTGAAGAAAGCACTTTAAATATACCCAGACGTACAGTAGACTTTCAAGCTTGACACATTAAAAATCATTTCTTGTCTTATTAATTTGAAATTGTTGGGGGGGGGGTGAAATAAAGAAATGGTCTCACAAGCCTCTGGGATGAAACAGCTGTCTTGTCTGCATTTCTGCTGAGACACACACCATGGCAAATCAAATATATATTTAATAAAGTAAGTTGTTAGTTTTATGAGCCACTATGTGTGTAAGAGAAAGACATGGCATTTGTGTTGTAAACTTTATCTGTGGATGTTATTCCTAACTCTGGAGTAAGTAATCTTGCCCTCATCATTATAGGGGCAGCATGTAAAACATGTAAGTAGGTAGAAGATAAACACATTTTTGTTAGCCGGGCTCACCACTGCTGCTGTGAATCATGTACTCTCGCCTTTAACTTTTCAGTCCCAAAGTCTGGAATAATGTGTGTGCGTGTGTGTGTGTGTGTGTGTGTGTGAGAGAGAGAGAGAGAGAGAGAGAGTGTGTGTGTGTGTGAGAGAGAGAGAGAGAGAGAGATGAAATCTATGTGTGTATTACTTGGTCATTTAAAATAAAATTTCAAAAGTTACCTTAATTTTAACCCTGATACCCTGACAGCAGTTTTCTTCCCAGCTGTAGTGAACCCCCCCTCCAACACACACTTTGGTAAACGACTCAAGTTCCAAGAGGACTTTCACTTCTTTATTTATAATCACACAAGTGAGGTGCTACTACACACACACACACACACACACACACACACACACACACACACACAGAATGAAATAAAGAAATGAAACTCACTAAGCAGACAAAAAACAGCCAAGTTTCTGCTTAGGAAACAGCCTTCTCCGGTGGGAAAGATTAGGCTGCCATGTCTAGGAGAAAAACTTACTCCCCGAATTTGGTAGGTCTATCTCGAATAAGTTTTATAATTATTAACAGGTATTTGCAAAGTTTTAATTGCTGGATGTAATGAATTGGAACTCGGTGTGAAAACAAAGCAGAAGCTCGCCACTTGATGAGTTTTAACCCCAGACATACAGTTCTCAACAAAACTTTTCCTAGGCTGTGTAGCAAAAATGCACCTTTGGTTACCTGAATGGACAGGTACAGGGTAAATTATTGGGGGAGGGAGGAGGGAAAAGAAAAGAGAGAGAGTAAGGAGAGAGCAAGAGAAAGGAAAGAAGCCACTCTTGGGAAAAGCCTGCCACCAAGAAGCTAAAACCACCTGAAATTCTTGCCCACAGACACCCGGATCACTTCAGACCAATATCCCCACTCAAAATGAGAAAATTAGAGAAGGAGGATGGGGGGGGGAGAAGAACACCCCTCCCCAAAAAAAGGTTAAAAAGAGGGGAAAAAGAGGGGGGGGGGGAGGGAAACCTACCTGCGAAGTCTTGTTTGTAGTTTTGGCCAGAAATGGTGAGAAGAAAAAGCATGAAGAAGCCGCGAAGTGTGGGGGAGAAAAAGGTGGAGGCGAAGAAACAGCTCCCGGAGCAAACTGTACAAAACCTCGCCAAGAGTGTCGGGAGGCAGGACCGTTATTCCTGCGGAGCAGGTTAGAACTGATCTCTTTTCGGCCACTCCAGGAAACACAAACCTGGGGACGGACTGACGTGTTACGCCTCTTCTAATGACATTTTTTTCTTTTTCTTTTCTGTAGGGGAGAGAAGAGAGACCCTGAAACACGCGCCACCTATCTTTGTGGGGAGGGATAATTGAAGCGCCCTGAGCGTGAGCATCATGTGAAAACGTGATCGCCAAGTTTCTCTCTGGGAAAGGATCTGGGATAGATTATACCTTGAAGTCTCCGCAAACGCTTTAGTGGAAGAAATGAAATTCCACCTCCCTCCCTTCCTCTCTCCCTCCCTCCCTCCCTTCTCCACGCCCCCCCGCCCCCCCCCCCGCCAAGCCTTTGGCATCATTATCCTCATCACTAAATCCTGCAGAGTACTGGGCGGAAAACGGTGCACACCATTCACAGAACTGAAGAACTCTGAGGGGCGAAAGTTAAAGGGAAAGATCTTGGGTCTTCCATGCAAATCTCTTTTCTCATACAGATATCTTTGAAGAGTAGGCTTGAGGTGCACATCAAGTTGTATGAATACCTAAAGCACCGTTTTTTGGAACTAAATTCTTACCCTTTCTCTTCTTACTTTTTTTTTTTTTTTTTTTTTTTTTTTTTTTTAAGAGATGCCAGAACTGGAGAGGAAAATGCTACTTGTGCACTGCATCTTAGGATGTTGGGGGGTTTTGTGTATATTCGTGTGTGTGTGTGTGTGTGTGTGTGCGCGCGCGCGCGCGCGCGAGCGCTTGTGTGTGGGGGGGAGGAAGAGAGAGAGGGAGAGGGAGGGAGGGAGGGAGAGAGAGAGAGAGAGAGATTTTCTGGATTGGGTTCCTATATTAAAAGAACTTTGACATTTTAATAAAGGGTCTCTAGATTAACATAGAGCAGCACTAGGTTGGCCAATCACTGGATCTCTCTACATCTCATGCAGACCGCACTACAAAGTGAGGGGGTCGGGACAGGAGGAGAAAAGGAAAAAGGCCAGAAGAGTTTAGTATGACAGAAAGAAAAGGGAGACATTAAACTGTGTAGGGTCGAAGTTTTGAAGTACATATTTTTTTGATATTGCAATTAAAGTAAAATTAAAAAGAAAAGACTCCACCTTAGCTCTGAAGGGATTGGTTATGCAAATATGGAAGGGATTTCCTGGAGAATACAGCTTTCTACTGTATGGTTAATTAAATAATCACTCAAAAGCTTCCAACGTGACGCTTCTGTCGTAATCCAATCAGGTTACATAGGTCCTAAACAAGAAAGATATTTTCCACATCTGGAAGTCAGCAATTTAGCAAGTACTGCACATTATTAACCAATTCAGAGCCCACTTCCCAGGGGAATTTTTTTGAAGTTTAAGTGTTCTTAACCAATGCTCTGCTGTTTTGTTAATCAAAAAGCTGGTTTACACTGCACATAATTGGAACTAATATAGAAGTAAATAAAGACAGCCAAATTTGAGGATGCTCTGTACAAGCATGTATTGGAAAAGGAAGAAACTGCACTGCCTCAACAATTCAGGCTCAATTCCTTAAAGTACTAGGAGACCCCTCCCCAATTCTTTTAAATAGTGAAGTATTTAAGAACCTCAGAGCACAGATAAATGCCCAGCCCCACAGCCTGCAGGCTCCTTGTGTAAAGGTAAAAGTGGAGGTGTGAAGAGGACCAAACAGCTGCTGCCTCTTATCAGCCTTTCTGCTTTAATACAGTCAAATATGTCATAGTCCCCTGTTTTCAGTCTGAAGGAACCTGAAACAAATAATACCCTGATCCAACACTAGACTTTTACTCATATTAAGATAAACTGCTTTGAACTGGGCTTTGAATGTGTGCCTACAGCAAGACTTTGAATGCAAGAGTCAGTGGCGATTGCACTCAAAGGAGGGGAAAGCCAGCATAGGGGCTGCCACATCCACACTCCCAGAGCTACAGGGCTTTGCATTTTGCATGTTTATTTTTCAGTGGTGGTGGGGGGAGGGTAATAGCCACCCAGCATGACCACAGCTAGATTTCATTCTAGGGTGCAAGAAAGCGGATTTTCACAGTTGGTTACACACTCACCTCTTTCCTAGTTTGAGCATTCACAATGAGAATGGTTGGATAAATTAATTTCCCCCTTTACACCCATCACAGATAAAGTACCTATAGATGATATGTAGGTTGTAGAGATTTTCAGTAAAAAACAATAATAAAAAAGATTTCCAACATGGGTCAAACACATTAATCTCATATTTGCATTTCTCATAGTATCTTTTGTCTGTACTAAATATATGTAAGACTTATCAAGTTTCCGCCTCTAAAATTTATCATTACGGTTCAGGTTCATATCTTCTTTCCTTAAAACAAAAACAAAAAACAATCAGAGACCCGCTTTCTCCCAAAGTGTGCTTATACCCTCCCTCTCCTAAAATTGGAGGACTAAGGAGCCTGTTGTAGGGGGTGGCTACTGGCAAGACCCTCCTGCAGGGACCCAGGTAGCTAGCCACTGAACGTTTTTTAGCTCACACACTGGTGCAAAGGCACAATGCAACTATATGGCAAGTCGAACAAATAGCTAACAAATCACTGCCTTTATCATGGATATAAAATGTCTTCTTCAGGTCTGACAAAATAGACTGGTGACTATTTCTATTAAAAACACCCAATTATCTGATTACCTTGGCCTCAATCATCGTTCCAGTGCCAGGAGGCGACCCCCAATAGTTTGCACTGAGTTTCGACGTGCCTTTCCATGTATTTGGCATGGGGAAAAAATAAAAAAAAGAACAAAACAAAACAAAACCAACTTCAATTTCCTAGGTTATCATGAAGGTGGACGTTTGGGTGGTGGCACTGGAAAGATCGCGAGGGCTGAGCACAGGCAGGGCTAGGTTGCCCACTGCCCTTGCTTGGCACGCCCCTCCCCAAGCTTTTGACCCAGTGTGTTCCCACCATCACAGAGGCAGAAGGACCAGAGGAAGCTGGAATATAAATTTGTTCGGAACACTCCCTCGGTCCCAGGGCCAGGTCAGGGACAATGGGGAACCGTGGGACCCACATAATACAGGAGCGCAGGATGAAAAGTCCAGAAGGACCAGGGACCTCTCAGAGGCTCCTCTCGCAGCAAAATAAGTCCTGTAAGGAAGGACTGGCTCCTTTCCCGACTGTTTTCCCCGTTAATAATCCACCTCGAGATTAGCGCAGGCGAAGGGGATTAAAACAACAGATACATGCAAATGTGAAATAGTATTGTCATCGACATTGAAGGGGAAAATAATTCTTGAGGGTTTCCTCGGGGAAAACCAACTGCTCCCCTCAGGACCCCCTCACCCCCAAGGCTGGGTGAGGAGGACACCCTTTTGTTTTTCCAGTTCCCGGCAGCGGACCCAGAGCCTGTCCCCCCATTCACCTCTCAGTCTGTCAATTTCCTCAACTTTCACAGCCGCTCCCCCGCCCCCACTCTTCTTGCTGGCCCACAGGCCCTAGGAGGTACGTTTCTGTCCTTGAACACACAGGCTGAAGAAAGAATTCGAATTTGGCCACAGCTAATGATTTTTTTTTTTTAAGGCAAATTGTGTTTATTTTGCACCATGTGGGGAAAATAAAAAAGGAATCTAATCTGGTTTAGAAATGGAATTGATCTTTCATCTACAGGAATTATTTCAATCCTGTATTGCTATACAGGAAGTGGGTAACTTCTTTTGGAGTTGCGAGCAAAGGCTGATACCCCAGACTCCTGGATTAGGTGTGTGTGGGAGACGGAGGGGTCTGAGCAAAGCCAAACGGTTTTCTCACGTGCAAACTCACAATCCAATCCATTCGGAGTTGAGCCTAGGATAGGAGGGGAAAGCCTATTAAAAAAAAAAAAAAAAAAAGAAAGAAAAGAAAAGAAAGAAAGAAAAAGAAAGAAAAATTCGGAGCGTCTCAGAAAAGCCCTTTCAAACAAAACCAAAACAAGACCGAAGAGCCCGAGACCGTCCCTCACCTCCCTGCTGCGAGGCCCGCAGGCTGTGGAATCTCGCACGTCACCTAGCCCCAGCGGGGCGGCCAGCTGAGGATTTTATTTTCCTATTTTATTTGAAGTAAAGGTTGCATCTCGGCTTCGGGGTGTTTGCCAACGTCTCTACTGACAGGAACCAGCAAACTTCAGGACTCAAATGAGCATCTTAATTTATTGATGCAAAGCAGGTCTGTCTGCTCGCAGTAACCCATCCCCGGCGCGTTCGCCCCCCCCCCCAAACCCCCAACCCCCGCCCGCGAACTTCGCTCCCTCCGTCAGTCCGGGAGCACGTGGGGGGCTCGCAGGCCCCGCCGCCCTCCTCTGCACACACCCGACCCCGCCCTGGCACCGCGCGACCCCCGCCCCGCTCCCGGTCAGCTGACCTGGCTCGCCGGCCTGCTCCCCGCCCGCCGCCCTGTTTCCGGTCCCCCGGGTCCGCGAGCCCCGCTCCGCGAGGAGGCAGCGGCGGCCGGGAGGTGATGCAGGGGGCTGATTATCATGAGAAAGGCTGTGCCTGGAAAAGCCTCCTCCACGCGACTGTCAATCTCACAAAAGGGGGGTGGGTGGTGGTGGTGGTGGAAGGAAAGGGGCTCTGGAGGAGTCACCAGAAAACTTGCAGCAAGTTAGATGCGACGCAGGCCCGAGGAGGTGGCTTTCGCCTCAACTTGGAAGGCTGGGCATTCAGGGTGCGGACGCCAGCAGCCTGGCCAGGGGATTGGAAACCCAAATCTCCCTCCTCCCTTTCCTCTTGCCCTCCTTTCAGCCCTCTCTGCCCTTTATCCATATTTTCTTGCAATTCTGTCGCAATTGCATTTTGTACATTCTCTTTTCTTTCTATATTTCTTTTGCAGTCTCGTTTTCCTCCCTAACTTACCTCCTTTGTAAATGTTTTGGTGCCTCCTTTAAATGTCCAGATTTATCATTTCGTTTTCAAAACACAGTGTTTAATATGCAATTAATCTACCAGCAGGAGGTCAGGGACACCCTGACTAAAATAACTCCCGGGTCTTACAGACAAGTTCGCCAGGTGTCAGTGAAAAGTAAAATAATAATGAAAATAAATGAATATCGCAGTGACTGTAACAGCTTATTACTCTCTATTATTATATCAGCACTGACAGATAATTTTTTTAAAAAAAGATATAATCTTGGAAAAATATGAAAGTATCTGACATGGGGAGAGTCAGTATAATTAAGGCAATATGCAAATTGTTCTTATAACTACATTATTTTAATCGTGCTTATCAGGCTTTAGAAATGATAATAGGTAAATTCAAGAAACAAACTGGTTTTTCTTTTACTGATTATTGGAAAGTGTTTTAAAAAAAAAATCTCAAAGCAGTCTTTCTGCCTCTCAACATAGATCAATTCAGGTAAAAGTAGCCTGTTGCGTGGTCTGTTAACTGCTAAGCAGATCCATAGCTTGGGTATGTGGACTGTTTTCCTGGCCAGGTTGCTG
The DNA here is from genome assembly GCF_943737965.1 of Phodopus roborovskii. Lineage (NCBI taxonomy): Eukaryota > Metazoa > Chordata > Mammalia > Rodentia > Cricetidae > Phodopus > Phodopus roborovskii. The sequence continues at coordinate 58,213,922 of NW_026126418.1, read as the reverse complement.
TGCATTTCCTAGCAGGTGAGTGAACATGAGGCTTCATATGTCATGAATTGGCTCCGTTTATAATTTTCATTATGATTATAATTATTGTTCTTTCCTACACTTTAAGCACATTTGTAGCTCTCTTATTAAAAATCAGAGCTGGCTCTTGTTTACAATTTGTTTACTTTGTTGAATTTTTAAAACTTGTCATGAGTCAATTGAACATGTACACTAAGCCCTTTTTTAGGCCAAGAAAAATAAAGATGCATTTGAAAGATGCCTCTTAAGCTTCATAATTATTAATTGACATTTTATGATGAATAATTAATCATCTGAATAATTTTGGTATCTCTGATCTGAACACATATTTGCATATCTAATGCTTGATTTTAAATGTGTGTGTGTTTTTTTAAAGTCATTCTTTCAGGATAAAGAAATAAAGTGATATTTTAATGTGAAATTTCTGTACTTGTAAAAGTTTGTTATGCTATTATATTCTTTCTAGAAATCCATAAAACTTATTAACAATTTGCAAACCATTTATGTAGCAAGCATGAAACACATGGCATATATACAATTAGGAAAACGATCTGCCTTTGAAATCCAGTAACTGTTCATCCTAAATTCAGATTCATGCACTAATTATGCACCATATATCCTTATTGGAATGTGGTCATTGAACTTCTTGGTTTATTTACTTTGTCTTAAGCAGAAATATGAGGCATTTGACAAACAATTCAGGTTTGATATTTAGATAAGTTTTCATTTCTTATTAATATGTGGGCTGGTTGAAGTTATTTAAAAATGATTAAGCGAGTCTGTCCATGTTATTTTTATAAAGCTGAAGTTCAAGTGTCTATCTGATTGTTCTCTTTATGATCACAAGCAATCCACTCTAAGCTTGTTTCTTTATCTCCAGTGGGTACAGTCACTGCACCTATCTATCCCTCAGGGTATTGTTAAGAATTACACGAAGTAATTCATGAAGCTCTACTGTGTTGTAGCTTTATTATAATGGAAACTTGGACAAACAGTATTGACTATCCAGGTCACATAAAGCTAGTAGTCCCAAGTAATTTTGAATATAGTAGGATTTATGGTTGCTTATGATTTTCTAGGACTGTTCAAAGGGTGTGTAGCCACCAAAATACAAACAAATGGAGCATTTTCTTTCTGTTAATTCAGCAGTTAATTTATTATAGTCAATATGGCCCTAATTTGGGTATGAATATCAGATTCTTTTGAAAAGGAATGTAGCCCAAATGTCTGAATGTGAGGTTTCCTGTGTTCTGTAATCATGTACTGTCTTTGAGTTTAAAGGTTAAATGTGCAAAAGCCCAGAAGCGGTCTTAAGAAAGAGTTGTGAATAAAAGGAGGCAAGCTCACAAATTTGGAGACAAGGAGGTTGCTGCAGTGCTTTGCTCAAAGACCATTCCCTTTCAGACTTGTGTACCAGGGTTTATGACGATTTCTAGCAACTAAAATGGGGAAGAAAGTCAGTTCATTAAGTGAAAAATGAAGTTTCCTAGTTTCTTAAATATCCACAAGGCCAGACTTTCTTTTTGATGCAAAGCTTAAAAATCAATGCAAATACCGGATGGGAAGTATTTCAGCTTTTTGCTGTTTTTTAAGACTCCTAAGAGCACTTATAATTATTTGTAGTTCTTAAAGAGTCCCTTAGTTGTCCCTTTTCTTAAAGGATCCATCCTTTAGGTTAAAAGTATCACAAGGTACCTTTGGAATTGGCTTAGGAGTTTACAGTGACCTGTGCTGCTTTCTTTTTTTCCTGCTAATGGTATCAGAAGCAGCTTGCGACTACAACCTAATGGCCTAGTTTTATATTCCTCTGAAGTCTTCTTTAACCCTTTATAATTTGTCAAAAGTTCAAAATTAGAAACTTTGGACTGGGATCTGATGAGATGTTTAGGCAAGGCCTGAAAGCTTGAGTCCAACCCTCAGGGCCCAGCCGTGGCAGGTGAGGACCAACTACTCTACGCCATCTTTGATCACCGTAACGGCACCATGGCATGCACACTCACAACAGAAACACAATTCAAATAGTAAGTGCAGTAAAAACAACTTAAAACTTGGTGCTATGCTTGGTTTTGACTTTACATAATTGTAAGGATTGGAGAAAGGCATGATAGAAGTATAAAGAAACCTGTTTTTCTGAGTTGACGAAAGGCTAAACCATCTCATATCCCATTTAATTTGGACAGACCATCCAAAGGAGCTAACCTTTCCCTCAGTTTTATCAAGCACTTGTGGGCTTGGGAGAATCAACGACTGTTTGAAGGCCTTTCAGTCACAAACAAAACCATACTCATGTGACAATCAATGTGGTCTTTAGAGGAGTCCTGATCTATTTGTGATCATTGTTTCTGTACTACATTGTAACTCATTTCCTGCATGCAGCAGTTGGTCTTTTTGTTGTTGTGTATTGTTTACTTTGCCTTCTAGGCCAACATAGATGTTCTTTTGTTGTTTTGGTTTGTTTTTTTCTGGTTACAGTTTCTCTGTGTAGTCCTGTCCTGGACCTCTCTGGTCCAAGCTTGTCTCAAACTCAGAGATCTGTCTGCCTCTGCCTCCCAAGCGCTGGGATTAAAGTTGTGCCACTGCCTCCTGGCTCAGCTCAAGTTCTTAAACATTTTCTCTGACTTTGGTGTCTCTGGCTTACAAAGCATATTTTGTGATCCAAGTCTCTTTTTCAGGGTTCCCTTCTCAGCTTAGCTTCTTTTGGGAGATGGCTACCAGGCCTGAGCACTGAGAAGTATTAGACTGGTTGATAATAGAGACTTCATCAGCCGCACGTGGGGCAGGAGAGCTTTGATTCTTTCCATGATTTCCTTTAGCACTCTTTAGTAGAACTTGAGCATTTTAATTGTCCTTGATAATAACAGAGTGTGCTGGCTAGTTTTATGTCAACTTGACACAAGCTAGAGTTATCTGAAAGGGGGGAACGTCAATTGAGAAAATGCCTCTGTAAGTCTGACTGTAAGGCATTTTCTTAATTAGTATTGATAAGGGGAAGGCCCAGCCCATTCTGGGTGGTGCCATCCCTGGGCTGGTGGTTCTAGGTTCTATGAGACAGCAGGCAGAGCAAGTAATGATGAGCAAGCCAGTAAGCAGCACCCCTGCATGGTCTCTGCATCAGCTTCCTGCCCTCTTTGAGTTCCTGTCTTGACTTCCTTTGATGATGAACATTGATATGGAAGTGTAAGACAAATAAGCCTCCCCCTCCCCACCAACTTGCTTTGTTCATGGTGTTTCATGACAGTAACAGTAATCATAACTATGGCACATAACATAGCTTTAAATATACATGTTTTGGAATTGCATTAGACTAGATTTAATTCCTTCCTTGCTTTGTGAGAATAAATTTTGTATTACACAGATGCTGTTTGACCCTATGAACCTTAGTTTAGAAATGAACAAAGAATATGTATATTTTAGCTGGTTGGGGCAGGGAATTATGGCAAACATGTAAACTGACATTAGGTAGTCATGCTGATTAATACTAAGACCTACCTATCTGTGAATAACCTGAAACATACATGAGGTTAAATTATGAAACCAGAGTGAACATCGTGTTAGGTAATGCTACAGGATTTCATTTTTTTGTAATGACTTCATTGCTTTTTATTTGTCTTACTGATTTTATTAGGAATTCTTTAATTGCTTCTCATATCCTAAAAAGATTAATGTTTACTGACAATAATGTCAAACCATAATCGGCTTATAGGATTTTTAAATTTGTAATAGAAAGAGTGGGGTGCCCATGATTATAAACACTGTGATACTAGCAGCAGCAGTAAAAAGCTATTCATAAGCCATGCTTGCTGGCTCAGGCCTGTAATCCATGCATTCAGGAGGCTGAGGCAGGAGGACAACAAGTTTAAGGCTTGTCTGGGCAACATCGTGAAATCCTACTGCAAAATAAAAAGTAAGAAAGAGCCAGTGTTACACTCATCAAATATGCTGGACAACCTAAGTTAAATCCCTGGTGCTACAAAATATACTTTCAAAAAGTGAAAAATGATTGCATTTGGTTCTGTGTTTCACACTAACACTTGCCATAGTCAGGAGCATTGTTTTAGCTAATTCTCCATGTGTATCACGCCCTTAGGGGAAGCCCCCTTCCAGATAACATTCAGGGGCCAAGAAGTGCCAGAGTTTTGTTCAAGGCAAAAGGAGGATTTCTTGCCAAAATTTCCACAGCTGGATGGAGTTGGGAGGGGCAGAGGGATAGAGTAGATTGGAGAAAGTTGGCCTGTATTGTCTTTTCCTCCAGGTTGAGAGCTGAAACATCTGCTTTCCAAAGGAAAAAGGAAGCTAAAAGAGAGACCATGTGCATAACTCAGACTGTGCTTCTTTCTCCCTGCATACTTGGAGTAGGGCTGTGTCAGTGGGCCCTGGCATGATCTACTGTGTATATGACTTTTCTACCCTATGCCCTAGAAAGGAGGGTGTCAAGGGAGGCCTGGCTGTGGACACAGGGAGCATATTGTTGCAGTGGTTCTGCAGCAGGGAAATCCAGACTCTTTCTCTCTCTGAAACTTACTTTGCTACACACACACACACACACACACACACACACACACACACACACACACACACACACAGAGCTATTCTGGTTAGTTTTTTCCTGCTCCCTGTAGAACCACAAGTAAAGTTTCTGTGGTAAAGGGGCAATTTTCCTGGGTTGAGGAAAGCTGGCCTACCTATTGTTCTTGGCACAAAGATGGGGTACCCTTCTAGAGAAAGGAGGCAGAACAAAGCTGAAAGTTCACAAAAAGCGTTTGGTCTTTTAAAACAGCAAAGAGATAGCAAATTTTTTTTCTTTAAAAATTTCCTTATTTGTGTGTTTAGAGATTGGGATTTCAGCTTAGAGAAATCACGGCCCTGATTTCTTGCCACCTTCTATCATTGTGTATTTAATGCTGTGTTGAAAACTTAGCCACAAGACTTCTGCTGTGGCCACCCTGTAAGATGATCATCTTGAAGTTTTGCTTCTACTAGGGAGGGTTCTTGCATAGCTGAGGTAAGTATTTGGGTTGTGGGGAATATGCTAATAAATACCATTTGAAGTCACAGTGGATTTTGAATTTGGGACAAAGTATTGCCATGCTTTCATTATATCAAAGTGAATACCTTTACTTGGAAAAGTTTAAACTTGCTTCAAGTTAGGGTCTCCAAATTACAGTCAGTTTGGCAAGGGAAGGTGATCTCCAATGGCTGCCTACTAGATAAAAATACTGGAGGACCTTTCTTTTCTTAAGCGTTGTAGAGACATAAACTAATAACCAATTCCAATTATACTCTGAAGTAAGAATGGGTCCAGACCAAGGGAAGGTACCAGGTAGGCACTATGGATACTGAGACCTGATCTTTCCCTTTGGACAGAGCTATGAAGTCTAGCATAACACACACACACACACACACACACACACACACACAATTTTTCTTATTTTACATATTGATCCCAGTTCCCTCTCCCTTCCTCCCTACTAGCCCCCGACCCTCCCCCCGCCACTCCACAGGGAGGGTGATAGCATACATTGTTTTAGTCTTTCTTGTGTATATGTGTTAGAAATGGATCAGAGATAGAACTGAGTATATACAGTCATTTTATTCTGCACCCTGTATTGGCAAGGCTTTTTGTGGCTTACTTCTAATAGACTACAGCAAAGCATTAACAGGTATTTTTTCTGAAAATGAAAGAAACACACAGACAGAATAAAGCTGACTAGTAAAGATAAGGAGGACAAGGGTGGAGTAGTAATTTGGGATAAATGGTTGTCCCATTCTGGACTCTACACACAACTAAAAACACAAGCAGAAGATGGGGAACTTCCTTCTGCTTTGTTTTTCATTCTCAAGTAAACAGACAGCTTCTATCGGCCAAAAGCCAGTGCCTTTCATGCAGAGTTAAGGTGGCTTGCTGCTCAAAGGTGTAAAGGGGGTGTTTGCATCCTGTCCACTGTGCTTTCTCCAGTATCCTTTTGTCTCGGTTCTCGTCCGCATCAGGTGAGCGACCCACTTCATCTTGCCTTGCTTTTGCTTCTCTCCATGGAAAGGAAACACTAGCTTCCAATGCTAGTCTTGTCTATAATCTTCAGTAGCCTTCAAATTTTGAATAAATTGACACAATCATTTGCCATTTCCACTGTGTTACTGAGAATGGCCTGGAACAAACAGAGTATTGTCTGAAATGTGTTGTGAAGCACAGCATCTTCAGCTGTTGCCATGCGCTGAGAGCTTAGGACAGAGCTCCATGAGGAAACACACTGGTGAGTACTGGAGAGTTGAGGTCACAGACCCCAGAAAGTTTGTTCTGTATGGCAAACTTGGAAGGTGTTAATGTAGGTGCAAAATTACCTGTGGGCATGAACAGAGTTCTGGCATTCTTTTTGAATTCTGGGTGTGATATTTTATTTCTAAAATGAAATACTAAATCATTTTCAAAGTAACAGAGATGTAACAGTCCCTATTCACTCACTTACAAAGGGAATTTTCAATACAAATAAAGTCATGCATATTTATACTAGGGTAATTCAAAATAACTTCCTCACATAAGCACAGCTACATTCAAGTAAAATCTTGCCAACACTTCTGAGTACATTGCTTTAAGAAAAAAAAAATGCTCCCTGTAGCGTCCGAATTATTTAAAAACCTTGCCAGCTTCTTTAACACACACCAGTTATCTCTCTTTAAATCACTGACAAGGATTTAAAAACTGCTTCATCAGAGCAACTGTTACCTTTTCTCCTTCTCTACTCAGAACCTGATCTTCAAAAAGGACCATATTTACAGCTTCTTTTGAAACTTTGAAACCATTTGGCTGATACATTTTTGTTACATTTTCTTTTCCTGATTTAATTACTGGGGACATTTGCATGAAAACAGGAGGACAGGGACACAGAATGTTTTGTCTTATGAGCTCATGTGTTTCTGGTACTTCTTCCCCACCTGAGAACAGTGCCTGTTTTGTTACCATCAGGAATCCAGGAGCTTCATGAAATTGTCAACCAGCAGTCAACCTTCCCAATGCTGCAACCCTTCAGTACAGTTCCTTATGTTGTGGTGACCCCAACATGCAATTATTTTTGTTGCCACCACATAACTGTAATGTTGCTACTGTTATGAATTGTCATATAAATATCTGTGTTTTCTGATGGCATTAGGTGACTCCTGTGAAAGGGTCATTTGACCTCCCAATGGGGTCATGACCCACAAGTTGAGAACCACAGTTGTAAAAGAAATAGTTGAAAGCAAAATAAAGTTCAGAAATAGGCACTCAGGAAATTGAGGGATCTGTGAACAATACAACAATGAATCTTCTTTCAGGCTTCTTTTAAGTATCATGTATAACCAGTAACTTACACAGTTGCTCCATACAGGGTCAAGACACCAGGATCTATGCAGAGCTAGGGAGTTATAGCTTCCCAAAGGAAATCACATCCCAGTAGTGACTCCTGCCCTGTAGGTGTCCATGTGTCAGCATCCATCTCTGAGGGAGTGCATTGAAGAAAGCAGCTCCAGACCAAGGAAGAACTCTGGCCATTGACAACTAAGAAGGAAGTAGAGAAAGGCTGGGCAAGTGTTGGCTATTTTTCACACTCAGATCAGAGACCAGTTAGGATGAGTTCTGAGCATCTTGGAGATCCAGCAATTTGCCCGCTCAGTGATGGAGTCATAGTCTTTCAGTTTTGTATCTTTTGCATAGCATACTATACCTAAACAATTTCACTGATCATCCAGTCTTCTAAGCCTGAACCTTGCTTGGTTTGACCTTCTCTTCTCCATACCTATATTTTATTTCACCTCTACCTTTGTTTCTGATTCTCCTGCCTCTGGTGTGTGTGTGTGTGTGTGTGTGTGTGTGTGTGTAAGTCAGAAAACTGTTTACAGGATTTTGTTCTTTCCTTCCCGCATGTGAGTTCCATGAACTGACTTCAGGTCATCAGACTTGCTAGTAAGCTTAGGCATACAATGTAAAAACATTCAAATAAAATGCTGTTACATTAAATCAATTTCAAACATTTTTCCACATACAGAATTTCCTGTAATCCCTACAATAAGCTTTTAAGATTGACAAATATCCCTGCGTCTCAGTGGTGGTGAACACCTTTAATCCTAGCATTCCAGAGGCAGGTAGATCTCTGCGAATTAGAGGCCAGTTGTTCTACAGTTCCAGAACAGCCAGGGCTACACAGAGAAACCCTATCTTGAAAACACAAGCAAACACAAACAAACAAACTAACTAACTAACAAACTAACAACAACAACCCCTAACACACACGCACAAACAAAAAACAAACAAACAAAACAAAATAAAAACGAAATAATTCTTATGCCCGTCTTTCTCCTCATCTTCTTCCTCTCCTTCCTGTAATGCGGGCATGGAACACTGATGTCATATCTGCTCCCTGAGCATGCTGCCAGTGCAGCTGCATCTTCAGCACTATGACCAGGTTTGAACAGAGGAAATTAAGATACTTTATGGAAAAAAGACAAAATAATCAAATTCATTTTGGAAGTCTCAGGTTTTCCTAGGACTAGTAGAATGGATGGGTATATTTGCAAAGTGACAGATGAGGGCAGGTGTAGAAAGGGACCACTACCTAGGTAGAAAGTGAACTAATGTCCTCTGACTCAGTTTTGTCCTTTATGAAGAGAAATTGAGTTGGCTTTAGGAGAACACCAGGGCCAAATGTTTTCTTTTTCATAACAGGTTTGCCACCTGTCCTTGGTACAGAAGACAAGTCATAAATTTGACTGATAAAGTAGTCTGATTGCACTGTTGTTTGGAGTTTGTTTTTAGTGACAGGGTCTATTACACATACCAGGTATCAGGGAACTCACTCTATAGACCAGGCTGGCCTTGAACTCACAGTGTTAAGACTTACATCTTCCTTCCAAGTGCTGGCGTTAAAGGTGTGTCCCACTACACCCAGCTTGTAGTTTGGATCTTAACTCTTCCCCACAGGTCTGTCTATCAAAGGCATGGGTGGCACCAAGGTAATTAAAACAGAGCTGGGGTCCAGTGGGAGGTCTTCAGCTCATCTTGAGAGGATTTGAGAGTCCTCTGGGAGTCTTCAGCCCCCTAGGGCCACCAGACCATAGGATCATTTACTGAAGTCTCCAAACATTTAAAAATTTGATGATGTCAGGAATTTCATTATATGGATGGAAAACTAATACAACAGTGATATTGAAAAGTTAATTGGGTTTGTTATAGTGGTGCACAGAAAGTTCCATGTATATGGCAAAGAAACAGCTGGCCAAAACTACGTACGGGCTCCCTTCTTACCCCCAGAAACTAGTTAAGCAGTTTTTAAAAAGAGTTTTGTTTTTTATTACTTTTATGTGAATAGGTATTTTGCCTACATGTTCATCTGTGTGTAGTACCCTTGTAGGCAAGAAGAGTGTTAGATTCCTTGGAACTAGAATACAGATGACTATTAGGCTTCACACAGATATTGGGAATTGAACCCAGGTCTTCTGCAAGAGTAGCTACTACTCTTAACCTCTGAACCATCTCTCCAACCAAGTCAGTGTTAAGAAAATATGTTTCTGTGCATATTTGTTCAACATGTTAAGGTTAAAATAAGTGAAATGGTTAATGCATCAGAATAGTCAGCCAATTAATAAATTCAAATATGTAATTTCCCAAGCTAATGGATTACTTGATAAATTACATGCATATATTTTATATAGGATATACACCTATATCTATATATCTCCTATATTTACTCAATTAGTAAGTGCTAGTTAATTCCCTACTATGTGCTGGGAACTCCCCTGGAAGTAAAGTAAGAAAATGGCCAAGGCAGACTTAATACAGGTGAATAGAGAAGAGAGACTGTGTGATGAATGTTATTGGGAGTATAGAAGGCAAGCACATCTAGTCTAATAATAGCTACAAAATAAAGTGAAGGCAGGAGTAGATCTTCCTAATGCGTAGAAGGTCAGGTCTTTGAAATTCATCAACCGCAAGAGAAAAAGAGTTTAAATCACCTGAGACAGGTTATCACCCTTGGAGGCTGGATTGTTGGGAAGCCAGAGGAGGCTGGAAAAGAAAGGAAATAAATCCTAGAGTCAGAATTACCTGGAAAAGAACAACTACGTGATGATGATTCTAATGGGTTATGATGAGCAAAGTTCTCCAAAGGCTGACCCCTCCGCTCCCCAGATGTTCATTCTGGTTGGTGGGTGTCCCTGTACTGGTGCATGGCACACTAACCAATTTTCTATGGCTTTGTCATGGTGTCACAGCATCTTAGCTGTTGAGTCTTAGGAACTGGATCCACCCCTGACACTGGAAAAAAACAAAACAAACAAAACAAAACAAACAAACAAACAAAAAACCAGTCAGGCCATCCATGGAAGAGCCTCATTTTAGCCTCCACAGCAGTGTGGGCTGCTCCTTGGGGAGTCTATGGTGACTGGGACTCCTTAGATGTCTGGCTTATGTAGCAACCTCTTTCTTCCTGCCTCTCTATTCATTTTTTTTTTAATTCCAAGACTGTCTGTTATGCCCAAATATTGAATCAGGCTTCTGTTTGTAACAAGAACTATTAATAGTTTTAAATGTGGATTTGGCTTTTGTTGGAAGAATTATTTTCAGTAATTGTCAGTTCATTAGAATATAAGTAAAGCTTAGGGTTTTGCTGAAAAAGTATGATAGTTGAATTAAAATAAATATAAACAAAGAACTTCAATATTTTGATTTATTTATAGACTCCACTGTTTGTATATTAAAATTTACAAAATTAAACAAAAACTATAAAGAAGCAGAACTATTATAAAGAACTATTTGACTTTTCCCTTGGGCATCTTTACTCTGTATATGAAATAACTAAATGTCATTGGTACATATGTTGTTACTACTTAATGCAGTACAAGTCTTAGAAATGGACCCCATGGCAGTAAGCTTATTGTTGATTTTTTGGTTCAACTTTATTCTAAAGCTTTGTTTTCTGTCTGAATATAAATTCGCTCATATCTGTGTTTTTATGTATGTATATATGTATGTATGAAGTATGTTTCCTTTTATTTCATTTTTTTTTAAAACAGAGTCTCACTATATATTTTGGCTGTCCTGGAACTTACTATGTACACCAGGTTGGCCTCAAACATACAGACATCTGCTTGCCTCTGCCTCCCAAGTGCTGGGATTAAATACAAACATCACTAATACTAGCTCCAGGTATATTTGAACAAAGGCTAATTTTTTTAATGGATTAATTTTGTTCTCAAACAATTTCAGCATGTATACTCTGTCCAACACACTATTGTGTCTCTTTCCTATCCCTATCACTTACCTCCCCAGTCACTACCAGTTCTTTTCCAAGACTCATGACTTTTTGTTTTGTTTTATGACCCATGTAGTCACATAGGGTCATCTGTGTGACTATTGGATGTGAAATAACCATTGCAGCCTGATGAGGTTGTCAGTGGGTACATTACTGAAGGCCGTAGTTCTCTATCTTTTTCAATCTATCAGTAACATCAGTGAGAAGTGAACCTTCTGAGCCCCTCCTCCATTCATGCCTGACTGTTAATGTTGGGCATGATATCATTCTTGTGAAGACTCAGTACAGACAATCATAGCTGCTTTGAAATCATGATTGTAATGGCTATATCTTGCCAGATGACATTTTTCAGTCCTTCTTCCTGTCTTTTGGCTCTTACATCCTTTCTACTCCTTCTTCTACTATGTTCCTTGAGCCTTAGAGTGGTATAAAAGATTTCTTTTCTTTAGGGGTAAGCACCCATATATTCTTAGCACCCTATGTAGCTATGAACCTCTCCATTTATTACCATTCACTGTGAAGAGATGTTCCTCTGATTAAAAATGAAAATAACGTATGTCTATAGCTATAAATATAAATATTTAGCAGATAGATCCATACTATGTCAATTTGCTAAATGAAAATTTTCAGCCTATACTTCTCCAACAATTAGTCCATTTTTTATTATTTTTTTAAACCAGACTTGCAATACTAGAGATGGATTATCTCCTATGGGTCTCAAATTCAATTAGAGAACAGTTGGTTACCCCCATAAAAGTAATGCCATTATTGGATAAGTGGGCCAGGACATTTATTTGGTCTAGTAGGTCATAGGATTCTCAGCTGGTAAGACTACTGATATTCCTTTTTCCCAGGAATATGTTTAGACCTACTAGGACTATGAAAACTACCTGTCAGTCAGGAAGCTTCCAGATCAATTCTAACATGATTTTTTTTTTTTAATTATGGGTCAAACTTGTGTGATGTTTTCAGTAATAGGGTCTTGTCTCTTAATTCTGACTGAAAACCAAGAGGAACAGTATCTTAGTTTGAATTACTATTACTATGATGAAACACAAAAACCAAAAGCAAGTTGGGGAGGCAAGATTTCTTTATCTTACATTTTGATGTTATAACCCATCACTGAAGGGAATTAGGACAGGAATCTGGAGGCAGAAGCTGATGCAGTAACCATGGAGGGGTGCTGCCTACTACCTTGCTCTCCATGGCTTGCTCAGCTTGCTTTCTTATAGAACTCAGGACCACCAGCCCAGAGATGGCACTACCCAGACTGGGCTTGGCTCTCCCCCAACAATCACTAATTAAGAAAATGCCCTGTAGGATTGTCAACAGCCCCCGTCATATGGGTCTTATGGAAGCATTCTCTTCCTTTTATTTTCCTTCTTTTGGTTCTTTGAGACAGAGTTTCTCTATGTAGTTCTGGCTGTCCTGGAACTTGCTCTGTAGACCAGGCTAGTCTAGAACACCCAGACCCACCTGCTTCTGCCTCTGGAATACTGGGATTAAAGTTATGTACCATCACACCATTCTGGAAGCATTTTCTTAATGGAGGCTTCTTCCCCTTTGATGACTCTAATCTGTGTCAAGTTGACATAAAAGTGTCCAACAGAGATAGTAACAGCCTATTGCTTTGGGGGATGGGGTGGGTCTCTAAAACCTCTCTGATCAAGTCTTTGGGAGGTACTTAACTCTGATACTCAGATTTTTTGTTTAATAACACTTTTCTATTTGGAGTAGCTTTATCTAAAATACTGAATTTTTAAGTCAACCACTTATCACTTGGCAAGTGATTTGATCAAGTCACATGGCTTCTGTGGGCATCAGTTTCTGCATCTGCAAAGAACCGATTATAGCACTGGTCTAGTGGGGTGTTATTCACAGCAGAAGACACAGAAGAGATCCAATTGTTAATTGTGAAGTGATAATGCATATACTTGGTGTTGGATTCAGATTCAAGCTAAGCCCACATTGGATACATTAAAATGTGAATGTCTTCAAAAGCACAATACTTCCAGAGGCAAGAAGCATGAAATGGCAACAACTAGAAGGGTCAATGAAATTCTTGGCTTCTAACCAACACTCCCCAAAATCTTTCCTAATGGCATAATTTAAAAGATGATGAAAGATAAAGAAATGAGGAGAACTGCCCTTTTCTTTCACCCTTAAAGCATTTGCTCTCCCAAAGAAATTCAGCTATAAAAACTTGAGGCCTAACTTAGTACCAAAGGTTGCCACTCAAAGGACTATTTAGCAGGACTGTTGTGTTTATGAAAGTGAGGTGCCATGAACATGTACTTGTATCAGACAGTGTGGACATGATCAGAACAAGCTTGTTTACAAGGACCCTTTCTTGTCCTTGGCCATGAATTATAAAATTCTGCTTAGAGATAAAGTACTTTTTTTTTTTTTTTAACAAAAGCTGACATGTATGTGTGTGTTCATGTTCTTGTACATGTGCCTGTGTACTTAATATGGGAAAAAAGAATGAACTAAAGAATACATTCTTTATTGACTCTAGTTTAGGGACAAATTTTAATATCACAGCTGTTCCAGATATGAGGCACTAATTAGAAAATAAGAAATTTATGGCTAGAAGGGGAGATGTTTGACTTCATGCCCTGTCTTCTTCAAGTCTATTGCAACACCTCTCAGTGTTGCCAGCATAGCTTCAATCCTGTTTGCTACATAAACATGTTCAGCTGTCCTTTATATGTTTCACTCAATAAACTTTTTTGGAAATTCACAGGATTTTTCATATGACTTCAGATCTATGGATGAATTAGTCCTACATTATCACTAGTTCTTAATTATAGAAAATAATTTTATCATAAGATATTTGTGACAGCATCATTGGAAATTTGGAAGAAATCAACTGACAGGACAATGTATCTGCAGTCATTTAGAAAACAAGTTATTTTCTAATTTCCATTTTGATTTTCTTAATGATATAAAGCAGAAGGGGAGTGATTAATGTGAGTATATATAAAAACTTTTCTTTTTTATACTACTATCACTAACACACCCCTTTGCAAGAAGAAAACACAAAGTTCAATTATATACTAAAGGAAGCTCTGATGGTTTTTTTAGATTGGGTTTAAGTCATATATTCCAGATGATATTTTTATTCCATGAATCTTATACATATCTGAGGTTGATACAAAATTGAATTTCACTTTACATTAACATTTTCCCAAGATGTTTCCAGTAACCTGTAGGCTTGGGTTAAATTCTTAGGTTGATGGCTGGGGACTAGACAACTTCTTATAAGATTTGAAAAAAACTGAATATTGCTAAAATTGAGTTAATGAATAATTAATATAATTGAATACTTAAAAACTGAATATGTGTGTGTTTATTTGGTGTGTATCATGAGATTACATATCGGTTTTGTTTTCTGAAAAATACATAGGGTGACAGGTGTGCCCTCTCCTTCCTCACCCTAGACTTATTGGTTCAAATTCTGAAAATCCCATGTCCAATGAAACACCTCATCTCCAGGCAAAGATACTCTGTAAACACATAAGAAAACATGCAAATAGCTTGCCTATGAAGTGCATTTGATTTTGGTCTGCATAATCTCTGTAGTGTAAAGTCTAGACATTGGGAACCAAGTAGCAGATGAGTGCTACCTCATTATGAAGGACTTTGTGTGTTGGAATAAGCACTCCATGATAGGATTCATGGGCACCTAGAGTAAAGATTTAGGCATTTTGCTGGTCTGCTCCACTCCCCACCCCACCACACCACACCCCACCCCACCCCACCCCCACCTCCCAGCACTCTGGCTGCTAGGTTGTTAACTTGGTCTGCCTGCAGGTGCAAAGAACCACTTAATAGAAAGATTCCACCCACTTCTGCTCTCTTTCCTGCTGTTCCTTTAAAAAGGCAGACCAGACTTTTCCTGTCTCTCTTTCTGTCTCTGTCCCCACTTTTTATCTTCTTTCACTCCCCCCTTCCCTTCCTAATAAAGCTTCTCATTTAAGCTCTGTCTGAATGGCATGTTTGTCTCTCGCCTACCATGGAATCCTCCAAAGGTCCCCCTCGCACAATATTGTAACACCTAGGATAGATGACCAATGGTTTATTGTTGTTGCAGTCTACAAGCTGAAATGTATGATGCTTTCTTAATAAATAAAAAGTAAAAATATCTGACAACCTAGCCATGTCCACCCCATTCCCAGTTAGCTCTATCTCTCTCTCTCTGCTTCCAACTTGGGGATCAGATGTAATCTCTCAGGTACTGCTCCAGAGCCATGACTACTCCTCTGCTGCAATGCTCCCCACTGTGATGGTCACAGGCTCTACTACCCTCTGGAGCCCTGAGTCCAAGTAGTCTTGGTCATTGTATCTCTTCACAGCAAAAGAAAAATAAAAGTATGTGCAACATACTTTGACTCTAGCTCTTGAGTAGCCCTACAGAGAGACTTTTGTAGCTCATTTTACATATGTGGACTGTGACCTTTGAATTCTCTCAAGAAAAGTTCTCAATGAAATGTGTGTTCGCACCATTTTTACCTTCACTCACACCATTTGGAATTGTCCTTGTCTCAACAGCTGCTTTGCTGGTCACTGTGTAAAATAGTACTGCTCATGGTTAGATAATCCCTTGGATGATGGTTAAGCTGTTTTCAGTAGGGATGTAACCATCCTCTTAATCAGACTATCTTCAATTTGTATACATATAATGCATTTCTGTAATCACACCTTGTTTTACGTGCATATGTGATATTTGGGGGTTGTGTGCCAGTATGTACTACTTAGCTACAGAATGTTAAAAATTTCTTTCCTGGTCACTATGCTGCATGACTGATCCATTTCATGTAATACATTTTGTATGGTTCATTGCCCACTGGTCTTATTATTTAACAATTTGCATTAAATTGAATTTTCTGTTTACAGGTATAAATGGAAATTTTGGCTTCTGAGAATGTATTATTTCCTGGCTAGAATGTTCTTGGATGAATTATATCTGCCATTATCAGCCTGTACTTACCTGGACTAAGTTGAGGCTATTTAATTAGAGTATCATTGTAAAGGGAGTGTACTATTTTTATGGCTAAACTTGAGTTACTGGCCAGGCCAGTATCACTAATTTCGGATACATTACTGTAATTGTACAGAAGTTAAAAACAAAACCAAAAATATGTATATGACTTGATGGATCAGAGAAAGTTGACAAAATTTTTCCTGAGGAGACTCACCCCAGATAGGGATCCTATGACAGACCAAAGTTCAGTTTAGTGAACCCAAGAATTTTATTGGGGTTACTTATAAGAGTATGGGTCAAAGATTACCTACAGGAGCAGAAATGACCAAAGCCTATGAAAGCATCACCAAAGCCCACCCCAGCATGGGTGACAATTCATGAAAACTGAGACCCTGGAGCATACTACATAACCTGCAGGTAGTTCAACAGGTCAGAGAGTGTCCTTTCCAGGTGCCACGGTTGGTCTATACCTCTTCCAGGCACATGGGCTGGTTTCTGCTTTTTCTAGGCAGCTGCTCTGGCCTCAGAGTCTTCTTTGTAGCTCAGCTTTCTTCCTTCTGAGAGGAACTCATAGCTTTTAATGGTGACTATGGCAGAGAGGGCCTAGTGAATCTGGTTAGTTTCATGGACTTCCTGAAACTCTCTGAGTTTTTTACCTTCCTATTTGAGAAGGTACTTCCTGCTGGATGCAATGTTTCAATCTTTGAGGAAACTGTTACACAACAATTAGTGGTAATATGTGTAAATCACTCAAATGTTCACAGAACCAAAGCCTTTATCATTTACTATAACATTGGTAGCGGCACATTTCTAGTTTTCAACTCTATGCTTCACACAGGCTTGGAGAGCTGACATTTATTGACTATAAACCAAGGGCCAAGTTCTGTAGTACATGCTTGGCCTGCATTGCTTCATTAAATGTCTTCAATGTCACGTGCATCAGGTATGATGTTTATTTCCATTTTACAGAAATTGGGTGCTTGTGTGCACATAGACACTTGGACGACAGACACTCACAGGCTTAATTTCCAGGCTATCCCTATAGTCTGGGAAGATGGTGATAGGACTTTCATCTATCTAGCAGTTCCCTCTGTTCTACTTCTCTCCCAGAGACTCAGGAAATGCGGAGTGTTATACAGTGTCTGGGGCTTTGGGTACAGTTTTCCACCTTTGCCATCTCTGATTTGAACATTCCCAGTTTTGTTTTCTTCCAGCCCTGGCACTCTAGTTGTTATTGCTAGTAGTCACTATCTACATTGGATTTGACAGGAGTCTAGCCAAGAATCTATGGCACTGATTTTTTTTTTTAATTTCTAGGTTTTTCCTTTAGGTTATAATTCATATACAATGCAACTTACTTGTTAAATCCTGTAACATGGAGGCTTTTTACATATTCACAGGTGTAGCCATTCACTATCTCATTTTTGTCATCACAAGGATGAACATCATACCTTTTAGTTTTCCTATCCTCAGCCCCATCCCACCATCTTTCTTTGCTGTGATGGACCACTAATGTATCTTTCATTTCTGTAAGTTTGCCTACAGTGGACATCTTATGAAAATGGAACCATACATGTTCTTTGTATTACATATTTGGATTGGCTTCACTAGTTGACATCTAATGTTTTCAAAATTTGTTCAAAATTTTACCACATATTAATATTCTTTTCCCTTTATTTTTTTCCTGCTGCTGCTTTTCCTTTATTTTATTGTTTTTTGAGACATGGTCTCTTTATGTAATCCTGACTGTCCTGGTGCTTGCCAAGTAGATCACGGTGATCTCAAAATCACAAAGATCCACCTGCCTCTGCCTTTGAAGTGCTGGGAGTAAAGACATGTGCCACCATCCCCAGCCACATATTAATATTCTATTGTATGGGCATGTATTCTTTAGTTTACCCACTTTTTAGGTGAACACTTTTGGGTCATTCCCATCTTTTGGCAATTGTGAATCTTACTGGTTTGAACATTTGTATATGTGATAGCTAATCTTGGTTGTCAATTTGGTTACATCTGGAATTAACTAAAATCCAAGCTGGGCACACCTGTGAGGGATTTTTTTTGTGGTGTGGGAAAACCCACACCAAATCTAGATCATTTGGTGTTAGAAGATCCACCCTAAAGAAGCCACACCTTTGGGTAGCTGCCACATAAAAGGACATGAAAGAAGGGATCTTTTGCTGTCTGCATGCTTGCCCTCACTCCCAGTGGCAAATTCATCTATCCTGCTCCTGAGCCTTTCCTTCCCTGGTGTTAGAACCTGCTTTTTCAGGATTCCAGTGTTGACTGAAAACTGTCAGCTTTCTAGAACTTTCTTGGTATTTCAGAACTGGTCTTTTGGGCTGTACAACTAGATCCTTGGTCAGGAGATAGCCATTGTTGGACTACTTGGATCACAGCTTGTTAGCCACTTTAGTAAATCCCATATATATACACATATGTATATGAATATTATAATATATTATATATTTATATCCATTCTATCAGTTCTGTTCCTTGACAGAACCCTAACTAATACAGTACTATATAAAGTTTCAGTTTGAATATCTTCTTCCCATTCCTTTGTGTATAGACCGAGGAGTAGAATTCTGAGTCTTAATTCTGTATTTCACTTTTTGCTGATTTGTCTACTGTTTCCACAGCAGATGTACATTTTATATCCATAGGATAATTCTTAATTGTCCACATTCTTGCCAATACCTGTTACATAGTGTTTTTCTTTTGATTTGTTTTACTTATAGCTATCTTAGTAGGTTTTAAGTATCTAATGAATACTTAAGCTTGTTTTACCAGGCATGTTAGAGAGGTAGAAGCAGGCAGATCTCTGAGTTTGGCCAGCCTTGTCTACAGAGCGAGTTCTAGGACAGCCAGGGGTACACAGAGAAACCCTGTTTCAAAAATCCAAAATAAATTAAAATGATAATGACTGCATTTAAAAAAATATATTTTGGGACTAGAGGGATGACTCAAATGTTAAGAGCACTGGCTACTCTTCTAGAGGACGTAAATTTGATTTTTGGCACCCACATAGCACCCCACAACTGCTTGCAACTCCAGTCCCAAGGGATCCAATTCCCTGCCTCTGGCTTCCACAGGCATCAAGCACTCATTTGACACAGACATACATGCAATACATGCAGGCAAACACCAAGACACATAAAATAAAAAAAAATTACTGGAATAAAAAATGTTTCATTTATTATTACAATTATTACGTGTGTGTGTGTGTGTGTGTGTGTGTGTGTGTGTATGTGTTGTGATCCACATGCTACACCATGAATGTGGAAGTCATAAGACCACTTTTTGGAGTTTATCCCCTCCTTCCATCCTGGGCTTTGGGACTGGAAAGCTCAGGTGATCAGGCTCACACAGAAAGCCCGTTTATCGGAAGAGCCTCCTTTGTCATGTGTGCCAATTCTCATTATGTGTTTTTGACAGGGTCTCATGTAGACATAGCTGGTTCTGAACTGGCAACACAGCTGAGATGCGCTGAGCTGCAGTCCCTCCTCTTCTCTGTCTTCAGTGCTGGGGCCACAGCTGTGTAGGCCTTTGTGTAACACTGGGAATTGAACTCCTAGCTTCATGTGTGCTAGACAGGCACTCTACTGCTTGTGAGCCACAGACCACTGCCTGTTTATACACTTAAAAGAAAGTTTTCTTCTCTTCTCCTTCCCCAGACACTAATTTTCTCCTCCTTTTTGATTCTTGTCTTTTCATGCTAATCTCTCTTTGTTTCTATTCCTCTCACCTTTGTTTTTTTTTTTTTTTTTTTCTGATGTAAGAATAGTTTTATTTCTTCTGTGTTTTCAGTTCACACTGCTGCAGCCTCAATGAGTGAATGAATGAAGGAATAAGGAAGATTTGTAGGGACAAGGAAAATTGGCAGTGTTCAGCACTTCTGTGTATTACTTCATTTAATTTTTAATAACAGCAGCAAGAACCAATTGTTATGGCATTCATTTCGTGGAAAAAGAATTTAAAAGCAGCCTATTCTCTGTTATCCAGACACTAAACAGAGAACTCTGTTTATACGTAGATTCCCTGAATCAGAAATATGATGTTACATTCACATCACGCAACACTGACCATGGTCTATGAATTTTCACCAATATAGAACAATTCACTACAGTCTGAAGAGAAGCTGGCTGGCTGACAAAGTGAGAAGCCAATGAGCTATTCTTCTAGCTACTTTCCCCAGATAGTTCTCTTTCTCTTCTGATTTTATTAAAGCTTTGGTGGTATAGGGATTCATGCAGATCTGTGACCCAGAATGGTTATTTGTTCTCTTTGTTATTGTGTTTTGAGTTATTGATTTATAGCTTATGCAAAGTACACTACATTGGACCACAGAACTTTTAGACATAATAAAGTCATACTCTGCTTTAACAATTTGGTCATTTATTTCCCAATATTTAAGCTGCGTAGCTATTTTTCTGATAAATCCTGTGTTGGCATTGATAAAATCCATGGTAATGATTAACAAGAAACATAGCTATTCTAGAGTTTTTAACATGTACTTATACTTTAATTTATATACTCTAATCTTAGAGTATCTTTCCAGGATTCATACTGGATTATTAAACACTGGGAAGTCTCTGAAAGAGGAGAGATATAAAATGCTTTTTACCTTTAAATAAGTATTTAAAGGTATTTTCCCATTCTCAATCTGTTTTGATGTCTCATCCCTCTTCCTGTATCCTTTTCCCTGTTGCTCTTCATGGTTCTTTCAGAGGTCTTAAAAAACAAACAAACAAACAAACAAAAAACCCAAAACAAAACAAAAGAGGCTCCTGTTACCATTTGACATATGTCTTCCCTGGCAATAACATCCTGAAAATTAAAAATAATAATGCCTCCCTCCCATGCATCCATTCAGGTTGGCTGTCTGTAACTGCACCATGCTTTGAAATGTGTCGCCTTATTAAATTCTGTAAATTGCTCAGAACACTGTCTCGGTAAATGTTTTGAAGAGGTTGTACTTTCAGGTCAGCTTTCTAAGGGCTAGAAATATGTCAAACCTGGCAGCCTTACCTTTATTTAAGAGCCAAAATACAAATAAGTAGATTACAAAGCAATCAATCAACACAACACTGCAGGGTGTTGTGGTTGGCATTGACCTCGAGAGTTTGACACCACGTTTTATGGACAAATAACTTCATCTACAAACCACAGGAGGTTGCATTCTGATTCAGTTACAGCTGACCAGTTAGCCTGGGTCCTACTTCTGTGCCTCAGTTTACTCATCTGAAGCATAGGAAGTTTTGCAATAGTGACGTTTCTGTGGTACCTCAATAGAGTGGATATAGTTCCAGTCTTTAAAAGATTTTGACATTACATAAAAGTTTGCTTTAATATTTTATGTAGTTTCCTTATGTCTTTTTTAAAAGCTTGGAGTGTTATTAATTTATAGTTACAGGCAAATTATAACTTTTATTCACTTGATAGAAAAAAACAAAGGGAGTTTGTTGTTGTTGTTATTTTTCCTCCTCCAGTCTTAGAATTTCTCTTCTTTCCTTCCATGAATTACACTGTTGAGTTGCTAGGGGATGCTGAAATATTTTTGAGGGAGTCTTACAAGAAATGACAACACTCAACACAATTAAGTGGATGTAGGGCAAGAAAATATACGCTGATTACTTTTCTGTCTTTCTGAAAACCAGTAGATTTCAACCTGATAGTATATGTAAGAGTGCATTGGCTTCCTCAGAGTATTTCTTCTCTTACTAAAAGGTCTGTGTGTGAACTCAGTACTCAGAACTCAGGCCAGCAAGTTTGTAAAGCTTGGCAAGCAATCTTATCGGACATAAGGTACAATTTTTTGTTCAACTGTAAACAGCTATTTCATTCAGATATCACCTACTATTCTTATAGCAAACCCTTAAAACAGAGAGACCTTTAATCTTTCAGAAATGTGAATGTGTTTTGGATTGCAATAAGTAGAGATGTGGGTGACTTGACACTTTAGCAAAGCCAGTTCTACAGAATTCTAAAGCAGGTTCTGCTGAATTTCCCATGTTCAATGTTTTTGCAGACACGACACAAATGTTTTTGCAGACACGACGCTTATGTCTGTGATTTTGCAGGGCAATCTTAGGCTGTAAATATTTTTTGCTGTCATTCCTATAAGAACAATCATACCTGTAAAGCTATGTGTTGTGAATTTTGATTTGGAAAATATGGATGCTGTGTATATCAGAACTTTTTTTTTTTTGGCTCAATGCCTGTTCTGCCCCTCTACTGTGCCCTGGTCCTAGCCTACTTCCCGTTGCTATCAAACCTTGTTTCTGTTACAGTCCACTGGTTCATGCTGTTTAGGTCTAGTGTCTAGGGGGCAATGAGAGCAGTAAACTAATCTGTGCTAATGGGCAAGCAGCAGAAAATCAGGGTCAAGGGAGGCTGCCAGCACATCCTGTGTTCTGTTCCTCCTAGGTAGTGTAAGCGGCTCTCTGGAAATACTGTGTTGACTTAATTTTTCTCTAAGATAGTGAGTCCTCCTGTGGTTGCTTTTGTGAAGTGGATTAGGCATTGAGGACTCAGCTTTTTACCACAAAGGTAGAATCTTATGCTGTCCTGAGCCACTGATATGCCTGCAACAGTGGAAGGGAATAAAAGATCAAAGTGGCAACTTTTCTCTCTGCCTCAGACGATTTCTTCTGGTGTGCATGTACTACTCAAGTGTTCCTTTCACAAAATGAGAATAGCAAAACGGTTATGACATTGCTTGCTTCAACAAGACAAGCTGGTATCTCTTTACTGTCAAACCCTTGAGCCCCACTTGACTTTTCAAAACTGTATTCTTTCCTAAGAAGAGCACGTTTAACATTCATAGAAAGATCTGTACTATCATTTGAAATATTTTGGGGATTTCAAGTTCATTATGGACCGTTTTTCTTTTAGCCTAATCTTGTTATTCCTATTTATTTTATATGATCTTATTACACAAACTTGAAGAATTCCTTTTATTCTCCAAACAGCTTACTTTAAAAGTCTCTGCATAACCCCTGTTTATTTGTATCACATTTTAGCTTATTGTGTCTTGGTTTGGTATTTAACTGTGATAGATTTCAATTGAACCTCTTTAAAACACAACAGCTCATTCTTCTGTGTTAAGCTCTTTACCTTTTATAAACTCAATCAGCATCTTTCGTGCAATTTGTATTATCTTAAATGGCAGCATTAGTACCTTGTCTTCCCAGTTCTGAGAGCATTTGCTGGACCAGGTGCTTTTCATAGCATCTGTTATTTTAATTATAGGCTTTAAGTCATAGGAACTGTCTCTGAAGACCTTTGACCATTTTGGAAAGGAGAAAGCAATCATACAATAAATGCCCTTAGAAACAGGATACAAATTTATCATAGTTATTATCTTAATCTATATCTGGGAAATTAAGCTGTCTTTTTTAACCAAATTTAATTTTTTTTTCTATTGCCAGACTGTTTCCCCTGATAGTTTAAATTTGGAGAATTTAATGCTAACATTGACTTGGTTAATTAAAGACAATTTTTGTGTGTTTTTCTTTCAGCTTTAAATTATCTTTTCTTTCTTTCTTTTTTTTTTTTTTTTTCAAGACAGGGTTTCTTTGCGTAGCCATGGCTGTTCTGGAACTATCTCTGTAGACCAGGCTAGCCTAGAACACTCAGAGATTTGCCTGCCTCTGTCTTCCAAGTGCTGGGATTAAAGGTGTGTACACTACACCTGACCATTTTTCTTTATTTTTGAAATTTTCGTACATGTATAACATAAAATATGATCATCTCTAGCCCCATTTTCTTCTTCAAACTGCCCCCATATCTTCCCTGATACACCCCTAAACATCATTTCTTAAGGAAAAATAACACACTAAGGAAAAAATAACACACTATGTGCATGGGCATTGGTTCACCCTCTGGAGCATGGGAGAATTACCAGTGATTTTTATCCTCAACAAAGAATGATTCTCCCTCCCCTAGCCACTATCCATTGCCAATAACTCCTCAGTATAGGGTTGGAGCTTGAGATTATCCACTTGTGCCTGGATTTTGGCAGTATTGATCTTGTATACATCTTGTATATGTAACTACAGTTGCTGTGAGATCATTATTGGATATCTATCCATGTCCTGTCCAGGAAACAGCATTTCATAACACTCTTCCTTATTATCTGGTTCCTAAATACTTTCTACCCCCTCTTCCTTAATGTTCCCAAACTTTGGTGCTTTGGGGTTAATGTAGATGTTGTATTTAGGCCTGAGGACCCAGTCTTCTATTCTGATGTCTTTGTCCATTTGCATATCTTTCCATTGACCATTGCCTACTGCAAAATGGAGCCTCAGTGACCAAGGATGAGAGAAGGCCATATTTATGGTTAGAAACATAATTTATGGAGAAGGTAATTTGACAACATGTCCGTTCAGAATAATAACAATGACCAGGGCCTATGTCCTTTCTGGCTATGGGGCTTTGACCCAATTATAGCAAGCCTAAAGTGCCCTGCTGTGGAGTAGGCCTCAAGAAATACAATCAGAAAACAGTTAGCTATTCCATGAAAATTGTGTCACTATTGCACTGGTGGGTACGTTTTTGCCTGATAGGTTGATATTGCCTGGTTCAGGGTCCAGTGCAGGTTATGACCATTGATATTTTTTTCTCCCCAACATAGTATCTGATGGTGCTATTAAAGCTGGCCAGCAAGGAGGAAGTTACCCAGCTGGATTGAGACCTGATGCCCCAATGTCCTGCAGCCAAAATGTGTTTACCTGGTGACTTTTGGTAGTTGCAATTTCCCAAATCAACAATTTGTTTTTAAGTTGAGTGTTAATGGCAAACCCAAGAAATTGATGTTTTTAAATCCCCTTTAACAGATGAGAAAATAGCTTATAAGAAGGCAAATCATACTTTTTTCTTTGTCTTCCTCTAAGAATGGACCTTAAATCCAGCCCATAGGCTGTCCAACTTAGAAAACTCCACTTCTAACCACTGTGCTGCGTAATTCCTGTCTGTCATGTAAATCAACACATTTGCCAGCAGTGGACTTCCTTCTTTCATACTGTATCATGTATATATGAAAGCAATAAATATTAGCATTTTGTGGCTTTCATTTTCATTTGAAAATGCACAAAGCATATAATACAATCATAAAATTATACAAGGCAAGACTTCTTAATCCTTCAAGATCATAGACACTTTGGCATGTGTACTTTCCTTTTGTTTAGATTTAAAATTTGTATCATTGTTCAAGTGTATGTATGTATATCTGAGTATGTTTATGTGTACATATGTGTGGGTGCCCATGGAGGCTAGAAGAGGGCATAGGACTTCCTGGAGCTGGAGTTGCAGGTGGTTGTGAGCTACCCAGCAGGGATGTGAGAAATTGAATGTTGGTTGTCTGGAAGAGCAGCAAGTACTCTGAACCATTGAGCCATTTCTCTAAATGTACTTTTTACATTTTTTAATTTTTCTTAACCACAGTTTTCCTTCCCTCCTTTCTTCCCATTTCCTCCCCCCCCCCACCTGTTGTCTATCTCCCCCCCCCCATCTACTCCTCTGTTCAGAAAGGGGCAGGTCTCCCATGGGAGTCAACAAAGCATATCATATCATGTTGATGCAGGATCTGCATCAAGGCTAGTTGAGACATCCTTGCATGGTGAATAGGTTTCAAAAAGCCATGCACCAAGGATAAGTCCTGATCCCACTGCTAGGGGCCCCCAAAACAGACCAAGAAATAGAACTGTCATCCACATGGCCAAGTGGATCCCATGTGGGCTCCTTAGCTGTCAGTTCAGAGTTCATGAGCTCCCATTAGGTCAGATTCTCCTCCAGTTTCCCCTTCATGGCCTTGACTCTCCTGGCTCATACAATTTCTCCTCCTTCTCTTTACCTGGACCTTAGCCCAGTACTTGGCTGTGGATATCTGCATTTGCTTCAGTCAGTTACTGGATAAAGGCTCTCTGATGACAATTGGGGTAGTCACCAATCTGATTGCAGGGAAAGACCAGTTCAATCACTCTGTCCACTATTGCTAGAAGTCTTAGCTAGGGTCATCCTGGTGAATTCCTGGGGGTTTCCCTGTCATCAGGTTGCTCCTTAACCCCAAAATGACTCCCTGTATCAAAATATCTCTTTCATGACTCTTCCCCTCCATCGTGCCCCCCGACTCTACCTGGATCCCTCATGTTCCCATATCTCCTCCCCAACCTCCCCCACAGTGTATTTTTAAACTCTCCTTCTCTTTCCTTCCCTGCCTTCCCTCCCTCCCTCCTCCCCTCCCTCTCCTCCTTCACTCCTTTCTGTTCTCCCTCCTTCTTGGCATAAGAGTTTTGAGTGAGTCTATAAACAATGAATTGGGAAGGCAAATACTTCTACAATATTGATTTATTTTTTTCAAAGTTTCCTTTTTCATGTAGTCACTAATCAGCTTTGTATAATACTTTGCATATTTGGGAACTTACAGAGACTGTGGCAGCGTGCATAGGGCTTGCACATGTCCAAACTAGATGGGGGTCCCAGCACTGGAGGGAAGTATGCACAAGCTTCTGTCTCCAATCAAGAAGCTATCTCCAGTTGACAACTGGTTGCAAATGAAAAATGAGCTTCTCCAAGGAGTCTATGGTACACAAATCACACTTGATGGGCCTACACCTAACAGTAGATGCCAATACAAAGCAAAATTACATTTTTGGAGGGTTTTTTTGGTTGTTGTTGTTGTTTCATATTGCTTTGTTTGGGCATTTATTTCCTTACTTGTTTCTTGTTTGTATATTGTGGTTTCTTATTTTGCTTCTATGGGTTTAGTGTTCATGTGTGTGACTGTATATGTGTGCCTTTCTGCTGCTCTTTTTCTGCTTCTTTTTGTTTATTAGTTCATCTTTTTTCTTGTTTGTCTTTTGTTAGTTTTCTTAAGAGAGAGAATGAAAGGTGGGGAGGTGGGAAAAATCTGAGAGAAGATAAGGGAGGGGAAACAATGATCAGAATATATTGTTTGAAAATAACTTTATTTTCAATGAAAATACTTTACATATTTGGTGAACTGTTTAAAAAGCCAATGTTCCTCATGCTTTCTCTAAACTATACTTTTATTATTTAAAACATTTTTAAAATTTAAATGTATTTTGATCATATTCTTCTCCTCCCCTAAGTCCTTCCTGACCCCTTTCCCTTCCCTAAAAAACAAACAAAAATACAATACAACAATAAAATTCCCCAAACCAAGAAAACAGAATAAAAACCACCCAAAAAAGAAAAGAAAATATCAATAAAATTGTAACCTAATAAAAGTACAAACAAATAATCCCTGCAGAGTCTATTATGTTGGTCAACTTCTCCTGAACATGAGGACTACCCTGGAGTGGTTGATATACCTAGTGTGACTCTATTGGAGAAAAATGTTCAACAGGTATTTTTAGAAATATAAAATGATAATAATAATAGTAAATTTACCCACCAAATTTGTTTGGATGTAGGGACAACTTCATTAAGCAAACAAACTAATAGCTAAGTCTTTGGAGTCCAGAACTTTAAAAATAGCAGTTAAAATTAATACTGCTATATGCCATCCTAGAGCCTTCATCCAGTAGGTGATGGAAGCAGAAGCAGACCCCACAGCTAAACACTGAGCTGAACTCCTCGAATCCAGTTGCAGAGAGGGAGGAGTGATGAACAAAAGGGTCAAGACCTGTCTGTAGAAACCCATAGAAACAGCTGACCTGAACAAGGGGGAGCTCATGCACCCCAGTCTGATAGCTGGGAAACCAGCATAGGACCAACCCAGACCCCCTGAATGTGGGTGTTAGTTAGGAGGCCTCTGGCAGTGGATCAGTATTTATCCCTACTATAGAAATGGACTTTGGGAGCCTATCCCACATAGAGGGATTCTCTCTTAGCCTAGACACATGGGGGAGGGCCTAGGCCCTGCTCCAAATGATGTGACAGTCTTTGAAGATCCCTCATGGAAGGCCTCACTCTCCCTAGGGGGCAGAAAGGGGATGTCAAGGGGGTTGGTAGGAGGACCAGGGAGGAGTGGAGGGAGAAGGAACTGGGATTGACATGTAAAACAAGCTTGTTTCTAATTTAAATTAAAAAAAAAAAAAAAGAAATTAATACTGCCTTTGTATCCATAGTTCATACAAGTCATATTTTCTGTTTCTTGTTAATTTAGATTTAGTTTCATTGGTGGAAACATGTAACTTCTTATGTGGATTAGACATTGAGAGACCAACCTTTGCCTAGAGATAAAGATGGGAAATAAATATGTTAAGGTATTACTCCATTGAACTGTACAATAAATAGAAATTTGTCAAAAATGTCATAGAAGGCTCTCCTCCCCAAAACTGATTTACTAAAGAGTGGTCGTTTTGATGAATCTCAAAAATTATTTCTCATTTCTTTTACCTAACAATATCCCCTTTTTAGACTGTAGGAAAGAGAATGTAGTCAAATATTGAATGCTTCATGCTATTTTCCCTCCTTTGAGAGTAGAGCCCTTCAGCTCCTTCTTCCTTGTAGATTAGATACTCATTTTCAGAGTTGCCATTTTTCATAAGTTTTCCCAGAATTTTTTCTTCATTTTTTTATTCTTTGTTTTTTACAATAGCACATGCCCAGAGAATGTATCATGACTACAGTCACCCCCCCAGCCCATTTTCTTCTCTTTCTCAGTGTTGCATAGTTCCTTCTTCTCACCTATTCTTCCTCTTACACACACACACACACTCTCTCTCTCTCTCTCTCTCTCTCTCTCTCTCTCTCTCTCTCTCTCTCTCTCTCTCTGTGTGTGTGTGTGTTTGTACAAATCTTGAGCTGGTAGCCAATGGTGCGGAGTGTTTATGATTGTGATGACCATGCTGTATTCAAAATACAATGTTTCATAGCACTCCTTTTTATCCTACTGTGCAAGTTACACAATGTTCCTTAAAATAACAGAATTTCTAACAAAATGACACAGCACAGTTTGCCTTCACCCTTGTCTCTTCTTTTGGAGGGTGGTGGTGGTTAAGGTGGTGGGAATGTAGAGACAGACCTCATAAAGGAGGCTGACATGGTTTTGATAAGTAGCCCGAGCTGACCTTAAACCTGTAGTAATCCTACTGCCTTAGCGTTTTGAGTGCCTAGGGTTACAGCCATGAGTCACCAAGCCTGGCTTCATCATTATCTTAACTAGGAACATTTCTTTTCATCCTCTATGCTAGAACAGAAGCTTACAAATCTATTTTATTAGAGTTACATGGCAGGACTTTGTTTTCATCTCTGTTGAAACACAAATCATGAGGACCCTCTCTTTGAATCCCAGTGCCTAGTGTAAGATGAAGACAAATGCATGTGAATGACTGATGTTTGATATGCAAATTTGCAATATGATAGTAACAAGAGTGTGACAGACAAGATATACTAATGGATGGAGCACAGTTTTGGTTCATTTCTTTCTTGAACTGGCTATTTACTATGAGTTCTAAGTTGCCCTTTTCTCCACTATTCCACCTGTGATAGACATGTAATAATCACACATGCCCCATGTTGCTGTCAGTTATAGTAACATATCATATGTCTAGCCTCAGTCTGCAGACATCCTAGACATCCTCTCATTTTATTTTTGAGTTTTTTAAACCAGTGTCTTACACATGCTAAGCACATCTAAGCCAAATATCCAGCACCTATACAGACTTCAGGTTGGTAGGAAAGGTTATCTGAATATTATTATTATTGATGATAATTTATGACAGACCCCATTTTGTTATTGGTAATTCAGCAAAGGAAAAAAAATTTCTCCTGGAAATCAGCTTCCATCTGAATAGAAAGAAATACAGAATAAAATTCAAAAATAGAGACTCTATTGACTAATAAGTATGAGGGAAAATTATCAAAAAGGGTTAGAAGTATAGAAAGTGAGAAGGGGCTGGTATCTCAGGTAGGGTAGCTAGGGGAAGTTTCCCTGAGAAAACGTGTGATGGTCCCATGGAAGTGAGGAGCTGAGGAAGTGCATTTCATCTCACACATCAGACAGAGCATCTCCCCCAACAGACACTAGTACAGATGTTTAGTATGACCATGTTTACAGTTTTAGATGAGTTCCTGTGTTTTAAGCTACCAAACTCTTTATTGTCTAAAAAGTTAGGAACAGGCATGGGATGGATACAAGAGAGATTATTTGCATGTTTACTAGGTAAGGATTTTTGTGAGTTACATGGATATTCTTGTAAGATAAGTCATTCTATTTGTTAGTCTCTGTGCAAAGAAAAAGAAGGCATGGTTGAGGGAAATCTGTCCTGGCTTCCTATAAAAAGTACAGAAATGGTCTGTTTTCTTTTCCTGGGACAGTTTAATTTTGATTCATCATGTTCTGCTGCTTGGATGGTGTTTGCTCTTCTTGCTAAGGGACATATTTCTAGGTATCAGTATCTGTGAAGAATAGCATGCAAAGTATTATAGCTTTAATGGACATTTTTTATGGTATAGGTAAGGTACTGATAGGTCTAATCTTATGGTGGTGGTGGGGGGATTCTTTTCAGGTAAATCAGTCCTGTGGGCTTTAGGTCATTGAATTGAGAGTGCCTCTGAGTAGATGCAAATTCATTACCATGAACTGCCCACAGAAGTTTTAAATTCTCTCATCAATTTAATGCTGTCATCATATCTTTTCTGATCTTGAAGTACAAATATGACACCGTTGTTCTTATTAACAACTAAAAAAGTTTGCCCCTCAAGTTTCCAATATAATGGATGCATTGTTGAAATTATAGTTACATTAAAATTCCTACTACGAATGAAGCCAGCTAAAAATGTTTACCAACTTGAATTGAGCCCATCATGTTTTGTTTGTTGAATAGTGTTTTGTGATTTCACCAACAGAAGAGAGAGTCTCCAAACTATTTTTAAGAGGGGAGTTTTCGTTCTTAAAGAAGTGCTTGCTTCATTTTCTTCTTGCTGCTCCAAACAAGATGTTGTTTATTACTTTGAAACACTATATGTAAACCCCAGGAATATGTTAAATATGATTGAAGTCTTGGCTGTCTTTAACAAATTGAAGTTTCCAGAAATTTAGCTATGTTTAAAAACCAAAGCCATGTTTTAAGGAAAGATTTCTATTTCCAAATATGTGGTTGCCCAAACCTTTTATATTTTCATGTCAAATTCAGTTGCCAAATAACACACATTGTACCTTAGCGATATATATATGTACATATACATATATATATACACACACACATATTTATATATATATATAAATATAAATATGTGTGTGTGTGTGTATCTCCCAACATATACTTTGGATTTTAAAAAGCACTTAAAGAGTAGCTATGATCATATTTCCTGAGCATATGCTATTCATATGAATATAAGCACATTTTAGAGAAAGTGCTATAAGGCATGAGTCATTTATCCTGGTAAAAATTGACCTGCACAGCACCATTGGCATGACAGAACAGTCGATCTAGGAAAACACAGGAATTGCTAGCCAGACAAAATAGGAGATCAAGCAAATTACCTTTATAATCACAGTTGTTATCTATTTAATGTGAAATGTGTAGTGATATGATGGTGACCATAAGTAATTATACATATTTCTAAACTGGTGAGTGCATGCATAGAGTAGGAGAAATCCCTGAGTTTGTGATAAAAGGATATTTATTGCCCTTTCATATGATTTATTTAATCTTTTATAAAGGACAAATTAATAGTGAGTAGCAATCTCATTTTGTGTTTTGTTCTGCATTCATTCTTACACATTTGGAATATCCATTAATATGTATTTTACTAGTTTTAGCACAAGTTCAATGTTAATGAATGAATGATGTCCACATGTTATAGTCTTCTTAAGGGATAATAATGTGGTTCTGTGACAATGTCTTGATTTCTTTGGGGGCAGGGCACTCAGTTATATCATAGGTATAGAGAACTGTTAATTATTTTCCTTCAGCTATTTAATGCAGTGATAACATTCTTTTTGTTCCATTATATATATTTTCTTGGGACAGCAATATCAGGAATGCATTGCAGATTAATCTCTAAGAAAAGGGCTGATCATGAGCCATCTTTTGCTTTATACATTCATTGTGGTTGAGAATTCATATTCTATCTTTTCATATCAAAGACAATGTGATGACATAGCAAAATGGTTGTACTGGCCTGTTTCATGCATCAAATGAAATCTCTTTGCAGAAATAGGTTTATTTTTAATAAGAGGTTGGAACTTTGAGTACTTGAAGTTTCAGAAGGGCTATTTTGGAGAGGATAGTGATTGGCTGCTGTTTACCTACTCTGTTGGCAAAACAGGGAGTTATGGGATTGGATTTTAGTGAAACAGGCTTAAATTAGTCTTGCAGAAGTCTGTGCATAAAATCCTGGGTTGGCGACAATTGTGTTTTTTGTTTTCAGGGACTCAGTCTGTTCTACTCATAGGGTTCAGCATGGGCCCTGGCACAGATAAAGTTCTCACCCGGTGTAAATGGATATAGAGAAACAATGAATTGATGAAATGTTGCAAAAGATACAGCACTCTGCCCCAGTGTAAGGCATGCTGAAGGTGTGCATTAGGTGTAAATTGTAAGTGCTGTTATTTTTGAAGTTCAGTGTCGTACATAAGAAAATAAGACTTATAAATAAATACTGAAAAAGACTTCATGAAATTTGCAGAAACGGTAATACGCCACAATTCTCCAACATTTTCCAAAATTTCCTGGACATTTATATTTCTTGTAGTTCAAGAGAAAGGGTATGAAATACGGAGCTGGGAGTTGTGGGCTGAGAGATTTCTAGCTCATTCATAACTCACTACCGGTTAGGTGTTGGGGGAGCTCCAGCTATTAGCTGTAGCTGTTGTCCTTAAGGGGTTTCTGAAGTCTGACTGTAAGATGTTAAAATGTATGCAATGTGTTCCTGTGCTTCTCAGAAGGGAGGAAATGTGGTCAATTACACATTATTTCCCTAGCATCAAACTATACCTCAAGGAAGATTTAATTTGAAAACTGTCAGAAAACCCTTTAAACATGGAACTCAATGTAGTTACCAGGCACTGAGAGAAGTCCTGCAGGCTTAGAATCCCAGAGAAGGTGTTGCTTCTATGTGCATGAGAACTTCTTGTCCTGGATGAGCTATCACCAGCTTTCCTCTGAGGAATGCACTGTATCTCACAGTGCCTATCTCATCTGCTGGATTTTTGGTTGCTCAATCTCCAGAGATTTCTGGGCCTGGTGTCTGGAGATGAGAGGATGTCTTTTGTTACAGATGTGGGCAAGGCCATCTCCTTTCTTTCATTTGAAACAAAAGACACACATCAGAGTTTATAAGTTTGATGACTCGAGGAATATATTAAGAGAACAAAGTAAAAAAAAAACAAATTACAGAATTCAGATTAAGAAATCTTGCTGGGCAGTGGTGGCACACACCTTTATTCCCAGCACTCGGGAGGCTGTCTTGAAAAACCAAACAAAAACCTTTTTTTTTTTTTTTTATTGCAATTTTGTAACAAATCTTTTTTGTTTTTTTCAAAAAAGATGTTTGTTAGAGTCAGTACATTTGAAAAGAAGTTTTTGGGTAAATATTCTCATTCTTAAACATTTATATGAATGAGATTTCTGAGAAATAGCTAATTTAAAATTTGGTTTCTTACTAGGGGTCTCAATTTAAGGAACAAAATAAAATTTGTAGAAATAAAAACTTTAGATGTGGAATATGGATATAACTTTGTGTCTGCTCTCACAAAGGAGGTGTTGTTTATGTCTTGTCTATTGATGTTTCCCCAGTATATACCATAACAAGGCTAGTTAATAAGCATGTGTTAGCTAATTGAATATATTAATGGA
Organism: Phodopus roborovskii; assembly: GCF_943737965.1. Classification (NCBI taxonomy): domain Eukaryota; kingdom Metazoa; phylum Chordata; class Mammalia; order Rodentia; family Cricetidae; genus Phodopus; species Phodopus roborovskii. The sequence continues at coordinate 58,179,864 of NW_026126418.1, read as the reverse complement.
AAGATGGATGAAAGTAGTACCTTTTAGCAGACATAGCTGGTGTTCTATGTTGAGTTCAAGATCTTGTGATCCTGTTTGGAGGATCCAGAAGGGGAGTGTGCTCATTTGTTGACACTTGAGTGAAGAAAGGTCATCTTATATCAGAGGAGGTAGAGGAGGTAAAGGCTTTTCTTCTTAGCTGAAGGTTAGGGTGGAAGAATGCGCACCTCAGTGAGAGAGGATGAAGACACCTTCCTAAGCAACCAAATTAGCTGAATTAGCCCCTGGTACACAGAAGGGTGACAGTGTTACAATCGGAACTCCTTCAGAGCCTCTCCTGATCTTAGGGAGGGTGGGGCTTCTATCTGGTACTAGACATTTACAATATATGAGCACATTGTTGAAATGGTTCTTCTGGGCTAGGCCCACTTAATCCTTCTAATCAGGAAGGCTTGGGGTCAGGGTCTGACAGCAGAAGCCATCACCGATCTGTTCTCAAGAAGTTAGATAGGGCCTGATGCCTCAGACTCCAAGGAGATTTGCAGTCCAACAAGTCATGAAGGAGGTGGGCACTACAGAGTTGTCTGTTCCATGAATCCTTTGGGCATCCCTCCCACCCAACCCCATCTTCTTTTCTTCTCTTTCTCAGAGACAACTAGCATACTCTCCCCAAAGGACTTGCTTAGTTGAATTCTGACCAAGTCCAGCGTGGCTGCCTTTTACTAATGAAGTGAGTCGTAAGTGGTCCCATGTAACACATCGCCCTGGGTGTCGCTGAGAGAATATTATGGAGGTGATTGTTCTGCTTTGTATCATGACTTCTTAAAGGTTACAGAGACAAATTTCCCCATGGTCTCATAACTAGGATTAATTGTGTTTCTTCTGAGCAAACAGCTTGTTCTTTGTTTTACAGACTTTGAAATACATGGAATGATTCATGTTTCTTCTATCCATGTAGCCTGTCTGAAAGTTAAATTCATATTTAAAGTTTACTCCTGATGAGTATGGGATATTCTTTCAAAAATTCTCTTTTGCCTGGATTTCAATTATACTTATTTTAAATTTAGGTTACCACATTGCATGGGTATGTATATGTATATGTATATGTATATGTATATGTATATGTATATGTATATGTATATGTATATGAATATATATGTGTATATATATATACATATACATATATATGTATGTATATGTATATATATATATATATATATATTTGGCAAGCCAACTTAAATATTGTGGGAAAGAAACAGAATAAAGAAATAGAAAATGAAGACCATTTTGTTAATGCAACACCTTTATTCTGGTTGTTTTTCCTTCTTTGAGCCTTTGCTTCACAACTCATCTTTGTTTTATCGCAGTATTAGCTGCCACACTTGTTTTGTGTCATACCACTTTTCAGGTTAGAGACTTTGGAGATTTTCCCCTCAAATTGAAAGCCTGGTGCTGATAGCTTCTCTCTGCTTGTCTACTTTCTAGTCATTTGAATTTCATTAAATTTCTTCATCTATTTCATTTGTAAGGAGAGTAATGCTGATTATCACATGTGAAGGTTACAAGAATACATGAATGCTTCATAAAGTGTCTTCTATATTATTCCATCTTTCCAGACAGCCACTAGAAGGGGAGAATGCACTGTTCTTGGTGTTCAAAGCCTCCGTGTCTTTATTATGACTTGGGCAAACCACAGGATCTTTTATTTTACATTTTTTTCCTCATGTAATTTTATGGCAGGACATAGCAACTTAATGCTCCAGATTTAACTGTTATCAGATACTAAGAGAGGCCCTTGCTAAGAAAGGCTTGCAGATATCTACCTAGGCCTAGAGAAGATTCAGATCTGAGGTTGGAAAGTACAGAGGGCTATTACATTGATGTTTGTATTCTTTGCTAAATTAAGTTTAGTATTTGTTATTGGTGTTGGTGTCTTCTGGAATACCCTGAATTGTTGATGATTTCAGTCTTGAATTCAAGTGGAGTTCAACAGATAAATTAGTGTGGATACTAATCAATATAATAAATGGTTTGCACCTTGACACTTGATGAGTACATTCCATAGGAGTGAGTTATGTGTTGAGGTTTGAAAGGGATCAGTGGAATACATTGAGCTGCTATTGATATTATCAACCATGTTGGCCAATGACCGAATTTTGTTCAATCTTAGAATCAATTAAAACAAGTATCTATGCCTAACACATGATTTCTGTTTAGGGACTATTGAGCAATCGAGTCGTCCCAGAGCAAGAGGACTCTCATTTCTTGAGATGATAAATATGGGTTTGTAAGAGAGCTAAGGTTACACTCATAGCAGTACATCAAGATGCAGGAGAGCTTTGTGGTCAAGCACTCTGAAGTTTTTAGTGTGTGGTTTTTGGTCAAGTTATTTGGTCTCTGCAAGCCTCAGTTTCCTCATATCTCAGAGGGAAATTGGTATTTAACTAGCATGGCTGTTTTTTTTTTTTAAAGAGATGCTACAAGTGCCCAAGATATGTTACTTATAGGTAGGTAATTTATTATTAATAAAAATGTTAGTTTTATTCAAAACTTCAAATTTATGCCAGCTTTCAAAGGTTTTGCTATACCTAATCCAATAACATACACAGACTATGGAAATAAATCTTAAAAACAAATGATAATCACAGAATGCTTAGTGTGCCCTTGGCATGGTGACACATGCCTTCAATCCCAGCACTTGGGAGGCAGAGACAGGTGGATCTTTCTAAGTTTGAGGCCAGCCTGGTTTATATCATTGCTTCCAGGACAGCCAAGACTACACAGAGAACTGCTGTTTCAGTCCAAACTAAACAAAACTACAAAAAAGGAGAATGACTAGAGTATATATACAGAAAAGTTTTCATAAAATTTTGAATTAATATACCATGTCCATTAGCTTCCATTGTAATGTTTTATCATTGCACACTTATGCAAATAGATGTCATCTACTTTTACTCTTGGTAGTTTCAGTCTGTATTGAGGATACAGGACTGTGAGCTAATTTCCTCAGCTACTCACATTGCCCTATGTCTTATTTAGTCCACTGTTAAACCTCAGTCTCTTGCCTTTATGTGAAACAGGAATAAATTTGCTTAACGTTTCAGAAAACAATTAAAGCCACCATTAACGAAAAATCATTGTTTTGTTTTTAAATTTTAAAAACGATAGGAAATTAAGATAAAATGTTGAAACTATTTTTCAGTTTTATTAGCATTTATTAATTTTACAAAATAATGAGTTTTACAATATTTCATGCATATATGTAATATGCTTTGATCACCATAAGTCCTCACTTACCCTATGCTACTCCCTCTTCCATCTTTCCCTTTCCTCCCTCTTTCTTTCATATATCTTTATTGTCTTCTTTTTTCCCTTTAATTATTGATGTTACACATATACATAAATATTACTATATAAATACAACTTGTAGGGGTCATTAAATCCTGCTTGTATGTATGTTTTTAGGGCTGACCACTTGTTACTGGATACCTAGTTTGGGACTCACACCCGGAAAGACCAATTCTCCCTCTGTTAGCAGTCATTGTCTATAGGTCTTCATTCAGGGGTGGGACCTTGTGAAATTTCTTTCATTCATGTTGGCATGTCAACTTGTGTTGTCATTGATCAGATCTTGTTTAGGTCATTGTATTGTTGAGATTTCATGGATACAGTTACTCTGACCTATATAGAAGATACTATTTTTCAGCAGAAGTTCTAATGCTGGCCCAAGATGAAATCATGAAAGAAATAACAGTATTTTGAAAGTAAAAATTCATCAACTCAAAGACAGTGAGTTTGGGAAGATATTGTTGATGTGCTATTATGGGAATGAAGAAACCACTGAAAACTAGACTGGTTTGGGGTCAAGTATTTTTTTTTTTTTTCTTGGTTTGGTTCACTGACTATGTAGTGAACCTGTGAGATTGTATCCGGTAGCAATGTGTGTTGGTTACACAACCTTATGGCAGAGCACCTGGACAGGGTGGTGTTCTTGTGTTTCACTGTTTGAATCTTTCAGAAGAGAAGTGAAATTATGTAGTCTGGGTTTCATATGTTCTTGGTTTTCATCTGTATTTTCATTTGGAATTTCTCTCATGTCAGGTTGTGTTAGTCTATTTGGAATTGAAACCTTTATAATTTCCCAGTTAAGGTGTTCACTGACTAAATAGTTTATAGTGTCCCTTCTAAGGCTTAGGGAGAAGAGGCAAAAGGAATGGAGCAGGGGTCCAGAATTCTATCTTCTGGGCATAATACAACCATTACAATCATGATCTCACAGCAGCTGTGTTTGCCAGAATCAGGCATGCAGAATACTGGGACTGACTGTTAACAGTCTATCTTGGATCAGCGAGAGACTCACTGAACCATATCCCACCCTGATGAGTGTCTGGCTACTGGTGAATTCTTGGGGAGTAGCAGTCATTGAGTTCACTTGTATGTACCAATATGTAAACCCACCAAGCTCCAGCGGTAGGACTGAGTGGAAGATCCCATCAATTAGGTACAATTGAATTGCCTGAAAGGCAGGTGTCATCCACATCTTTTCGTTTTTGTGATTTGGGGACATAACACATGTCCTTGTACACACTATGCAAATACTCTATGGTTGAGACAAGTTTCTACTATTAATTCATCATTTAGATTAATAAGGTTTGCAATTAAAATCAGACACAGAAATGTGATAAGGAAGAAAACCATAATAATGGAGTAAGAAAACCATTGAGGTACCCCCCAAAAGTGAAAGATGTTAAGAAATTTCCATTGAGAGCTAAAAAATTCAAATAGGGTTGGTGAGATGGCTAAGTGGCACCAATCCTGATGACCCATGTTTGATCCCTTGGATCTGCATGGTGGCAGAAGAGAATAAACTCTCTCAGGTCATCCTATGAACTCCATACCATAGCTCTCAACAAATGTAATAAAAGTTTAAAAACAGTTAAATGAGGCAAATATTCACTTCAGTGTTACAGTTTTGTTTACTCATTACCAGAAGGCCAGAGTTAGTTGAGAGTTCTTAGACCTTTCAAAGCTATGCTCAAAGACTTGAATGCAGAAATGGGGGCTGTGGTGTTCTAGAGCTCTCATATCTTTTAAATTTTACTGAATATATTTAAGAATGCTCAGTGTCCTGGCTGGAAAATAAATAGCACTAGTGAGGTGCAAGCTCCAGAGAGAGGTGAAGTATGATGGCCTGGTGGACTTCTCCCCTACCCAGTTAAAGTGTCATGATATGATGATAAAATGTCCTCCAACTGGCCACTCTCTGTCAATATCTTAATAGCTACTATGGTCTGATACAGTGAGTGAAATGTGGCACATGTGTGGTGTTGTCATGGTGGTGATCATGAATCATCCAGACTCATAACTGATACGCCCTTCTATTTGGTCTTTTGCATGTCTTGTCCCAAATTTTGGATACCTGCTTTGCTTTTACAGGGCTTCGCTTATATATTTTATGATTTAGGGTTGTTCAACAGTTGGCATTAGTGTGTTTCAGTATGTTTAATATTAAATAGGATTTTTATATATTAACCTGGGAACCTAATGATCATTTGTAAGCTTGTTTCCCTTCTAAAATATATTCGGGTCCAAATCAAATAGAGTAAAAATTTTGAGGAAATGATTTCTTCAAAGAAGGAAATTATTTCAATTTGTTCTTGCAAGTCTACATCAGTATATAATAAAATATTTTAATGTGTCTTTGGAATGAAAGCTGTAGCTTAATATTAATAATGGAGGGGGAAGAGGGGGTAGCTAAAATTAAGCAGATTTATATATATGAAGTTTTAATACATGTTGTTGAATTAGCTAAAAACAAAGTAATTTCTATGTAGTCATTTGACTTTAAAATATATGGCAAGAGGTTTAAGTTTTTAACTGTTCCACAATGATGTTCTCACATTATTCACTTGAAGCTTTATTTCTATGAAGGCACATTTTATCTACTCAATATCTATGCTGAGCAGTGGAGACAGCTAGCTTAAAATTTGGAATATGTTTCAAAAGTAATATACACATTAGTTGGTCTAAGCACAGATATTAGGTGAAGCCACGTAGATCCTAATATTGGTTAGGTCATGATGGGCCTGTAGGAAAACGTGGAGAGGAATGAACAGTTACAGTGACGTGCTTAGGTAAATCTGAACCTTTCCGGGGAACTTTGTGTTTGCTTTAAGGTGGTGAGGGAAACAGAGGCAATGTCATCATTAGTTAAAGCATACTGGCACACAAGGGAAAATCATGTGGACATTTCTTTACATGTCATATCTCACTCATTCTTTGAAATGAGAAACAAGTGGCTTCTAAATGCCTGGTCTGTTTCTTTCTCTCATTCCTTCACGCTTGGTTGAGAGGACAGTAAACTTGCTAGAGGAATCCTGTTCCTAAGCTCCATCCTCCTCAGCTAGGACCAGAGCTAATAAAGTGCATGTCTACAGCTTGGTCTTGGGTCCAGGAAATAATCAAAGAAGCACTACCCGAGAACCCTATGGAACTTGCAGATAGGTGCAAGAAAACTATGGCAACTTCAATAACGACCAACTACTGAGTGGTCTCTGTACACCAAACTATGCATCATGTTTAATTCTCTCAAAAGTTTAGAAGGTAAGTCTTGGAAATAACCCCACTTAAGAAAAAGAATGAAAGAAAAGCAAAAGGAAGGAAGGAAGCCCATAGATTTATAGAGCTGGGATTCACTCAAAGTTTGTCCACATGAATATGTCAGTTATTGTGCTAGTACTTGGTTATGATTATGCATTCTTGTTTGGGTGACCAAAATACTCAGTTTTGCCAACTACTTAAATGTGAATTAAAAACAAGATATTAAATAATTCCCCTTTGCTAGTGATCTGTCTCCCTCCCTTCTGCATTTCCTCCCCTCCTTCCTTTTTTTTTCCTACTTGTCCCTTGTTAATTTCTTGCTTCTTACCATATCACTGTTAGATTACAAGCAAAGACATGGTGTCTGCCCATTCTCCACTCTCACCACAAACTTGGATCAATTAGGATAGAGCAGGGAAGCCATGATTCTACTCAGTGACAAGCTCTACATTCCTAGCCCAGCTGCCAGAATAACTCTGGTTAGATATCTTCAAGGATATCCGTGAGTACTAACTAGGAGCTTTGTCACAGATAACTGTATTGTGTGTCTGAATGTACAAGTCTGTTTTTTCTATTATTATGTGATATTTCATGTTGACTTGTCAAACTGAAAAATGCCCATATTGATTTTGCAGAAAGCCTCACATGTGAGATAAATGCACTCAAAGACGCGTCACAAGTAGCTCTTTGGAGCTTCAGATGTGAAATGGATCATTCCTCAATCTGTAATAGACTCTTCTGTGAAGCTCTTCAATCAAACCTGAGAAGTCAAGGTGAAATTGAAGGGAGGATGGGATACTTTGTAGGGCAATGTGAGTGAGCTAGCTGACTGAGAAGGAACCTTGTGTGTTTGTCATGTGCTTCCTTCCTTCCTTTCTTCCTTCCTTCCTTCCCTCCTTCTTCCTTTATTTTTTTTCTGTTAGCATAGGAAGACTGCCCAATCATTGTGTGATCTTATATGCTCTGTCTGCATGGGTACCTGGGCACATAACAAGGTGTGGAAGGGGGGCATGTGTACATTTGATTTCTTTCCACTTATCCTTTTCTTCTGATTAGATTTTTTTCAGGTTATTTTTAAGGTATGTATTTGACATAGATTTTTATTAGGTTCTTTCCATTGGTTATATTGTCATAGCGATGAACTAAATTTTTTTCTCTCTTACAAAACGCAAAAATAAACCTTTATGAAAGTAGCAACAGGCAACATTCTTTTTTGCGTGTTTATTTTGCTTTCTTTTTTCAAGACAAGGTTTCTCTGTATAGCCCTGGATATCTTGGAACTCACTTTGTAGATCAGGCTGGCCTTGAACTCACAGAGCTCCTCCGGCCTCTGCCTCCAGAGTGCTGAGATTAAAGGCATGCACCATCACTGCCCAGCCGACAGGCAACATCCTTAGCTAGACAGAATTGGCATAGTTTGTTCAGCAATGATCCAAGTAGGTACATTTTTAAGTCTAGCATCAGTAATGGCTTTGAATCAGTTTACTTTGAATAAAGCAATATGACTAAGCTATCCTTAGTAAGCTTCTAGAATCAGTATTTTATATTACTTCTAGAATCAGTATTTTATATTACTTTTTAAATAATTTCTAAAATTGATTTTTAGTTATGTATGCATGTATGTACATCTGTGTTATATGTATATCACATGTGTTTGAGTATAACTGGTGGCTAGGAGAGTTTTTTGGAGTCCCTGGAGCTGGATTTAGCAGCCTGACATAGATGCTGAGAATTGAACTTGGGTCTGCTGGGAGCGCAGCCAGTGCTCTTAATCAATGAGTCATCATCTCTCTAGCCCCTCACATTTTACATTTATTTAGTCTGTATTTCTAGCTGGACGTTTCTGGGTTAACTTAAAGAAATAAATGCCAGAATTTTCAGTGGTCTGTTTAATTTGGAGGAACAGAGAATCCTGACACCAAAGTAACAAAACCATGCTTTGGAATTTCTGCTCAGATACAAAGTGTGTTTGCCAATAGTTTCCGATGCTTAAGCTGCTATGAAATGATCGTTATCCCACAACTATGTCATAGCTTTCCTAAGCCACAGAGACAGAGTTGTTTGTAAAGCTCCACTATTAGTATAATCTTAAGAGCATATTAATTGCCCAGGAGGTTCATGTATTTGTTCTGTAATGTGATTAAAAATCACAGCAGCTTATGCAGCATCATTCTGGAGATGGAGAAAATGACTATTGTAACACTCACCACTCTTAAGTTTCCTCTACCGCAATGCCCTTACACCTTTCTTTCGCAGGCGTTTTGTAGCATCCTAAACAGAAGGATATTGTAGGGAGTTGATTCTGCTTTGATCCTTGTGCTTGTTGTCAAAGCGCTTGGGATTGAAGAGACTGTTGGCTACAATTGACTGTGACAATTAGGAGATGATCAGAGCCCTGGAGTGGAGCACTTAAAGGGTAATTTACATGTCAGTTTGTCGAATAAAAAAAAAAAAAAAAGATATTCAGCTAAGATTTTTTCCCCCCTCAGAGCCTTGTAAACTGCAATTTGTACGCTGGTAAGAAAAACCTGGCAGAGGAGTTAGGATGCCATTACCATTTGAAAAGAAGCAATCATAAGGCCGCTTCTGAGCCCTTTGTCCACTGAAAATGCTGATTTGCAGTCAGTGAGTGAAAAAGTGGAACCCACCACTAAACAGAACCTTGAGCTAGGTAGCTACCCTCTACCCCAACACTTGGTGGCTTCTTAGCATCTGTTAAAGGTGCTCTTTAAAAAATAAAAATGAACCTTCAACCTTACCTTACATTTATTGTCATCGCAACATTGTTAGTGAGCATTAACGTCCTCTTCCAAGCCCAGAAGAATCAGAGGATATGGAGAGAGGTCAGTGGGACACAAGCCAAGAGTCAGTGGCGACCCCGATCCTACTGAAGCCATTTGCATCACATTTCTCCTTCTTCCCCCCTAAGCTGTCACAGTTCTCCTTTAGCTTTTGTGTCACTGGACTGTCATCTCCCTTGTACCATATCGGTGTGCTCTTAGGTTTTCCCATTTTTATTTATACCGCATTTTAACAACGAGAACTATCCTAGCAAAGAGATGATCAACCTGATCATCTCTTTGATTAGTCTATTAGCTCATCTGTGTGTACCAGCAAAGTTGAGTAACTAGAAAGTTTGACAGTAAAATCATGCTATAGTCACGCATACATTGTCCTATGTGGAAATATGTAAATTTGGCTGTGTTTATTACAGAGATACATATTAACCTGAAATCCCAGGTATGTCTTACAATCCATGCTTTGGATTCTGGGCCAGGGTGAAGGATATTTTTAGAAAGATCGCACATGGTTACACAAGAGGTTGTCTTTATCTACAATAGCTAAGAATGCCCATGGCCTTCACGGTCAGAGGCTCTGACACTGAGGAGGAGTTGGCCCATGACTACCCCACACCCCAATACTGACATAGATCTTGGTTTTAAAACACCCTGTTCATTAAAGAATTTACCACCTTATACTTCTGAATGTATGGACTTTTATTTATCTTTCCATGAATCCAGAAACTTTTTTTATTCTTCAAAATAGGGTTTATTCAAGGAGTCAAATTTCCTCTGGGGGTTTCCAAAAAGCACAGTGAGTGTGGTGAACCAAGGAAAGTTCAGACATGCACCCATGCCTCCATGACTGCTTTTGGATAAACTTCCTAAACTGCTGGGCTTTCCTTGTGTACATGTGCACTTTGTAAACAATAGTGTGCAAACTAGAATCAAATAAGGATAGACAAATGTATCAGTTGTTAGGTGTACAGAGGATACTAAGAGGAAGTTAGGGACCGCCTGGTTTCCTAGCATGTGCCTTAGGATGCAAGTGAGGCAAGTCTGTATCAACAGCCACGCACAGCAGGAGGTGTTCATCTCCCAGGTAATGGGGAAATGATGAGCAGATGAGCCACCCTCGTATTGATTTAAGCATTTTGTTCCAGCCAGTCACAATTAACTTTGATTTGTTTTTACTTTCCTCTTATGGGTTTGCATTTAAAACACTCTCGGAGCACTAATTGTATAAAATTCTGGTAACTGTGCTTTCTCGATTTAGAGGTAATGAGTGAATGAATGGGGAGGCAGGGTTCCTCAACACTCTGAGGAGAGACTTTCAGGGCATTCCTACTGACTGACTCTGGTTGTGGAGGTGAACTAAAATCCGAATTTTACCACCACATGAGTGATATGTGCCTCTTGGATGCTTCCTTTCTTCACAGAATTTCGCAGAACTGCTCTGTGGCCTAATAGCTGATTTTTGTTTTATTTACAAGAGAATATTTAGGTGAATAATATGAAAAGAGTTTAAATCGTGCTTATTTGACTCTTAAGCAAATGGGAATCTCTTGAAAGCTCTTTGAACATGTTTGAAATGAGGTTTTCCTCTCACTGTGGTAGTGTTTTTACACTATACAAATTGCCATGTTGTGACAAAATAAGCTATTGAAATGGTTTGGAAAGTTTGTAGAAACCTGCCTAAGGAAACAATGTGCCCATTTTTATAGTTAATTCACATGTTAGTTTAGTGACATGCTGCTAGTGAGAAGTTCTAGAACTTCTCTCTCTTGTTTTAATGAGCAGCTCTTTATACTTTTTGAAAGATGCTACACTTGCATTACCCAATATAATATAAAATAGTATGAATAACATGTCACTAATTTGTACTTCCTATAATTATTAAGTATTATTTCAGTATGAGCATGGCTCAAGTACATGCTAACATTTTTATCTGTTAACCCTAGGTGGCACTCTGATTGGGTAGAAATTATAGCCACATATTGAAAGCATAAGTCAACTGTTGATAAACAGTGATTTGTAGATGATTTTACCTGTTATTGCCAGATTAAATAAACCAACAAGCTTGCTTTAGAAGCCTAAATTTTAATCCCCTCGATGTTGAGCTTAATTGCCTCATCATGTTTTCAGGTCAAGTTGGCAGTTGCTAGTTCCTATGCACAATGACATGTGCTTAATCATTTACAAAAATGGAGACTTCTGAGATGCTGGCTGAACACAGGAGGGGGGGGTATTTGCATTGACTAGGCTTTGACTGGCATCAGTGGCCACAGTGTAGAGAGAACTGAATGATGCTATGAGCATGAACTCGATTTGTGAGCCAAAGTTTTCCTGTGTGGCAGTACAGTTTGAAACCTGTGTGATTCTGGTAAGATCTTCTGGGAAGGGAAAGACCCTGCTTCCTGGAACTTTTATTTTGGTTACAATAGTCTAATGCATGTAACAGACCATTAATGCCACAATTTATCCTTTTGGGTCAGTATTCATTTTTGTTGGCCTCATTTTCTTGGAGTTTTCTATGGCCTCACAGAAAGATCATTTTAACAAGTAAGTTTAGAGCTCATGCCCTGTCCTTTTAACTGCATTGCACGGGTGGACATTTTCCAAGGAAGCCCATGCTGGAGTTGGGCCTTCCCACCCCTGGGGAACTCCTTGAATCTTCTTCTTCTTCTTCTTCTTCTTTTTTTTTTTTTTTCTTGATAGCATTTCCTGAGCTGCAGAAGCCCTGCACAGTGCTCTCTCCCAGCCATGGAAATGTTGTGGGAACTCATACCCAACAAGAACAGTCTGCAGCCAGAGAGATAGGCGTCTGTGGATAACGATTCCAACCAGGTGTCCTTTGCACAGGCAGTTCTGAAAGGCACCCACATGCTTCTTATAGGCCCTGTTTTTAGCAGATGGGATTCTATGAGTCCTTTTGTACTTCTCTTTATTTCTCTATTCCTATTTCTGGGGATAACCAATGTGCATCCAAGCCCTGGTCTTAGGCTTTGCTTTCAGGGTTAACTGCAGCTAAAATATGCTTGCAACTCCTTTCCCTTGCACAAAGCACTCTTCTCACCCTCCAGTGAGGTAGATAATTTGTCTTTTGGTTTCCCCAGTGTTTACTTCTTACCAGAGAGGGGAGTTCTGCAATTCCCTGTATTACTAACATCAAATAACACAGGTTATGGAGTGAATTGTACACCATCTCTTCTGCCTTTTCCTTTGTCAAGAAAACCAGTTATTGGATGCAACTACATGTGAGGGCATAGACTGGTGTGGAGAATGGACAAAATGTCAAGTGAATGTTTTTTGTTTGACATGTGAATGGTCTTATCAAGGACCCCGGTGCCTCATACCCATGAGAGTGTGGGTGGGTAAGGCTCAACAGAGGGTCAAAGCCAGCCTCTGGTAGGAGTGCGAATATCGAGAGTGTATGTACTAACTATCATGCAGATATTCCTCCTCCAGGATGACTGCATCCTGAGACTGCTCCCCTGAGAGGTTTCCTATGAAGATTACCTAAACATGCCTCCTTGTTCAACTGCATAGCATAAACACATCTCATTACTCATCTGTATATAGTAACCTACCTCTTAATTCCATATTTATAAAATAAACTTAGTAAGGTTCCAGAGCAAGTGTAACCTACCCAAATGCAGCTTTTCTAAACATGTGTTTTTATCAGACTATTCTTAATTTCTTCCTTGCCTCCATTAGGCATATCTCTGTAATGAGGAAAGATTTCATGCACATTGTTCCACATGGTACTTGAGATACTACCAGGCAAAACTATTAGCAACCTACCTTAGAGATGAAGTAACAGATCCAGAGAGAACATGATATTTTTTTAAAGACTACAAAGTTAGTCCTATTCACTATTTCATAGTCTTCAATATAACATTTGTAGAACTTCAACACAATATATTGTTCAATGGATTTATAAAAAGAAAAATTTAAAACCACTTACATATAATATGTGTACATATAACCATATGTGTATCATATGTATACATAACAAAATCTAGAAGCTCAGATTTAAAGAGAAATTAAAGATTTTTTTTAATAAAATGGCAATTGGATTCACTAACAAGATAACTGGGCAGGAGGTAGAAAGAATCAGCTTTCATTAAATAAGGTAAGCATTTTCTTTAAAAGATCTTCATGTTAATATATAATTAAATAACATGTGTAAAGTATTTGTTCCATCATGAAATCTAGAGCCCACAAATCTGTTCATTCCACCCTCCCCACAGTTTATGCACACCCAAATTTTATAAATATTCATGGAATTAAGTAATTTCAGATTGTGGAATATTGACCTTAATGATTTCAGATTTTTTGGTCAAAAATTGGTCAAGGCCTCACAGTCAAACATTAGGGAAAGCTCAGGGAATCCTATTGAAGAGGGGAAGGGATGTAGGAGCCAGAGTGGTCGAGGACATCACAAGAAAATCCACAGAAACAACTAACCTGCGTTATAGGAGTGCACAGAGTCTGAAACAACAACCAGGAAGCCATCAAGGGACTGACTTAAGCTCTCTACATATATGTAACAGTACAGTTGTGTAGCTTGGTTCATTTGTGGAACTCCTAACAAAGGGAGCAGGGGCTGTTTCATGCGTTGGCTGGCTCTTGTGAACCTAGTTCTCATACTGGATTGTCTTGCCCAGCCTTAATACAAGGGGAGGTAATTAGTCTTACTACAACTTGATATTCCATGCTTTGTTGATACTCATGGGAGGCATGCCCCTTTCTGAACAGAAATAGAGGAGTAGTTGGGGGGGGGGTGCAGATGGGAGGTGGAGAGGAGAGGAAATGGGAGGAGAGAAGGGAGGGGAAACTGTGGTTGGGATGTAAAATAAATAGATACATTCAAATAAAGATGTGCATATGCAAAAAAAATTGGTCAAGGCATATTTCAAGATGACTTGTTATTTGAGAAAAATAAAATCTTAATAGTGTTTTATGTAATTAACATGTAGTATTTAGAATGTTATAATATGGTTCTCAAATATGGTAAGTTTGGTTAATTTAAAGTTGCAGGAGACAAAGGGCAACAGAAAGAAACAGTTCATCTGATGCTACAACAGGCAGAAAGTGTGATGTATAGAAGTCAGTGGGCAGTCAACATGAACTTTTTCAGGCAAAGAAAGATTACCAGAAATTCCAAGGTCCACTTTCCATTCAGGAAGGGAGGAAAAGATAGTGACCCATCTTCTTTATGAAACTTGGGGGAACTGAGAATTGATGGTAATTCTTTTCTGATTTCTGTATCTTTTAAGAGTAATGCCTTTGAAAAAATATTACTCTTAGGAACTGTCTGTAGCCATATTTTTGGACTGATTTTAATAAATCTAGCATTTTTTTTTAAAAATCCCATTGCATTTTCTGGATCAGAGTTAGAGATTCACTTGTGCAAATCTTTCCAGACTTCTTATTGATAGAACTTATATTTTGTTCAAATTATCTTGTCACTAGGGGTGCAATGATGTAACATTTTCTAAAACCTTCAGGAAATTGTTAGTTTTGAACAATACACAAAGTTGAGCAGATGCAATTACTGTTTAGAGTTACTATTGGGTTTCTTATGGGAACTGTAGGAAGTGAAGTTCCCCAACAATGAAAGAACAAACTATTTGTTCTAGGCCATCACAACTGGAAAAAGTCAAAAATTCACAAAATCAGATCAGAATCTTTATTGGTGACAAAAGGGAGCTATGTGCAAAGCAAATTAGGGCATGCAACCTATAAAAGAAATACTTCATGGTTTTCCATGCTGCATTTTGGATGGGCATGTTTGAGTGTGGATTCAATACAAACTAAAAGACCCTCAATGTGTGAATAAATGATTAAAATCCTTCTCCCATGATTTTTTTGGGTGCATTGTCTGTATATGAGAGCCAAATTTTGCCTATAGATGGCTGAATGCTAATGAGAAATTTTAAATGCAAACAATAAAAAGGAATATGCTTATTGCATGTTTAGTTTTAGGCCAATGCTTATGCATGAACTCTAATTAAGATTAAGGTTTATAAAACAGAGCAGCTACTGTATGAGTAAATACAAACTAGACAAATGGCCCAGAAAAAATAAGACATCCCTATATTGCTACATAATCATTGGGAGCAAATCCCACCATGGCAATTTTTAGATCAGAGACAGTGATTCTGGGGAACCTTTTTATTCATCTGGTTTTTATTAACAGTCTTCCTAAATGTTGAGGTTATCAAGATGCCTACCCCTTGTTCACAGAGTTTCTAGTCTAGAGAAAGATAGATATGCAGTAAATAATCACACAAATGAATATTCATATATTCATGTAGAGATAGAGATGACAAGTCTGAAAGATCTACAGTTCCATAAAAAGCACACAGTAAAGGATTCAGCCCTTGGGAAGAGTTAGGAAAGGCTCCGCAGAAGGTAATTCTTCAAAGTCTGCAGGATGAGTTCAAGTTGTGTAGGCAAAAAATGAGGTAGATGATAACCCTGTCAGGTGGCATGTGTGAAAAGCTTGGCAAGGATGGAACCCATGCATACAGACTGTGTAGTAGTAAAACCATTGTGGAGTAAAGAGAGAGGAGAAGAGGAAGAGAAAGGGGAAAATGAGATGATGCCAGAGAAACAACTAGTTCTAGATCAGCATATAGGCCCCAGTAATTCATGCTAAAGATCCGGTTATTGAGTCAGATCAATGGTGTTCATTCACCCATGAACTATTATGGCTTCTAACGGACATTTGGCAATGTCCATCTGGAGATACTTTTGGTTGTCATAGGTTGATGGTGCTACTGGTATTTCATAGGTAGAGGCAAGTGAGTGGATAACTTTTCTATGGTGCAGGAAATACAATGAGGGCTGGGTGGTGGTGGTGCACACCTTTAATCCCAGCTCTTGGGAGGTAGAGTCAGGTGGATCTCTGTGAGTTCAAGGCCAGCCTGGTCTACACCCAGTACTGTTACTCAGAAAAACCCTGTCTCGAGCCCCCCCCCAAAAAAAAGGATGAATTATCTGGCTCAAAGTGCCATCAGACAATGAAATTTCTTCAATGAATTTTAAGAAAATGTGTGCATATGATAGAGTTATATTCAAATAGTTCATTGTGGTTATGGTGAAAACATGAATAGGGAGTCAGAATAAGTTAGTATGGTTTGCTAGTGAATGATGGTGGTAGCTTAGATTACTAAATTGGCAAAGAAGATGATTATTTTATTGTCAGGAGAAAGAACACTTAAAACACACTCTCAGAAAGCAAAAATAAGGTTAAAAGAAGGTATATATAACATGGCCTCTTCTTTGCAGTAAAATGTAAAAAAATTACTTCTTTGTAGTAAAATATTGGTAATTTAGCAAAATAATTACAATTTTGTAAAGGCAAAATTATAAAGGCTGTAAACTTACATGGCATCATAGTAGTAACATTTTAAAGTATTTATTATTTACTTTATTTATGATGAGCATGCATTATTTTTACAATAAAAATAAAAAGTTAAGTATAATTTTCTGCTTCAAATTCATCTTCCCAAATAAATTCTAGATAATCATGAAGCTATACACACCATATTTTCTGTGAAATACTTTTTATAATTCATAGATTATAAAAATAGAAATCATAGGAAGATGTGAAAGGAGAAATCAAAGTTCCAAGGAGAGTATGCAATTATGAGTATTGACTAGTATTCCCTCTTTTTCAATGGTGGAAACATGGGACCTCTGGGTCTTTCTGTGTACTTTACTGATCAACCAAATTCTCAATTTTCTCAGTATCCATTCCAATTCATAAAGTGATATGCCATCTAAATTTCCAAGCTAAGGGTATTATTATTATTTTTTTGTCTGTAAGCTAAAAATTAGTATTGGTTCTTTAATACTTGAGTCAAAATCTACCTACTTACAGATACATCTAACTATCTGCTTCATACTGGATTGTCACTGAATTCTACAGACCAGAGTTTCTTTGTTTTGAGTCAGAAATATACATATGACTTAGAGTTTACTTCTTAGAGATGTTCAGATGGTTAATAGTTTCACAGTCACAATAGGGCTGAAGAGCCAGTACGTTAGTAGAGCAATATGGAATAATATAACTGACCCCGACCCCCCCAAGAATTTAACTTGTACTTGAGAACAGGAAACTTGTGATATTATGGCTAATTTCTTAGTGAGTGATCTTGTTGGCTGACTTAGGTAGGGGTGGTTTATGCTATAACCTTAGTTCTTGAGATGTGAAAGCACAGAGGGTTAGTGTCAGGGTCAGCAATAAACAATAACCAACCAATTCATCAAACCAAACCAAACCCAACACCAAAACATAAACCTAAGCCTAAAATTGTCTAATGACCTTTAAAAGGAGTCAACCTTTCACCCAGACAATAATTTAGGTGTTAGCAGAATCAAGCTTATTAATTTTTATTTTAGTATTCACTTGTCCTCTGAGGACAATGTGCTCTAAGCACTGCAATGTGGAGAAGGGATGCAGAATGGTCTGGTGGAGTCAAGCAAGCCTTAGAACATATATGATTTTCAGAAATGTTCCATTTATGAACTTCTGTAGTGAATCACACTTCTTGAAACTCCTATCTTTAATATTTTAAATCAATGAGTCAAAATATAACATTTCTGGTCCTTTATATTTCTGCTGTATGCTTTTTGTTGAAAGATGTCAAACAATAATAATTGTAAAGACATTTTTCATGTTTCTTAGTCATTTCAGTTTTAACAAGTTTAGAGTCATAAGATTTTCTACGAGAATTTAAGAATATAATGGACCTTTAACTTAAACTACATGTAAGCAAAAATTAAGGATTTATAAAATGTTTCAATCTTATGCACATGTACCACATCAAAAATGAAGCTTTATCTGGAGAGATGTGAGTGGGCTTTTGTTAGTTCCTGGACAATAACAGGGTGTGAGAATTAGAGAGTGTGGAGCTGCACATTGATGACTGCTCTACTGCCAGAAGACACTGGGCTCAGAGAACATGTAGGTTTTTGTATAGTTTCAAGATTCTGTTATGCACTCTCAGGCTGTTTAAGCATTTTCTAAGATTCATATTCTGTTTCAGGTTCTTAACCTCAGACAAATTCTTAGAAAGAAAGTACTATTAACTAAAGGTTGACTGTAGAATTCAGTAGCTTATGAAAACCTATAGTAAGACAAGTAAAATATTAAGGGAACTTAGTCTTACTTACCAATACAAAAAAATTAGGACATTATATATAATTTGGCCCAAGTAAAAATCTTTCATTTATCAAATCTGAAAATGTATGTGGAATATTCCTCTTTTAAATATCACTTTAAGTACTGTATAAAGCAAAGTACCTTAAAATTTCATATCCATCCCTTTTAAAAATAATGTGATAATGTCTACATCTTTGGAGTACCTAGCATTCACCAACATTTCCCAGTTGAAACACAGCTATTAGTAATAGGCAGTAAACTGGGATTGCATTCTGCTCACATGTATTGAGGAGGCAAAGTGTGCAAAAAATGTTAGCCATAATGTTCTTTATCAGTTGTATGTTTTGAATGATCTTATAAGATATACATCTTATATGTGATGTACATTTTCCTGTTGTTGTAAATAATATTTAGAAGCACAAAATATTTGTTGCTTAAATTTGTCAACAAGGTGAAATTAATCCCAAGCTAAATGTTTGTATCCCTCAGAAGTTTAGATACCTAAGAGGCCACTGGTGTCCCAAAGGAAGGAATAAAGTAGATGTTCTAAATACTTGTAAGAAAACACTCAAAAATTGATTGAGTATCAGACTTAAGGAGAAAAAAATGCAATAAGAAAATACATCTTTCAGGATTAAACTCAGCATTTGTTACTTAATAGCATTTGTCATCTTCCAAATTTTCATATGTAGCAAATTAATTTCAAGTCATTTTGCTCTTCCAAGTGTCTTTGTGTATTGTATTTCTTTTTTTCCTTCATATTCTTTTGGATAACATTTGGGAAAAAATAAGACTACAACAGTCAATGATTACATTCGGGCTGGAAGACAGTTGTAAGACCAAGGAACAGGTGGAGGGTATGTGATGGCAATATTCACTTTTTGTGCCACCATTTTGTAGTTGTTAAAAAAAATAGCAAATGGTGGATATTGTTTCTTTACAAAAAATGGTTCTGTACTGGATCCATCTGCGAAGTATAAACATGTCATCAGCACTCATTTTCCATCTCCAAAAAACATTCTCCATGTCCATATTTGATTTTCAAGTGCATCTGTGCACCGATGGAAATCCTCCCAACAGGCTGCCACACAATTGCAAAACCCACACATTTCTGTCTTTGAGTCAGACTTTCACAAGAGCCTGGCCTCCCATGGGTATAAGCTTGTTTCCAAATTGCAAAGGGCCCTGGGTGATTCCAGTCAATGCCCATAGTAAGGCTAGTTTTTTTTTTTTTTTTTTTAAGGAGGTGGTATAATCTATAACTTTTTTGCTACTTTATTCAAAATGTGTGTGCATGTCCTAAGACTTTTCTTTAGATCTTATTGTA
>NW_026126418.1:57822500-58157500 GCF_943737965.1 Phodopus roborovskii | reverse complement strand
CTTGCAGCCTACTAAATATGCTAATGCAGCACTAAGCAGGGATAAAGTTCTTGCCATACCCCCCAACAGTTGTGTGGAGCCTGCTGCCAAGCGATTGTTAATTGTGAAGCACAAGCAGGCTTTGCAATCCATCTTAATTGTCATACTTACTCCAGGTTTCGTGATAAGGCTCGATGTTCTGTTTAAAGTGACAATGTTGACAAGAGGAAAGGGTGTGGGCCTGAGCCTGTGGTTCTGAAGGGGTTGTGTGCTCTGACCTGCCTAAGGTTGATATGGACAGTCTGTGAGGGGATTTTAGTTGTCATGGGGTCCCCAGGCAGTTGAATGGAGGGACTGTCTGTCCTGCTTTTTCCTGTTAGGATCCTGACACGTGGAGCATTGATGAACTCAGCACAACATTGAATGGGAGCTTTTTGGCAGCTGAGACACTGGGGCTAAGCTGCAGGTCAGAGATAAACCAGTGCGGATCTCCTCCTGCACGCGGCTCCTAGAGCGCGTTCTTCCCTCCTGAGTGCAGGAAACGGCTCATGCTAAACACATCCACTTTTCAGTTTTCCTTTCTGCTAAAATGCAGCTTGACAGATTGGACTTTTTAGCTTCTTCACTTTTTTTTTTTTTTTCCTTTTAAAACCTCAGCCTTCTACCTTAGACATTCTCTTCAGGAAGCAAGAGCTCATCTTGGTGAGGAAGCAATAGGGTGTTGCTTGACTATCAGGGATAGCAGAAGACTATGGCTGCTTGGTTGCTGGACATAAACTGCTAACCACCTTGGAGACTTCCTTTAGCATTTCCCTTCACATCTCTTCAGAACATACCAGAGGAATGATATAGGGCAGAGACTATTGTCCAGATGAATGAAGGCAAACAGCATGTAACAGTAGGGCCACACAAGAGAAAAGAAAGATCAGATTTGGGAGGTCATACTGATTTTTAAAGATTATTTTCTCCAACAAACATGTGACTCTCTACCCACAGAGTGCACTGCTGTTCCCTTTCAACTTTGGTGTTGTTTTACATGCAGTTGAGTTCTGAAGGTTTCTGAGATGTGGAGAACAAAGAGAAACTGCCAGCAAAGAGTTAAATCTTTGGTGGACATCTTGTGCAGAAAGAACTCCATCTAGTTTTTGTATCTGCTCTATACTTGCTCAGTCAATGCTTTGTTTAAGAAGAACATTTGAAATAGATCCTGATATGGCATTAATTCTTGGCTATGAAACCACTCTCAAACCAAGTCAAATTTCGAGTCAGAGAGCTTTTGCCTGACTTCAGAGGGACAGGAATGCTTCCTTTTCTCTAAGCAGAATATGCAATGCCCTTTGAAGTGGAGGGGAGAGAGAGAGAGAGAGAGAGAGAGAGAGAGAGAGAGAGAGAGAGAGAGAGAGAGAGTGAGAATATCATTGTTAGTAAAGGTGACAGGAAGGGGAAAAAGAGATAGAAAATAAAAGGTTGTGGGTGGGATTGAGAGTAACAGTACAGTCCCAGGGCTAACACCTTGGAACAAGTTGGTGATTTTGCCCTTTGATCTCTGCCACCTCTCACCAACTTCGTGCATTCTTTTGGTCTCTTGGGGAAAGAGGAAGGGGGGGGGCAGAATATGAGCAAAAGCACCAAATACATAGAGTTGGTAATGATTCATGTTTAGAACTCTATCAGAATTTGCTCTGATACAAGCCAGAGCTGCTGGGCCCTCCATAGTTAAGTGGGGTTTCCAGCCCTCCAGCTGCATCCACACGAGGTTCTCTTCATCCTTTTTGAGTGACTGGAAGTTTGATGTCCCTGAACTTAGTATGCATACTCTCTGGCACCATGGAAGGAGGGTTTCTGTTGTTTTTCAACTTTGCTTAACTGTCACTGCAAGGACAATAGCTAGAACAGGACAGCATTGGGAACCCAAATAAATAGAAATGGCTGTAAAGTGTGATGTTCAGCAGCTGGCACAGAGCAGACTCTACTTCTCAGGGTTTCTGGTTTGTAGAATGAAGCTGGATTTACTTCTTGTTAAACGTGCCCCTTGGCTGTGCTTATTAGTTGTAATACTGCATAAGGAGATGGTTGAGCTTGGTAGGAGCTCCTATCTTAAATGGAAGATGAGATTGTAATTTTCTATCAGTGTAAAAGTATGACTATAGGAATTGACTCCAAATAGTCTAATCGTACATATGTGTATCTGCAACCCACTGTCACAGGTCCAAGAGAGACAGTGTACTATGTGATTTAAAGAACCGAAAACCTCTCTCCTGGATTAACTGGGGCATGTACTAACACACCCAGTATTTCCACTTCCTTGAAGCAAAATCCTGTTTTCCTGATGTTGCTTTTGTGTTGCAGTTCTGATTTCTGACAGGGACCATATTGTACATTGTGGATAATGCTGATTTCTTATTTACTAACCAGAAAGGGGGAACTATGTCTGTCAACTAGTTGGTATATTACAATTGTAATGATATATATATATATATATATATATATATGGTATATTGCAGTTTTTTGACCATAGATTGGGTCAAAAAAGTCACTAGGCTAAAGATCATGTGCTCCCAAATAATGTGAACCTGTCAAGATGTACAGCTGTCAGAGAAACTTCCAGTTAGCCTTGAGGGAAAACTAGAGCTGAAGTCAATACCTTTCATTTCTGACCGCTTTCCCCTTGCCTGCAAGAGGAACAGCTTGTGCGCACATTGCCTTGTACAATTCAGCCTCCCCACTCCCTGCCTTTCTGTCTCTTTGTCTTCATCTCTTGCTGGCTTTGACTATCACACTGTTACTAAGGCCAATACTAAGTGATCCTCCTCTTTCAGCCTCCTTCAGTTGGGACAACAAGTGTAACCTCAAAATTGGCTTTACTAAACATGGATGTTTGTCTTCTGGGGAAGACATGTTGTTCTCCAACTTGTTCATGTTCTCCATTTTTATTTCTGACTACCATGTAAATGTTGCTGCCTTCAACAGTAGCCTGCTTATCTGGGTGTTTGTGTCCATGCTGTTTGTATGAGCCTTGTAATCGCTGTTATGAGTAAGACTCCTTGTGTTTTTGAGTATATACCTGTTTATGTGGGTGTACAAATATAGGCATTTGAAATGGAAAACAAACCTGTTGTGTGCTTTCAGGATTTCAGGTTATTAGAGCCTTGTGTTTGCATTTTGATAATCCTTATCTTTTATCTTTGCTCCATTTAACCATGACTTTATTTTTTTCTTTTTTAAGACAATTTATATTTTCGTGAAAGTGTGCTTTGCCTGCATGTATCACATGCATTCCTGTTGCATGTAGAGGCCAATAGAGGGCATCATATCTGGAGTTACAGCTGGTTGTGAACTGCCACAAGGGTGCTGGGAACTGAGCTGGGTCCTCTGCAATAGCAACAAGTGTTCTTAACTGCTGAGCCATCTCACCACCCCGTTATCTCACTTTTTTCCCCCACGACTTGAAAATGTATATTATTTTCTTTATGACTGTTCCAGTTTCACATTCATACTGTGTAATGTTTGGACATACAGAAAATATGTGCAAGAGTAAGCCCGCCTATAATCTCACCTTTTGATTGTTTCATTTAATCTTCTGGTTTTATTGTTTTATGGACCAAAATGCATGTATTGCTTTACAATTAAAATCATGTTTCTGCTCTTATGTACTGTCTTTAAGCTTTGCTCCTTTCTTTTTTTCTCTTTTTAAAAGATTTTATTTATTTAAGTTTATATGTATATGTATGTATCCAAATTTATGGGAGTGAATCCTGTGCATGCAGGTGTTCATAGAGGTCAGAAGTGTCAGATCCCTTGGAGCTGGAGTTATAGATGGTTCTGGGCCACCATATGGGAGCTAGGAATCAAACCCAGGTCCTCTGCAAAAGTAGTCAGTGCTGTTAACTGTTGAGCATCTCTCCGGCCCCCAAATTTTTTTTCATTTGGTTGTTTACTTTGTTTGAGACAGGGTCTCACTATGTAGATCTGGCTTTCCTGAGCTTAACTGTGTTGACCAGTCCTGTTTCAAACTCACAGAGAACCACTTGCCTCTGCCTCCTGAGTTCTGGGATTAAAGGTGTGTGCTACTGTGCCTGGCCTTCAGCTCATTTCTTTTACATTGATGAGTCCATGTGAGGTTGATGTAACACACCAGGATGCTAAACGCAGGATCCAGTTTGTGCTATATGGAGGTTGTCTCACAGCATTTGCATGCTGTTTTGGTCTTCTTGATATGTATTTTCCTTCTATGAATCAGTAATTTAATTTTTGATATTTAATACTTCTTTCTGGTTCATAATAAAAGAAATTACCTAAAACTAACTAAAGATTATTATCAATACTTTAAAGTAAGCATGAACAAATAGGCTGGTAACTTTGATTCTTAGGTAAAAAAGTATAACTCTTTTATTGGCTTTCTGCAAGAGGAGGAAGTTGGGGCCAACTACACGGTTGATGCTACTCTGTGCATGAAGGAACCCACTTTTGGCAGCTAGTGAATAGGTTTAAGTATTTTAAGAAAAAGTAGCTCATTCCTTTCACACTCAGTTGATTTTATCCTCTTCTACACAGCAGATAGTGTTGTAGTTATAGAGATAGGACAGCAAATAAAACAGATCAAAATATGCCTTTGTGATAGTTTACTACTTAGAAGTAAACTAGCTGAATCTTTAAGCTTCCTACTCCATTTTCCACTTTAAGAATGAATTGCACTCCATCATCCAAATTCAGAATCAGCTTTGAGTCATGTAGGGAAAGGTTCATTATTACAGAATTATTCTGATAATATGTCTCTCTTTTCAAAGAACTCTTGCGCTCATTACTCTCCCCAGTTACAATTTTCAGTAGGTTAAAAGACAAACATAAGTAGTGGCCCAAACCACTTTTGATGAATAAAAATAAATACCTTGGTTTTAATGCATATTATTTCTTGAAGAGGAGGGTGGGAAACCAGGAGAAGCAAGAGCATATATGCTTTTTCAACCTTGTTCAAGAGCAAATGATGGATGCAAAAGTGTGTGTGTAGGGGTTACTCTCAAATGAAGTGGAACAGTTGTTGACTTCAATGAAGGACTTTGCTACCCGTGTTCAGTAATGGAGAAGTATAAATAGCAAAGAAGAAAGATTAAAAAAGAGAAAGACAAAGTTCAAAAGACCAAACATGTACTGAATTCATGCATGGAGTCCATGAGGTTCTAGATGTGAACTCATGAAAGGCAGTGAAGCATGGAGAAATTAAGAAACAGGATTTCATGGTTATCTTGGTGGTTTCCTCACCCATTTCTTTCAGATTGAGTATGATTCAGTTTCTCAATCAGACAGCCGGAGAGATGAAGTTTCTGCATAGAATTGGACAGTTCGTTTTTAAAATCATAATTCAGGATATGTCACAGATTGTGACATAGAAATATTGAGAATTTAATCAGAAATTAGCCTGGGTTTTGTGTTGCTTTGTAAGAATGAAGTCTTTGTTAGTCTCTTCAGAAGTTGATGAGAAAAGTATGTGCTATACCTGAACCGAGAAAAGATGAGTGAGTCAATAATACAAGGGCTCCTGCCGCTAAATGGCTCAATCTGTGGACTAGAGTGGAGCTTCTGACTAGAGTCTGAAGATGCAGCCTGTCAGCTCAGAGAGACCACCAAATTATTTACAAATGGTGAAACATTCAGGAGAGCAAAGGGAAGGGAAGAGAGGGAAGGTAGGTGAGGCAGAGAGAGCACAAATGAACAGAGAGAGCTGTAATGAATTATAGATGGCATAATTGCACTGGACTTTTAATATCAGTTCATTCCTGGTGAAAAATACTATTCTTTAGGTAGGATGGTATAAATTACATTTATAATTACTTTGGTATGTGATTACCTAGGAACAAGGAATATAATAAAATCATGTTTATAGAGTTGATAGAAAATCCTATTTAGAAAAAAAAACCTATTTAACATAGGTGATGTTTTGTGAACAAAGATGTTCAGGCTGCACATTAACATAGCCTTGGTGCTTCTGGGATTATACCTGAAGCCTCACTTGACCAAACATGTGCTCTGTCACAAGTTTGTCTTCTAATCTAGTTATTATTCCCATTTTAGCATTTGGTGCTTAATTTCGAAAAAAATGTAAGCTGTGATCATTGTCAAATTAGTTTCATATCCATATACTTCCCCTGTGTGTCTACACAAAGCTCTATCCCTGTGATATCTCAAAGTCAGCAAATACCTTTGTGCTTCTTAAGATTTCCTTTCCTACATGAAATGAGATTCTACACTATTCATAAACCATTAATGCTTATTATTAACTGTGGTCATGAGAAATATATACATATAGAAATGGGGTTTCAATATTTAGCCCTGACTGCTGGGAAGTCACTATATAGACTGGGCCATCCAAATCACAGAAATCTTAATATAATCATGCATAATTGCTCAGGAATTTAATTCAGAAGAACTTTTAAATGGACAATAATTTATATGTAACCACATATACATACATGTCTCTCTATGTAGCATGTACATCTACACACACATATGTATATACTATACAAAATGGAATTGTAAGGTAGGAAATAAAAATAGTTTACTTCTATCTTAAGGTGATTAAATCTAGTTGGGTGGAACATATAACAATGTTTTTAAAAATTGGTTGTTTTATGTTCAGCATCTATTCATGGACAAAAGTCAATAAAATATCTTCCAAGTATAGAGATGAAGAAGCTTCATTAAACCTTTGGAGGGATTTTATTTATTTTTAATTTTCAGTGGGGGATATGAACATACAAAATGTATTTCATGTGCAAGGTATGGCATTATCAGGCCCCCCTCAGAGAGCACAGCCATACTAGAAAGATGGCTGCGACTTTCACAAGCAAGATCAAGAGACTAGAAAAAGAACGAAAGTCCTTATTTTACTCAAGACCATGGTAACTGTAGTTGTGCTGCCTTCCTGAATCCTGATCACTTTTAAGGTAGCTGCTTTTTCTGTCCTATTTCCTCACACCTTTACACTGAGGAGGAGAGAACAAGATTTGGTGATTACCCCAGTGCGTTCCATGACAGAGACACAGCAGCCAGACCCCCTGACTGCAGGAAACACAGAGTCTTTAAGAGAGGAGTGGTCAAAGTTATTTCCCTTAAAAGAGGACCCTTGAGAGAAGTCTTAATGATTTGCAGAGCTGTGGATGGCAGTGCGATGGGAAGAGGGTCCAGTTGGAGACCATGAGGGAAGAGGTGGAAATCTGGTTGGGTATCATTGTGTGTGGTGACATTAGAACAGGCACTGGGGATAGCGGGGAGGTGGAGCCACAGGGGATTGAAAAGCCTGTAAAACTGTAATCTTCTTTAAATTCAGGAGACCTAGAATATGAATTAGAATTCATGGTAACAAATGCAAAAAATGGGTATCAGTAAAGGACATTATTCTGAAGAAAGGTTTATCCAGAGAAGACTAAGATGACTTGATTCTTAAGATGGGGCATGGGGTTTATGGGAGTGGAGCTGAGAAATGAGCCAGTATCAGAATACATAGGAGATAGGAAAGAGATAGACAGAACTATGTCCAAGTCCTGCAGAGGGATATAGTTAAATAAGTCAATTTCTACCTCTTGAGACCTTCTAGTCCCTACAAGTATCTACATTATCTTTAATGACCCACTATCTTCTCAAGAATTAAAAAAAAATTATGGCAACTTTATTACACCATCCTTCCTTTCTCAGTTTAAAACATCTCCTGACTCTGCCTTGGGGTCCTTTTTCATTTGGTTCTTCAGGGAGCCAACACTGCTGTCAGTCATGTCAAGGCACTTTCATGTCTACTAGCATCTCTGCAGGCTGACCACTGTGTTTAGAATACAGTCTAGCCACTGACAGCCTCAAGTTTCCAGCCCTCCTTTGCTTATTTAACTCATTATGCTTTAGGCTTCTGGCTTCTTTCTTCTTCCTTAAGCTCATCTCAGGACCACCACCTTCTCCTCCTCCTCCTCCTCCTCCTCCTCCTTCTTCTTCTTCGTTTTCTTCCTCTCATTCTCCTTCTCCTCCTTCTTTAAATCTATTCTCTTTTCTTTTTCTGAGTGGCTCTCTAAAGAGCTAAAATGTCCAGTTCTTCCCTGGACAACTAAACTTATGTGATGTGTTGTGACTACTTTGTTTTGCTATTATTAAAAAAATTGTGTGTGCCTGTTCATGCATGTAGTGTGCAAGTATATCCATGAACATATGCACACCATACATGTGTGGATGTCAGAGGACAGCTTGCTTAGATTTGTTCTCTTTTTCCACCATGTAGGTTTATGTTTCAGGGATTGCACTCAGGTTTTCAGCCTTGGCAGAAAGTGCCTTTACCAGCTGAACTACCTTGCTAGCCCTGCCTCCCTTCTGTCATTTCTCAAGAAGCAGGACACTGTCTTCATATTTAGAAAAAGTAAAATTTCCCCAATTCAATCTTTTTTCTTTTCCCCAAATTGCATGTTTTTGATAATGCTTTTGAAGTTTAGATTTGGAAGCATCTGTTTATTTTATTTCTGTTTCCACATCACCAAAGCTGGAGGAAGAGATTATCTTTGTCTTATCTGATGTTGAAAACTCTGTACCAACTAAGTTCTTTGAACATAGTAGATGCTCAATAAATATTTATTAAATGAAGATAGATGAGAAGAAGAGTGAGCCAGGGTGTGGCAATAGGGAGAAGCTTGCATTCTGTCAAGTAAATTATATAGAGGGCAGGATAAACTGTATAGATATTTTTCTGTGTTAGCTAAGTTGCTTTCTTTTTATGTACCAGCTTATTGATGGTGGGTAAATGGACTAGAAATCTTGGTGGTGGAGGGGTTGTGGTTGTTGTAGAGGAAAGAAGACTAGTCTGAGATTAAAAAAATAAATAAATAAAAAATAAAAGATATTGGCTAATCCACTGTGTGAAAGAGCTCAGGGCATTCACTCTGGAATGTAGACAATTTAGCGACAGTAATACAGGGTACAAGTGTTGCAGAGGTCAGATGAGTTGAGTTTGTGACATGTACAATCACTCTTGTATTTGACTTCTCTGCAGCATTTCACCTTGGCATTAAACTTGAATGGGAATTGCCTTCTCGTTTCTGGTTTCTTTCCTTGCCAGTATAGGATTGATCCTTCAGCACACATTGGTATGCTCTGTGGGGTCTGATTCTCAAGCATCTTAACAGATGGAGTTTACAAGTTTATTTTCTAATAGAAATAGTAATTTCAAGGCAAGGAAGGGGTTGCAGGAGCTATTTATTTTCACTTTTTAAAAGTAATACCTTCCTGGCGAGCACTCACATAAATAAGCAGGCGACGACACAGCTTTCTTGGAAGGCGCCAGCCACTGTAGGTATGGGAGAAACTCTCTGGCCAGCCTCAGCTTTCCCGTGCTTTTCTTGCACTTGTGTTGGCACAGTTGGCAGATTTTATTATTAGCGGTGTGTCTTACAAGCCATTCATTCATGGAATATGGCCCTGGGAGAGGAATTTTAACTTGAAAATAAAATTATCATTGTTTTTCAGGGGATTTGAGAGTATCTCACATAATGGAAGAACATCCCTGACCAGTAAGACCTCAACTCAGAAGAAAAGGTGGGGAGAGGTGTTCTCAGTGGGCTCATTCGACACTGAAAAGTGGAGGTTTTGTTATGTGTAGTGCTAGTTGCCCTGCCAGTCTCAAGCTGGCACTGTGGGTTTGCTGTAGCTGCTATGTCTGAGCTAAGGAGAGCAGACAGCTGCTTGCTTGTATTCCTCAGCCGCACAGTGTGCTTTTGGTTTTGCGTTTTAAAACTAAGGTGAATGATCTCAAAAGGAAATCATTGCCAGCGATTTTATTTTTGCCTTTTTCTAATGGACAATTAAAAAGCAATCCTGGTCTCATTCCAGAGATTTTCTCATTTCTTAGTACAACTGTAATTTAGGCACATTGAATAGTGTAATGGTGTTATTAGATATTATCGAGTGTATTTTATTCATGGAAGTATGTGACACACCTTGTTTGCATTCTTTTAGAGGAAATGTCCTGGAATGGGTTTTGTCTTAGTTCCTTTTTGAGTGTGTCATAAGGTATGTGTTAAAATTGAACTTCCTAAGAACAAGAATAGAGTTTCTTTCTTTTCTTCGGCTTTTAACTTTTGGAGTACATACTGGATTTTAAGCTTTGATGAGTTTCAATGACTATTGTTGCTTGTTTTCTCACAAAATTCCAAGTTCCACAGTGACACACTTCCTATCTCTAATAGCAGATTTGTTTTTTATATTTCAAATTAGGATAAGCTCTAATTAATTTTCTTCAGGAAAATTTTGTAGTTTTGTTTTTCACCATCTAGGAGGTACTTGGAGATACTTCAGGCTACTATAAAACTAGAGCAGGGGAATCACTGTCTTAGCCATTAGTACTTTGCCAGCCTCCCAGAATGATCTAGTGTCTAACTTTTGATGGACTTACATTTCAGTATAATGTCATGTGTTACCTAATGCTCATAGAGGAGGCTGTGGATCCCAAAAGATGGCTTTTGAAGTAGGTTTTTAGACAAGCTAATCCAAAGAGCAAAAAGAACACAAAACACTAGTATTGGGGCAGAAGGAATAAGGTAAATCAATGAAATGATAGAGAAATCTCCAAGAGAATAAAATGGCTTAACCTAACTCACTCCTAACAATAACATTCTCATCACTGAAACCAATAATCCCATCATAAATTCATAATAACTTAAAAAAGACTCTTTTGTTAATTATCTTTTCCTGATTGGTTCTGAACCAATTATTGGAACCAGATATTGCTTTAAGAATGATAAAGTTTTCTTCCAAGTGTCTAAAGACAATCTCACATGAGAAAGCTAAAAGGCGTAATTTGCAAATAAATTCACCTGCTGTATTTGTGCCTGGAGCCTCCTGTTTTTACCTAATTCATTTTTGGCTCCTGCTTAGCTCTAGCCATGGCGACACTCTGGTAAATCCATGCCAAGTCCTTGTGGGTTGCTGGAACGATTGCACAGGACCATGGTGAGTTAGTGAGGACAGAACAAACGCTCAGGTTTGGGTCTCACTCAGTAGGGGTTCTTCAGATTTGGTCCATGGCAGTTCTTGAAGACCCATTGTGTAGCTGGCTAATTGGTACTGTTCAGCCTGTTGCCATTACACAGATCCAGAAAGGCAATTTAATCTCTCTCCACAGTCAGAGCCTGGTTTTTAACAGACTAGCAGTCCTGGATTGTGAGTTCAGGATCCATTAATTTGGTACCAAAATCTAGATCTGCTTTGTGCCTTTTGGTGTAGGATTACAAGATGTTGTAGTGTCCAAAGACCTTATACTGCTGAATACAAAGTTCAAAAAGAGATTTGGGTAAGTAGGCAGGTAGAAAAGGATGTCACGCTGCTCAGAAAACATTTCTGTTTTCTTGTCCAAATGTCTTTTGGCAGGCAGGTCTGTTTTGGGCTTCCTGCATTTTTTTTGCCCAGTGATCTGCAGGGTAATTGCATTCCAAGAGATAGCCCAAGCTGCCTTCCTGCTCAAACTGGAGGAGGTGTTCCTGTGTGATAGATACCTCTGTCCCTAGCCTCCTTGAAGTGGCATCTCTTATCATCTTAACTATTTGGGAAACATCTGATCACTATTTCTGTGAGTTTGAATTTATTTCCACTCTTTATCCAAGAAATATGGTACTTTAAAAAAGAGTGTCTGACATTATTTGGAGAGGTATCCCTTTCATTGTTAAACATTTCTTACCTTTACTGTGTACTGCAAATACAAGTGCAAACCCACCACTTCATTCAACAGCATTGCTATGAGCTTGATATTCTCAACTTCTTTCCATGTTCACCTCATTCATTTTGTTCTTTAAAGACTAAATGTTTACTTATGCATTTTTCTTTTTTAGTTCTGTCTTATTTTTGTGTCTGATTATGTTTTAGCACTTGCTAGGAGAACAACATACATTTTAAACAACACACAGACAGAATAAAACTTAATGAAGTTGTGAAAAATAGTCCTTTATTTCCTATTTCAGACTAATTTAGAAGAGGCTTGATTTGTCCCATTCTGCTTTAGGCTACTTGGGTTTTCATTCAGTGGCTCTGTTCATTTGCACTGGATTTTGCTGGTGCTAAGGTCAAGGGCTTGATCCTGGCAGTTGCTGAACATTTTCCCAAGAATGTATGGAAAGCTAACATGGTCACTAGAAAATAATGCAGGTTCTGAAAGGGACCAGGAGTATATGAGTGGTAGGTTACACTCCAGCCCTACTCCTGGCATTCCTTATATCTGTGCAGAATATGCCACTTAAGAGGTGAGCTTGTCATTCAACCTTCTTGCATCTCTGTCTCCTCCTCTGTTGAATGGAGATAAGATTTCCTCTTTTTCTACCTTACCAGGATCTGGGAAGATTAGATACTGTCCTCAAAGTCCTCATCATACAAAGGTACTTGCATTATCCTAAACAAGATTAGTCAACAACTAGAAGGTGGTGATGGGGGAAGCATTTAAAGACTTCCTCCCCAATGAACTGCTTAATACGTTAGAATTACTACCAGCAGTCCAGTCCACTAACTTTGGTTTGGTTGAGGAAAGTTAGGTGTGAGGCATTTCTATTTATATATAAGGTTAAAAATTGTTTGATAGTGAACATTTGTATTACTAAAAACAAAGTGTGCTTTGAATCTGAAACAGGTTTTATTTGAAAAGAAGGTGTGGGGAAGGTCTCTAGGAACATATGTGCCACTGAGGATATTTGCATATATTTGATCTGCAATCATGTGCCAGTGATTTTCACAGTATACCTTGGAGTTTTAAGTTGTAGCAAAGAGCCACTGCCATGGTATGGCAATACAGCCACTCCAGCTTTACTGCGGCATACAGTGACAACTTCATTTTTAGCGCTAAAAAAAAAAAAAAAAAAAAAAAAAAAAAAAAAATCCTCTTCACTTAATTCAGACAGTGACCTGCAGGCCTCATTCTGACTGAAGGAGCCATTCAGAATACTTCCAGACAAAAGCCGGGCTTTTTCCTAGCAACCAGATCAAAGGCAGATCTCCCAGAATAGCTCCCGCCCAGGTTTCCTTTGGCGCTTAGGTTCACAAGGATTCTGAGGCTCTTGGTATCCAGTTCAAACTGCTCTTTCAAACTGAAATGGAAAGGAAAACTCCTGAGGAATTTTCGTAGCCTCGGAAAGCTGGCGAGCGTTGCAATGCCACTTAATCTTGGGAGGACATGGTGGTCGTTCGAAGCATCTTTAACTTGGTTATCGCCTGCATCTGCATGTACCTTCTGCCGGGCTCCAGAGAATGGACGCTCTGTTTCCTCTCTGCCGGTACCTAATATCAGCTATGCCCAGGAGCCGGCTGATGAAGACTTCCTGTTTGTTTTGAGTCATTCTTAGGGTGATAAATATACTTTAGCTTTCTGCTTAGAGAAGAAAGAAACCAGCTGCCCTGAACTAAAAAAAAAATGCAGAAATTTCACTGAATGGCCCTGTTATCATTGACTTTCAAGGGAGGCCTAAAAATGAGAACTGTAAGACTGGGCAAAGTAAATAATTTCCATACTAAAGCATCTTGCCACAGTCTTGGACCTAAACTGTTTGTCTTTAATCACTTGGGCAAGCCATACATTTTTCACTCTTCTAAAAGTAACAGCATTGTTTAGAAATTTTGTAAAATGTAAACGTACACTGCAGAGTAATGGCGATCTATATAAATAAACAATTACAGTTGTGGTTTTTTGATCTGACCACAAGGTTTTAATGCCATTTGTGTATGAACATATAATGCTTCTGGATAAACAATAATGTTTACACTGTTGGGTCATCTACTGCTGTAGTGATCCATTTGCATACATGATTGTTTGGATTTAGACTAACCCAAGAACAAAAGAATATTATAAAATTACTTAAAGCAAGAATGCCAGGAAATCCTTTATAGCTCAAATATCACTTCTTAAATAAAGCTGTGGAATTTTTGTCCTGTTTTAATCTCACTTTTGTTCTTTTGTTTCTGAACAGGTTTGGGTTTGGTGACTAGAGTGTCCTCTGGGCTGGAGACTGTAGGATTTATTTTTTTTTTAATCTGAATGTCCTTTCTACCACGTTTTAATTTTGGCTCTAACTTCAGTGTGCGTTTCTAAAAGTTGCGTGCTATGCTTTATATCAGGTTGTCTTCCATGTGCTAGGAGTGAATTGCTTACTTCTTTCCAATAGTCAGTTGGAAAATATTATTAATAATATTATTAATATATTAACATTAATAATAAATATTACTACTAATAAAAATGAATTTTCCAGTCCAACAGAAAGGAAAGGCTTAATTAATATAATTCAAAATGAAGTTACCATTAAGAGTTTCGTGATGTCAACTTAATGATGCAGGTATCCAGGCAGGGTAGCTCACTTGGCCTTGTGAGTATGCATCTCCTTGTGTTTGTAAACTAAGATTCCTCAGACTATAGAACTTCATGTGAATACCTGAGTGTAAAGGTTTCCCAACCCATTGGTGTCAACGACTGAGTGGCTGGAACATAAGCATAGTGGTTTCTTGGCGGAGAGGATCACAGTGGTAAAGCCTTACTGGAGACAGGATTCAAAGCTCACATTAAAAGAAAAATCAAGTAACACTGGCCACTCATATAAGATTGGGTAGGATATATATATGCACACACATATATACTTTAACAACGACTAATGAAAAAAGAGGCCACAATTTTGAAAGAGCACAAAGAGGGACATATGGGTATGAAGGGAGGAAGGAAAGGGGGAAATGATGTAATTATATTCTCAAAGCATAAAAGAAATAATAAAAAGGTTAAAAAATAAGCTGGAACTTGACTTGGGTGGAACCTGTCACTTAAGAAATATAAAAAAAAGTGTGAAATACCCTTTGCTTTTTTAGTGCTATTTAATGTCATGCATCAAGTAGTGAAGTGAAACTTTTATGCTCCCATTGATCGACACATGCCCGTCACTGGTGTCTTCTCAGTAACAGTACTTGCTTAGACTGGTCAAAACTAGTTGTGACTGTGAAGATACATTTGAAAGCTAACCTTAAAGGAATGAGAAACTGAAGGAATTTCCTCCACTTAGAAGGAACACATGTTCAAATAAAAACCAAATATTCATATTTTATATCTGTGTAGAGCCCTACAGTTTACAAGGTGCTTTCCTTGGCCATACTTCCTGGGACCACTGGCTGTATCTAAGTTGGGAGAGTAGGTTATGTTCTGTCTGGGTGGCCATCCCTGCAGTAAGGCAACTTTCTTTGGGAGTGGAGGTGATTCCCCACATTCTATATGAACATCTCAAGAGAATTTTCCTGTGACATACAGGTGGCAAGGAATATTTCTGAGGTGGTAACGTGTAGCAGAGGGAGAACAGAGTGTGTCCCATAGCGATTAACCCTGACTGTCCTCAAACCTATCGTGACAACACATTTCTGATGCCAAGAGTTTCAGAAAATTCTGCTTTAAAAGGCGAAGAATTGGCATGAACAACAAGGTATTTTGGTTCATTTTTCTGATTGAGCGAAGAAGGCTTTAAAGAAAAAAGAAAAAAAAAAAAACCAAATTATTTATTAGATGAAATAAGGGTGGGAGGGGGGAATGTTTTTCACACCCATTTTCACACTTCTGAGGTGATAAGTCCAGCCCTTACAAAGTAAAATGGAAGGTTTCACACTAAACCCACCCAGACAAATTCTTGTAGTACCTACTCATTTAGGTTTTCAAGAATAAAGGGCACCGAGTGAGCTACAGAGCAAGTTTCTATCTGCTTGACTCTACCCTGTTGTCTTCTTGGGACTTCTTCAGCATGTCATATATGGTTTTTCAGAAGACTATTGCTTTAGAGTTAATTCATTTTAGCAACTTGGCCACCATTTTTTTGGTCCTAAGCTGCTCATTGGTATGGGTCTAGCTTATTTCTTACCCCCTTAGACCTTTCAGAATGGCTTATTTGGTCCCAATGTGTAATTACAGAATTCTGTCTTTGAATTCAGGGGAAACCAAACAATTCTAAAACATGACCGTTGCCATTTTTCTCCATGCAAGGAAATACCACCCTAAGCTACAGAGCTATTGGAAAGGAAAACTCCTAGGACTTATCCAGGTATCCTATCACGTTCACCACCTTCTACCCACCTTCTTGCTTTCTAGAATCAATTCAGTTCTCTTGCAAAATGAGAGAACCATTTCTTGATGTGGTAAAAGCAAGAAATGTATCTATCTCCTTGCTGCCTTTGCTGTCACACTTCTCTGGGTTAGTTTTCTATCTATCAGTTTCCGACTTCCTTTATGGAATTGCTGCCTTTGCAACTTTCTGATCCTCCAATACTTTATCAAGTTGTAAGTCTCAGGAGTCACTGGGAGTAGAGGACAACTTTGTTGAGTAAACAAATTCCTTCCTTTCCAAATGGTAAGTATAGGGCACAAAGAAATTAAATCTGTTTGTATGGCTCACAAGATTAGTAAAGCTACAACTAAAATTTTGGCTCTTGACTCAGTCTAAAGCTATTGTAATTATACCATACTGTGTCTACTATTGTGATTACTGTCCAAGACTATGTGATATGAACTTAAGGAATGCAGTCTCATAGCTCCTGGCTTGCACTGTAGGCTGTCTGGATAGTCAGCGTAACTAATTATAAGATCAGTAACTAAGTAGCTGGCTAAAGTCCAGGAAACATCCATGGCATCAAATTCTGCTCTAGCAGAGTTTGAACAAGCTATCCAGTACTCTAGAAAAATCTTATAAATGTCAACTTTTAGGTTATCAGCCAACTTCATTTTATTAATATTGTTATTTTCAATTATAAAACCATTTAATTGTTTTCTTTTTAAATTGAGAATAATGTTTTTCCATCCAATACTTTCTTGTCACAGACTCTCCTCACAGATACTTCCCACACCCTTCAAACTCTATACCTTCTTTCTCTTGCTCTCTTTAGTAAACAGGCAAATAAAAAAGAATAAAACAAAAACAAAAAAAGCATGAGAAACACACACAAATACACACACCATAAAAACATAAATAAGGTAAAAAAAATACCTAGAGAAAGCAAATTGAGACCAAAAGAGTCTCCAAAAATATCATTGAGTTAATTTTGTGTTGGCTATTTACATCTGGGCATGGGACCTGCTATTAAGTGTGGTTTGTATACCCACCAAGACTCCATTGGAGAAACTAAATCCTAAAAATGGTCTTTTTTCTCTTTCTGTGCAGTTGTGAGCTGGAGACAGCTTCTTGGTTAGGAATGGGAGCTCCTCTCCACTTTTGGTTTCAGCATTGGGACCCTATCTGGCTTGGTCCTGTGCAGATTCTATGCATGCTGCCACGGTCTCTCAGAGTTCATCTGTGTAACTGTCCTGTAGTGTCTAGGAGGGCATGTTTCTTTGGTGCCATCCATCACCTCTGACTTTTATAATCTTTTCACTTCCCCTTCTGCATAGCTCCCTAATCCCTGAGGGGAGGGATTTGATGAAGACATCCCATTTAGGATTGCCTGTTCCAAATCTCTCACCCTCTTCTCATTGTCCAGTTTTGGCTCTCTGTATTAGTCACCATCTACTGTAGGAGGAAGTCTATGATGATATCTGAGCCAGACACAGATCTAGGGTTTTAGCAGAATATTGTTACATCATTTTATAAAATCATCCAATTTTTAATTCATTGTTTTTATTCTACTTCTGGAAAATATATTTCTACTTTCTAAGATTCTTTTGACATTGGTGTTTTGAATTAAGTTTTCCAGGTTCCTTTCTATACCTCCATTTTCTCCTCTTTTTCATCTATATGGTGTAATGCTGTAGAACCTGTAGGTCTCCACTGAGCCCAAGGCCTACCACTTAGTAGATTTAAAATATATATTGATATTATTTTATGTGTCTGAGTGTTGTACTTGCATGAATATGCATACACCATGTGTGTACAGTTCTCTTGGAGGCTGTTAAGACTGTATAATAACTCTTGGAACTGGCCTTAAAAATGGTTGTGAGTCTCCATGTGGGTGCTAATAACTAAACCTGGGTCCTCTTCAAGAGCAGTAAGTGATCTTAACTACTCAGATGTCTCTCCAGCCCTGGCTTACTAGATTTTTGACAGTGGTCAAATTGATTTATTTTTCTGAACCCTTTCTTTCTTCCTTCCTTCCTTCCTTCCTTCCTTCCTTCCTTTCTTTCTTTCTTTCTTTTCTTCCTTCCTTCCTTCCTCCCTTCCTCCCTCCCTCTCTCCCTCCTTTTCTTTCTTTTTTTGTTTTTAGGGACAGGGTTTCTCTTTGTAACAGCCCTGGCTATCCTGGAACTCACTCTGTAGACTGACTTTGAAGTCACAGAGATCTGCATGCCTCTGCCTCCTGGGTGCTGGAATTAAAGGTGTGTGCTACTACCACCTGGCAAAACTTGATTTCTTAAAGAAATAATGAAGCTCCTTTATATAGATTACATAAGAAAATATGCATAAAGGACTTTCTATGCAGTTGGAGTTGGAATGTAGCTCAATTGGAGCCTGATAGCCTAAAATGTGAAAAGTCGTAATGTAAGTAATCAAAATCAAACCTTTTCTTATATAAACTATATACTAGTAACAATAAGTATTATTATAAAAATAATTAGGTTTCCTTGTCTGGAAAAAAAAGCAGTAACAAAATTGAAAATATCTCTAAACTTCTCCACATAAATAACCACTCTTTGACCATCAGTTTTTCTTCATGGGTAAAATTCTTGAAAAATTGCACTCTTTATTCTTTTCCTATCTCATAGTACTGTTGAATTTGTATAGACCAGACCCTGCATGCTATTGAGGTCAAAGGTTATACTCTTGCAAACCATGGCCATTATTAGGATTTTCTGCTTCTCATGAGCCTCTGTTGTCTGTGTTCTTCTCTTGTATGATGAATTCCAGTCTTTTAGGATAATGAGACAAAGGTCACTAAGCCAGCCTACTGGCCCAAGAGAATTGTGGTTTTCCCTTTCAGAAGAAAATGTCCACAGTCTTG
The DNA here is from genome assembly GCF_943737965.1 of Phodopus roborovskii. Taxonomy (NCBI): domain Eukaryota; kingdom Metazoa; phylum Chordata; class Mammalia; order Rodentia; family Cricetidae; genus Phodopus; species Phodopus roborovskii. Next base: position 58,138,576 of record NW_026126418.1, on the reverse strand, counting down.
CAAATATAGTTGGCAAAATAGTATGAGGCACTGAATATCCTAATTAGGTGGAGAACATTCAGTCATGGCCAACATAGTTAAGAATCAGGACAGGTGTGGCAATATTTAAGAAAAACATAACAAATTTAGAAGGAACCAAGTCACTAAGCTATGACTTATGCCTCATGAGGAAATACTCCTCAGGATGAGGGTATATATATATATAGTTAAGGGTATTGGTAGGTAGTGACCTTTAGAGAAAGATTTCACAAAAATTTAGTAGGGAGTCCAGAGACAGTTATTATAGAAAATATACTTGTTAGCAAAAGGAAGAAGTAAGCCTTGTCATATAATTTGTGAAGATCTGCCTATGGGAAGAAACCTTATCATCTATGTCCCACAGAGGACATGGTAAAAGCCATTCCAAGAAGATAGCAAGAAATAATGATTTCTTAGATTGTTGGTGATCTTGCTTTAAATGAAATGACTATTGGCTACAAGGTAGCCAGGGCACACATGTAGCTCCCAAACATCTGTGGTGGGATTCAAAACTAAAACCACTTATGAGGCCAGGAATTTGCCTGGTTCTCAGTGCCACGGGCATCTGGAAAAGGAAGCAGAGCTCTGGCAGTGTCTCCAGCTTCACTGTGTCTTACCAGACTTGGGTTTTTTCAGCAGGACAAGCCCAAGGCTCTGAGGCTGTGCTTCCCAGCCCACGCTTAGTGACCAGCAGACTTGCATGTATTTTATTGTAACAACATGACCTCTCTGAGAACAATATTTCTGTGCTCAGTTTTGTTTGGAGCAGTACAAAAGGATGGGTCCTAAAGATGAAAATGGGTCAAACTCAATGGGCCAAGGCTCTTTCTTCAGGTCTTTGGGGAGTAACACAGACATTTTGAGATCTCTAAGGTATCTCTTGGTACACAACTCCTCAGAGTCTTCCCCTGAGACTGGCTTGAGTTTGCCTTTTTATTGTTTTGTGTTATATTTATCATCATCTTATAGTAACTGTGTGCCAAACAGTTTTCCATGAAATGATTTATTCTAATAATTAAAAGAAGGCAATATTCTTTTGCTAGATGGCTGGGTTTTTTTCTGAGTTATTAAATACAATTTGATTTTTTCTTTGTACCATTGTTACATAAAAGATTCATCTTTAATTAGTTTGAGGTGTCCTGTGACTTACCTTTGTCTCCAAGTAAAAGATTTTTCTTCTTCAAAAATAAATGAATTCTGAGTTGACTGGCTGAAAAAAACCTGCAGTAAGATTAAAATTGCTAAAAATTTCCAGTAAGAAGCCACTCCTAATCTGCTATAACTGAGTATTTTAGGTATTGACCATCTATTAAAAATACTTATTTGCATTGTGTTCCATGTAAATTAGATGACTCACGTTTTCCATCTCTTTCTCTGTGTTTATTTTAAATCCTGTTCTAAAGCAGGAACTAGGACTAAATGAAATTAAAACATTGTTTTCACCTCCTGATTGGTCTAATATTCTTCAAAGAGCTGAGGGGGAGTCAAAGATTGTCTCCTTTTATTTGTAATTAGACTAAGACACTAAAAGATTATAGACACTTAGATTGATTATTACCTAACAGTTTATGATTAAACTGCATTATTCGGTATTGATGTCAGATAGTTTTTGTATTTGATATTAAAGGATAGCTATAGCAAAGTGGAGTAATTACAAAGAGTAATTTTGCCCCTTTTACCTGTGTTGGAAAGAGATTTTCACTTCTGGTGGGAAATGCTTATGACAATTAATGTGCTTGTTAACATTTTTAGTTTTGCTGTCTTTACATATCCCTTCTGCAGTTTGGTAGTAGCCATTTCTGCTTTACTGAAAAGCACATTCTAGAAAATTTAGGAAGTATAGCTAAATAAGATGGAAAAAATTGAAATCACTCACTATTGTTAGTATTTCAGTGCACACCCTTCTAGACATTTCACCCAAGGAAATAATGTACATCCTTCTGAAATTTCCAAGTCTCCCCTTTCAAATAAGAGCATCTACTGAACACATTTCCGTGTCATCAGATATCCTATAACAGCCTTTTGTCTTGGCTGCTTTGTTATTTACTTCTTCAACCCTCTATTGTGGAGCATACGGTTGCTTCTAATCTTTTCAAGAATATAAATAGGGTTGGCATAAATGTTCTGTGTAACCAAACATATGGTCATATTCTTGATTATTTTCTTAGAACATATTTCTAGAAAAGGGATACTGGCTGAAAAATGTATATACAGTGTAAGCATTTAGATATAGTAACTAGCCACTATAACCACTTTCCTTAGAAAGATTATGCTATTCAAACCTTAACTTGGCTGCAGATTATTAGCTGACTGTGTGGTATGGCAAGTTGGCAATAAGCAAGTCTGGAATAATTGGCTAGTTTCTATAGTGCTTACAATATCAGATTTATTAATTTGGCATAATTCTTTTCTTCTTTGCTATTGGCTGGTTATGCTGGGATCTGTCATATTTTTTAGTATTTTTCTGCAAAATGTCTCTAAGAAATTGAAGACAAGAACCTGGTACTGTACTCTATTAGAGTATATTAGCACTCACTCCACATTCAGGAAATTGGCATTCATTGATCATGACCATGGCTAGAGGTCTGTGATGAGCTTAGCCAGGAAAAGGTGCAGAGAGGGCTTAGAAGCACAAGCTGCTCCCTCTTCACCCATCTCACAAGTGTGTGCTCTCTGCTGTCACTGGCAAAGTTGTCCATGCACATCCAGGCAGCTGCTAAGTGATATCCAGAGAAAAGGCCATTCTTAGTCTTTTGGCCTCTTTCAAATAATTTTCTTTCTCTACAAAATTTCCTGTGAAGTTTGGTTACTATTATACATCATTTACATGTTTAGATCGCAAATTGTGTGAAAAAACTCACTGATATAGCCTGACATTTTCAGTAGCATCCATGAATGCCTCTGTAAAGCATACAGAACTTCAGTGAGGCATATAGGTGCACAGAATATCTACTAACGCATCAATGTGCAGTCAGCTCTCCCCTGCTTTTACTATGAAAAAAGTTTCTAGCCTCAAAAGGGAACTTAGTTCTCGGCAACCTTAGCATAAAACGCTTCTTCAGCTTTTCTTAGATCCAACCATCTCAAAATGCAAGTGCATTCAAAAGTAGCTCCTAAGATTAATTTTTGTGTGTGTGTGTGTATGTGTGATTGCACTTACACCTTCAAAACTAAGCTGTTTCACTTCCTTGTGAGAAAACAAATTTCTTGAAGTTAGGTTTCCATTTCCCATTATTATCCCTAAAGAGCCTAATCTTTGATAAGTGTGTTTTGGAATGACTGAAAACGTCCTTCATTTTCTCAAAAGCAAACTGTCATGACTGCCAGCAGCTCGCTGTGGTAGACTCACTCAGGTGGGCATGACTCCAAATGGGTCTCCATCCTGCAGGACTGGCTACTGGCTGCCAGGCCACTTTCTAAATTTTTCTGATCTTTGGTGTCCGTGGTTATTAAGTGGTGATACAAATAAAATTTCTCCTTGGAGAACAGGTTGAGATCAACGGAAATACAATAACAGACTACTAGGTTAACTGGTCAGTACACTTTAAATACAATTATTGTAATGCTATTATTATTATTTTGGGGGCATATGCTATTGTTTTGTGAATTCTTGTTGTGAATCTATCTCCCTTTGTTTTGGTTGGAATAAGAGCCTATCTATAGTCAACTCCATTGTAGGAAGTACTTACTGTTCTTTAATCTTAACATCTAGAGTTTTTTTCTAGAAATAATAATTGCCATGCACACATACAGCATTTTATTGTGTCTACTTTTTCTTTTTCTCTTTTGTACTCAGAGCCTGGAGTGTGCATCTGCCTTACAGTGGAGGTGCATCTTCAACCCTCCTTTCTTAGCTGAGAAATAATAGCACACCTGTAACTAGTGCCTGGGCCATGCATACCCTAAGAGACCAAAGGCTCCTAGAAGTGGAGAGACCCCACTTGTACACCTCTTCCCTTCTTCCTTCATCTTTGCTTTTTTCCTTTCTCTTTCTCCTTGGCATTTTGTTTTTCTTTTTCTTTATTCTTTTCTTCATTTGTTTCCCCCACCCCCATAACCCAAGATCTTGCTATGCATCTCTGTCTAGTGTGGGCTTTCATTTACAATCATTCTGTCTTCTCAGACCATTTCCAAGCCTTACCTTTTCCCTCTACTGTCTACTGTCTACTGTCTACTGTCTACTGTCTACTGTCTACTGTCTACAAGACAGAGACTTCCTACTTCCAATATTATCACTTAGTTCTCCATTATATGGTACTAAAATAGGGTATAATCAGATTCAGTTTTGTTATTTATGAAATAAGGGGGTTGGTCAGGGATATAGCTTGGTTAGGTAGAGTGCTTATCTAGCATGACAAAGGCCTACACTGAGCTCCAACACTGCATACAAGTCAGACTGGTGGCTGTACATGCCAATAATCCTGCCATTTTGGAGGAGGAGACATGGAGATCAGGATTATCCTTAGCTAAATAGGGAGTCCAAGACCACTCTGGACTACAAATGAGGTCTTGTCTTAAAATAAATAAGTGAGTAGATAAACAAAAAGTTGGTCACTGAGTATGGTGGCTGATGGCTCATGTCTGTTATCCTAGTACTCAGTAGGCTGAAACAGAAGGATTGCTGTCAGCCAGCTGGGCTGCATAGTGAGTTGGAGGCAACCCTGGACTACAGAACGAGAACCTACCCAAAAAGAAAAAACGAAAAAAAAATGACTAAAAAAGGCTTTTAAAAAGTTGTTTTCCACTTCCACATTTGATGAATCAGCCATAGAGCACTCTATGAGACAAGTCAGCGTTCTTTGTATAAAGATCTTCTATGCATTGTCAGCTCAGGTGAGCTTGCAGAAGGCATTTTTCTAAGGGAAGGGAGTCAATCCACTTTGTCTTTGGCCCTGAATATTGCCAGTTTCATATCTTCAGGGGCTCAGGAGGAACCTGTGAGAGAGGTTTGATGACTTCAAAGAAAGGGGCTTCCCGCCTCACCCACCTCTGCCCAGCTCTTCAGAGGCTTTGCTGATGCATCAGGCAACCTTGTTGGCTCCGACACCCAGGGTGGGGTGAACGTGGACCTCTGCACTTGGCAATTAATGTCTCACTAGGACAGCAACACAGATGCATGGGTAATTAAAATGTGCTATTGCTTTAGCCATAGAGCATCAAGAAGGAAACAATTGTTTTGTGACTTCTTCCTCAGAAACGAGTGAGATGAGGAAGAACAAACTAGGATAACTTCCTCCTAAATTCGAAACAGCAAGCACGGCCATCCCCTGCAGTCTTGTGACACATGTTCTGCTCCCACTGAGTTTTCTATCGTTCTTTGAGTCTTTTCACCACAAGATAGGCATTTGAATGGGTCTATGATCTCTGGTTTCTGACGGACTTTTTTCAAAGGGAAATGTTAACTTTTAATGCATTTGAGAAGAATGATTGAAAAGTTACTTTCCAAAAGGTCCTGGACCCTAACATCTAATGCTCCTGATGGAAATAAACACAGATCTCCAGGAACTAGGACTGATTCCTGAGTACTTCCTATTCCCGGCCTGCAGCAGGACCTAAGTTTCAGTCTCTGACCCAAAGTAAACTCTTCTTCAAGATGCTTGTGTGGTGGGGAATAGTCGAGTCCTTTCCTTGTGAAACACTGGTTAAAACCACATGGCCCAAAGACTAAGGAGAACTTAGCTGTTCAAGGCATGGTGACCTGAAGAAAACCTTCAGTTCACGTTCATGGCTGCCCAGGACATGGCTTTGGGAACCGCAGTCTCTCCAGTCCTACGTCCCAGCTGCATTTCACTGCAAGGGGCAGCTTTCCCACTGCCTCAGTACAGTTACACTGCTATCCAGTGTTGCCTCTGACATCTCCAGTGTCCAACGAGAGGCCTAAACCTCAGATGTAAACACTGGACAAGTAGTTGAGAGCTAAAAATAAGTTTCCAAATGTAAAACTCTCGTGTTTCTGTGATTGCAAATCTTTCTCGTAGCGCGTGGGAGCCGCTGCCATCCTGGTCGTAGGCTGTTGTCTTTGACTCCTGGCACAGGAGTTTTCTAGGGTATTTTTCAAACTTTCCAGCTTAGCGAAGCATAGGCTAAAATTAAAAGGAGAACTAGGCGTCGGTCAGAGGCAGCGCTGCCCTTGGTGGGGTGAGGGGAGGTTGCTGACACAGCGAAAATAAGACAAAAAGGTTTGAAACTTTAGGCTCTGTACTTCTCAAATGCCTCTTTCAGAAATCGCTTAAGTCGTTATTAACATCCACCACCCACCTTCCCTCTTCGGTCTTGACACTGGGTAATAATAGATAATGTTGACATATGTTCCCCGCTGGTCAGAAATACTATACTTCTGTGAAAGGTAACATTTTCAAGCTATGACAAAATGTATTTTACTTGGACAGAACATTAGTTATTGGACTAATGTCAGAATGTGGGCTGTGGGGTAAAAGTTTTAACATTTTAGTTGTGGGAGAAAGTTTGTTGGGAGAACAAGGCATCAGCACTGGGCATGTTTATCTGTCACCGATTCTAAAGGTATTGGCTTAGCGTCAAACACTTATGTCCTCAGGAATGTAAAGGAAACATTCCCAGTATGTATGAAGAACAGCTGTCCACGGACACAGCAAGTTTTAAAAGTGATTACACCCAGCTTTACTGTAGTATGGAGTATGGAATCGAAAATATTTTTTCACTGTGTACCAGAGAATTCTGTTTATGGGCCAGTTCTTCATGAGACATATGCTGTGGTTCTGTCGTTTGTTCTTCCTGAGACGTATTCTGAAATATGTTTTTTAAAAAGAGAAGAGAGAAAGAGGGGGCAGGGAGGGAAGATGGATGGGAGAGGGAAGAAGAGGAAGGGGGAGGGGGGACTGACTTCTGATGGACTGTGGCCCTCAAAACTACTTTTGAAAGTAATCTAGGGAATGGGTTAGGAAATGCCCCAGCTGGCTTCCAAACCTCCAAGCGGAGCGGCCCTATGCAAAACTGGAAAAATTGATTTTGTTTTGAAGGCTCACGCAGACTTAACTGTTGTGGAAGTTGGACAGAGTTTTTATTTAATCTGGTCCTTTGTGTTTTACGACAGTCTGAATGGGTGTTAAGATTCCACGAATAAATCTCCTGCCGTTTCCGAAAATCTCTGATATAAACAGGAGCTCAGTCAATTTGTGCTCTGCACAAACGTCTTTTTGAATGTTAACAAACATGGTGCATTGATGGGTGGGTTGGCCCAGGGGAGAGCAGTCTGCCTTGCTTGGTAGGACATTCTGGTCTGGTTTTTCTTTTGTTTCTCACTGTTGTGGGTTACTGAGACGTGGGGATGTTACAGTTTGAATCTCAGCTGTTCTTCATTTGCTCCTGAGTTTGAACACCTGACCTCCAGCTAGTGGTGCCATTTTAAAAGGCTGGGAACTAAGAACAAGCTTTTGAAGATTATTCCCTCCCAGATTCTTGCCCTAATCTCTATTTCCTGTGTTCCACCATGTGAGGAGTCTGTTGTAGGTTCCTTCCCTGCCATGATAAATGGACAGAGTCCTCTAAAGCCACGAGCTTTAAGTAAATCTGTCTTCTCAGTTTGTTCTGTTGAGTATTTTGGTCATTGTGATATAATAATAATAATAATAATAATAATAATAATAATAATAATAATAATAACAACTAATACAGGGAACAAGTAGAGATGAGCTGGTGGTGGTAAAATCAAAACTTTTGGAATAGGGAAGAATCACTTAAATCATTTAGAGAATGTTTGGGGAAGTGGTACTAATAGCTTTTCCACTGAAAGCTTGGCTAAGTTTCCACATAGAAGTCATCAGATAAAGTGTCTTAGTCATTTTCTTCAGGCCTCAGGTGAATTACTGGGGGAACACTAATAGCAAAGGCAAGAACAGCTTTAAAATATTGTTTTCCTATAGATTTCATTCATTGAGATGTTTTAGTATACTTTAAACTCAAAGGCAAAATTGATAGTAATCTAAAATTGGTTTCCAAATGAATCTCATAATTTAAAGCCAGCAAAGCAAAGAGGGGAAACCTCTCCATTTTTATGATAAAAGTTAAGTCATCATGTGCAAACTAAATACTTTTGATGGAAATTTGTGGTAGAATTTCAAGAATCTTACGTTACAAATTAATGGTAGTAAAAAGTTGTATATTGAGTAATTGGAAGTTTTATAATGTATAACCTTCATTATAACCACCATTCTGAATTGAACATTGGCTTCTCATTTTGAAGCATGAGCCTAAATTTTAGTGACTTAATCTTATTCTTCAGATAGTTAATGCTGTGGTGGCAAAAATTAATTATGTGGTTAAAGGGCCAGCAATATCCAGCCCTTTCATGAGTGTTCATACAACTGCTTTTCAAAGGCGATTGTCTGGCATATAGGGCAATTACCTAGGCATATTCCACCTGCACATGGCTTTGCATTCAGCCTGGGTAAAGAATTCCAGCAGTTATTTTGGTTGAATTTACATTTATGATGAAATTGAAGCCCTAATGGGGGAGGTTTCATGGGACATTTCCACATACTCTTTATTGGTAGTATAAGTTGGCCCAGTTAGTTGACGTGTTTCTTGTTGAGGGCCAAATTCTGCCCACTGTTTCTTACTTGAGGTTTTCACTTAAGTAGTAATACCAAGTTGAAGAATACCATTAATGTTCTGCAAAATTTTGTTCTAAGTTGCTATCCTGTAATTCCCAATGAAGTTAATTATGACTCAGTAAGACTTGGTGACACAGTGTCTTAAGGGCTTTGGAACTCTATGATCTGCCATCCAAGACACCAGGCCAACAGTGCTTTTAAAGATCTGTTTTTAAAAAGGGAGAATTGAATCTCCTGAAGGTAAGAAATGGTTCTACTAGCAACTATGTATGTAATGGGGCTTAAAGAGTAGAATTTAACATCTTTGAACTTAAAGATGTTTGATCTTTTTGTAACTTGCCTCTTTGGGGGAGACAGATTTATACAAGCTTGAATTTGCTCTAGTTTGTTAAGAGTACATTGGTATCAGTTGCTCTTTGTTTTATTCTCTCAGCATCCATTTACTGTAATAATATGTACTTTTTATTTCTATTAATTGTAAAGCACTTGCTTAAGTCATCACTGCTTAGCTATTATTTTTTGGAGCTAAACCATTTTATCTTCCTTAAATACAGATGTTTATACTTAATATAATTTTATCGTAATAATTCATGATAACTTACTTTGGTTCTTATTTAGCATATGTCTTAGCTTATGGTTTAAAAAGTGAATTAAAAGATTCCATGACCTTTTGGATAACAATATAGTATGTGTCACTAAATAGGCTCCTCATAGAATTTTGTCACTGTACAAATAAAGGTTTAATGGAAGAGGCAGGGCATTAGTTTTATGGCCTGGTATGAACAGAACACCCTATAATTAGTATCATCTGCTAGGATGTATGAAGATAAGACTATCTCTGCTCTTAAAAGTCAGTATGTGGAGTTTTCCAGACTCTGTGGTATTCTGGTTAGCTCCTGAGAATCCTGGTAGCACAGTCAGATTATATTGTATCCATTTTCAATTAAACATAAAAATAATGGTAAGCCATAAAATTAGTAATGAAGACCAATACACCTTTGGTTTACCTAGCATAAGGGTTTTATTGCTTCCAAATAAAAAAAGAATGAGCTCAATTCTCATCTTAGCTTTTGAATGCCCCTTTTATTAAGTATGTAATGGGTCTGTTTGATCTTTTAGCACTAGAGAACTGCTGATTGAGACTGAGCCTTCAGAGAAAATTTGGAGGATTTGGAAGGTGATATTAATTAAATCATAGAAAGTTGGAGGAGTGCCTTAGCTGGGTCTATGGAAAAGAATGAGATCCTGTGATTGGTATATACTATTGGGTGGCAAAGTTCTCCATACAGATGCACCCATGGTTTGCTGTTGTGGTACTCAGAATGAGGTTTTGTGAAATTAGGCCCTGTCATGACATTTTGAGGAGTTTGTACAATATTTGAAAGAAATGAGCAAACACTGAAGCTTTTGGCTAAAAGATCAGTAAATGCATATTTTAGAACAATTTGGCAGTCTTGGAAAGAGGTTTGGAGATAGCATTGAAAGTAAAGTTAATGGATTAGTTGGGAAGCTCCTGTCAGTCTCAGCAAATGATAAAATGACTAAGAAGATAATTACAAGTTTGAATACCATGACTTGTGAAAATGTAAGTATGGGGGTGAAGTGTTGACTTGAAGAATGACATTTGTGTTATTGGTGTGTGTGTAGTTTATATTTTGTTTGCTTTCAATTTTAGTGAACTATTTCATTCATTGAAATTTATAAGTTATATGAACAAACATACCCAGCATGGAAAGATATTCTGATCTACACAGATTAGATTTGATGATTTTCTAAGATAATAATAAGAAGCCTTTATTGCCTAAAAGAAATATATATTCTGGAGCCAGGAAGTTGGAGCTCAAGGAAAATTGAGCTTTTCTTTTCTTTATCTTTGAGTGTGTGTGTGTGTGTGTGTGTGTGTGTGTGTGTGTGTGTGATATTAAAGGATTTGAATGTTATCTTTGTCTTCTGTTTATTTGTTCATATCTGACCAATTTACTCAGCATCTCCAAATATCCACTTACATACATGCATGTGTGTCAATTGTTTTGAATCTCTGCTGACTATGGAATTCTCTTTATCTACCATCAACATCATATTTATACTGAACTAAGCTTATCTTTTGGTTTCTGTGGCAATGATCCATTATGGTCAATGTCTTCTACTCTCAGGTAATTGTAGAAAATCTCTACTGTTGCCTGCCTCCTCTGGCCTATTAGGGAAGACATATACACGGGGTCAGTTGTGGACAGTGACCTAGGTATTTTCTTTTTTAGTGTAGGTATAGTTTGTATAATCTCTATATACTGGCTCTAATCATTTTATTAACATCAGAAATAAGATCTAGGGAGCAAGGTAATAGATAGGTCTGCTCTTGAGTGAGTAATGCTTAGCTGCGGTTCACGATAAACCAGATCTGTATTCTCTTGCAGACAGAGGTTAAGAACATACATGCTCCTTGAAATCAGCTTAGGCAAGAGTCACAGTTCACATGTAACACCTATTGAAAAACAAATAACAAACAAATCTACATGGATAGGGATGATAATTATAGTAGTCTTATTGAGCATTTGCTGGGGAGAAATATGATAGAACATAGTAGAATGTTTAACTATGTCTCTGACCTTACATGTAATAAAATTAGATTGTTTCATATTTTTAGATGGATTTTGGGGAATTCATGAACACCTAGTTGAACACATTATTTTGTGTGAATTCTAAGAATATATTAAAGGTCACATTATTTTTTCTTTGGGAGAGACTATAATCATGTGCAGCTTACCAATGTGATGTCTTCTGAGTAGCTCATTAGTTTCATTGTTTGAATATCACAGAGTGTATGTACTCCAATCTAGGTTGTACAGGCCAGACATTCAGCATGACCTCCCCTTTTAATCTAAATGATCTTCATTTTTGCCCTCATCTCTTTGTACTTTTATTATTTAAAAAATTGTGTGTCTATGTGTGCAAGTGTCTGTTGCTACTAGAGACTTTGGATTCCCTGGAGTTGGAATTACAGGCAGTGTGAGCTACCTACCATGGCTGTTGGGAAACAATCAAGTCCTTTGCAAGAGCGGTCCATGCTCTTACCTTCTGGACTATCCATCTAGTCCCTGCCCTCATTTCTTGATGTTTTAAAATATATTTTATTTTCATAATGACATATTAATGTAGGAAACAATCTCAATCTTGAAGTGAAAGGTGGTACTAATTTTTTTTTATATCAGTAAGACTTCTCATAATTATAACAAATACTCAAGAAAAAAAACACTTAAAAGTAAAAAATATCAAATTTCGCTCACTTTTTCAGAGCTTTTAGGCCACAGCTAGCTGGTTCCATTGCTTGTGGGCTATAGCTATAGAACACTGAGGCAGAATGGCATAGCAGCTTAGCAGCAGATGGGTCAGTGAGCTTATGATATAACACAGTGTGCAATGTTGCAGTACATTTTTGCTTTTTTTCTAAGTAAAAGGAATATACCCCCAAATAGAGAAAAAAACAAACAAAAAACAAAAGAACACAGATACTAGTCTAGCATAGTCTTTTATCTTTACCATTTTTACATATTATCTGGAATATAATGCTATGTTTATTTATGCTAGCATCCCCAGTAACAGGTGACACATCATGCTATGTTGTTCTGATTTCGATGGCCACTGAGTAAGAGATAATTCTCAGCTTTCCTACTGTTAGGAATAAAGGATAATGGGTTGGAACTGCAGGTGGGAGGTCCTGATCCTGTGCTGGGACCTTAATGATCACAGTCCCAGGTCGGGTGATGGACAGCAGGTGGATGGGGAAACAGAAACCTATAGATGTGACTCATTGAATGTTTTATTGAGGGGGAGGTAAGAATATAAGGTAAAGAGATGCAGAGACAGCAGAGAAAAGAAGAGGGTGACAGGAAAATCTTGTCTGCCCAGGGGAACATTGAGAGCGAAAGAGAATCTAAGTGGGCAGTGATCTTTCTTTACATACATACAATGTAGCCATGAAACCCTTGGCTGACCAGGGTACGCCTGAGTGCATTCTGCCAGGCGACAGGGGCAGGTTAGCATAATGCCTGAATCCTTACTCCTATAATAATTTTGTGGAGCCACCAATATGAGGTTTGTGACATATCAAAGGATCATTATGTAGTAAATTATGCTGTACTATTTGAAGGGACCAGACCCTCACCCAGTCCCCTGCTTTGGGAGCCATGACAGCCTGCAGAAATGACCCAGCAAGATATAGGCCTCTGACTCAGCAACATGTGCTGAGCTTCCTACCTTGCCTGACCTTACCCCAGTTACTAGGAAGTCAGATATCCTCCATGTGGCAAGGAACCAATCAGAAGCTAGCTGACAGACTCTGGATGTGCTTTAAGGTAACAGTGGAGTACAGTGGAGTGCAGAGCATAGCAATAGCCATGAGAGGGCCTCTGAGCATAGCAACCATTCCCACAGCTGCAGCTGGCCAATCAACACAGGACAGGTTGCTCAAGCTAGGAAGTTCACCAATCCTGAGACTGTTGCGGACCCCAGACACTCCCTGTGCTCTACCCCAATAAATTCCCTGCCTCATGGTCCCTCCACGGTCCCTCTGGGTCCTACTCACTCCACCCACTATGTCAGACAGATACAGTACTCTAGTTAATACAGTTAACTCGATAATTAAAGACTCTTTGGTTTCGCATCTGATAGGGTCTCTTGGTGATTTGGGGGTTCAGCATTTGAGCACAACACTGTTGAAATCTCAAAGTGCTGTAATCTGTTAACAGCATAAGCGACAAAAATATCTACAACCAAAAAATGGAAATTTTGTGAAGACAATCCCAGACTGCTTAGATAACTGCTTTAAAACATAGATAACATTTTTACATTACTGTTTTATGTTTGTAGCAAAATTAATACAAATTCAGAAAGTTCCCATAGATCCCCTTCCTTCTGCAATCACAGATTTTCTTGTTATCCACTCCCTAAGACCGAGTAATGCATTTGCTATAATGTATGCATCTACATTGACACCTTATTGTGCCCCCATTTCCACAGTTTATTTTAGGGTTCCTTCTGGCTGATGGTGTACATTCTATGACAAATATACCATGACCTATATCTCTCACTGTAGTGTCTTGTTTAGTCTCACAGCCTAAGAACTCCATGCTCCTATTGTCATCTCCCCTCACACCTCTTAACTCCTAGTCTTTTCAGTATCTTCTGTGCTGACACTTGTCTTTTGAGAATGTCCTATGGTTGGAATTATGCAGCTGCTAGCTTTTTCATATGGCTTCTTTTGGTTAGCAATATGCATTTAAATTTCCTTCATGGCTTTTCATGTTTTCATAGCTTGCATGATTTTAATGATAAATACTATTCCTCTGTCTAGATTTACTTCCTCAAACTCATTGTTTTCAAGCTTTGCAATTAAGACTATATCTGCCATAAATATCTCTGTCTAGGCTTTCATGTGCACACACTTTTCTGATTCTGGGTAAACAGCAAACATGTCATGGGACAGACTTTCCCCCCTTATGATTCTGAAGTCTTCAGTCCAAGTAACCCTTTCCTCTGAAAACATCCTAATGATGTTCATCCTGCCTGAACCAGTCTATTTCTTACTATTCTTTACCCCCTCTTTGTCATTCAGATATCATGGCCCTACAACTATTCTTAGCAGTCCAAGGTCTCAACTAGTGGGTATAATTTCCCTAAGGCTCACACTGAGTACTTTTCACCCTTTATTATCCAGTCACTTTCTGCCCTGAGCCCTACCTAGTCTCTGCGGGTCCAGGTCATTGTTAGGAAACAGAAATAAATCTGTCCTCCTGAGCTGATGGCTGGCATTGTTATTCCTCCAAGGTATGAGATTTACATTTTAATGGGAGCTGCCTGCGCTTCACTCTGGGGTGGGCAGTTTGCAGTGGAGTTTTTAAGCCACCTGGCTGATTAGTTATTTGGGGTCTGGCGGCTTTATGAACTGCCGAAATCCTACTCTGTGATTGACTGTTTCCTCCCCCCTGAGTAAGAGCCACACCTGTGAGTTTTCATTCACCTAGAAGGAGGAAACCTGGGAAAGCCAAAGGAAAGCCATAAATTTACCTCAGTTATTCTTTTAGCAAAATGGGAGTGTACCAGACTTTGATGCTTAAGAATCGAACATAGATTGAAGCCTTTGTTCCCTGACTTGCTCCAGACACCAAGAAGACAGACCTGTGAACTGAAGTATAAGACTTAAAATACATACTATCACTGAATTAACAGGAAAATCAGATTTTTAAAAAGAAATCCCTTTGGGGAAGTTTAAACTTTCTTATACGGTGTAAGCAATTTCTATTTTGCTTCTTAACATTATTTCGGAACGTATACCTCAACACAAACAAAAAGCTTTCTTCTTTAAGAAGCACTTCTCAGGAGTGAAATCATCTTGGTAACATTACATTTTGTGTGGCATGTGAAAAGAAAATCCTGGAAACACATGTTTATTTTTTCCAGTTCCTGACCACTGTGTTTGGAAAAACTGCCAAGTGTGACTTAAAACTTGCAAATGCAGTAACTTGCTTTGAAATTTGGGCACATAACATCTTTGGCTGTTATTTGTAGAAAAGGAATTGTTATGTTAACTTTGACTTCTGACCACTCCACTATTCAGAAATCAGTTGTGTGCAGATTAACAGTGAGTCCAATGAATGGGTACACTAAATGGAACTGACAGTCCTTAATACACAAATACTGAACGGGGGACATTATCAATTTTCCAAGAAGTACTCTTTATGTGCTTTTACAGGCACACCAGAGCCGACTTAAAGGAAGGACATTGAAACCTTGGCAGGCTTTCTGTGTATCTGCAAAGTTCACATCAAGGAGGGTGGTGAGTGGTGTAGCTTATGGGAAAAAGGAAAGAATCAGCATTGTTTTCTTTTAAAGATGAAAAGACTGTTCCAAGGAAGAACCTCATAATCTTTGAAATATGTGCGTGCTGTTTAATCAGTTTAAACAAATGACTGCAGCAGATTTATTATTCCATACAACTAGGCAAAATAACTCGCTATTCACTATCACCAATTTTTTAAAAAGATAGCTGCTTGTTTCATTAAAGGCAATTTTTTTTTCTCTTTTACCTAAGTTTCTAGTTACACATAGAGTGGGATAGATGTTTGTTTTGAATTTTCAAAATTAGGAAAGGATGTAGTACACACACACACACACACACACACACTCACTCACTCACATACACACCCCCTCAGTCTAAATACATATGTATTCATTTTTTCAAAATACAGTAGACATTAAATTTTTCCTTCTCAGCTCTGCACTTTTTCTCAAAGATACTTGTCTGTTAAGTATTAGCATATTAAAATTAGCATATAAAAATTTTGTGTGTTTTGTGGACAGGCATCACAGGTACGTACACATTTTTGACCAGCATGATAATATAAAAATGTCTGTAAAATTTTCTGTGATTAAGCAGTGGCAGGCTGGGCTGTGGTGGTGCATGCCATTAATCCCAGCACTCTAGAGGCAGAGGCAGGAAGATCTCTGTGAGTTTGAGGACAGCCTGGTCTACAGAGCTAGTTACAGGACAGCCAGATCTGTTACACAGAGAAACCCTGTATTGGAAAAAACAAACAAACAAACAAAAAACAAGAAAAAAAAAGAATTAACTTTAAATGCAACAACAGCACAATACTACTTTAGGAATTTAACAAAAGCCTGTACAGCTGATACTGATGACCTTATTTTCTTTCTATAGTAGATGAAAGGACACAAATTTAGCATGTAGATGGTTATGTATTATCTCTTTCTCTTTCCAAGCTCTTGGTGCCTTAGTAATTAAAAAAAAATAAGTAAACAAACTTGTGTTTTTAAGACTTCACTTTCATCCTCTTTTGGGAGATAGCAATTATTAGGCTGCACTGTGTCTTCATTTTATTGGCACCTAATGATGTTACTGTGCCTGGCTGCTGCTTCTTCTTATTCTCCTAACTTTTTTTTTCCTTAGTGATTTATTTATTTTTATTTTATATGTACTGGTGTTTTGCCTGCATGTATGCCTGTATGAGAATATTAGATTTCCCTAGAATTGGAATTACAGACAGTTGTGAGCTACCATGTGGGTGCTGAGATCTGAACCCAGGTCCTCTGAAAGAACAGGTAGCACTCTTAACTGATGAGCCATCTCTCCAACACAGCTTGTTTAGAGGCAGAAACTAACATATCTGTGGGCCAATTAAGGACCTTATGAAAATGTTGATTCTGGTTCAGTGGGTCTGTAGTAGAGCAAAAAAATTCAGATCTCTAAGAAGTTTCCAGGGTCTATGCTTTTGGCACAGGAATGACATGTTTCAGGCTGAGGCACTGGAGTGTCAACTTGCCTCTTTTTCCTAAGTTTTTCCTCTGGAAATGTGTATTGTTGTGCACGTTTTCTTTTCTCTTGGTAAAGTCTATCCTTCTCTAGACTTTTCTGCCTGTGGTAAGGAGATGAGCTGACTTAAGACACCAAGAATAGGAGAGAAGCCATGTTCCTTTGGTGTAAACAGAAGCCATAATCTCCAAGGACCTTACCCCGAACAAAAGAACACCATAAGGTGGCTTCTTCTGGCCTCACTTGCCCTTTCCCCATTGTCTCAGCTGGGAAGAGAGGGGAGTTTAACTATTATAGTCAGACTAACAATTCTGTTTTCTTGCCTTTGAGTAATTTGTATTCTGGAGGAGGGAGACAAATAATGAACATAGAAATAAAATGTATGGCATATCAGGTTGGCTGCTCAGTGTTTTGTTAAGGTGAATGAGGGTTAAATGTCACTAAATGGAACAGCCAAATATTATCTAAGATGTGGTCAACTGATTTAATTAGCCTAGTAAAAGGTGGGTGCTGAAAAGATGTTAATTTTTTTTAAACTTGTTTTTTGAGACTGGGTTTCTTTGTGTAGCTTTGGAGCTTATCCTAGAACTAACTCTGTAGACCAGGCTGCTCTCAAACTCACAGAGATCCAACTGCCTCTGCCTCCCAAGTGCTGGGATTGAAGACATGTGCTACACATATCTCTGTCTTATGTCATCAAGTCGTGGCTTCTATTTCTTCTTCTTTTTCTCTTGCTGTGATGACCCATGAGTTTTGTGTCTTCCTGGTTATATTTTACAAATACTCTACTGGGGTCTTACCATGTGTGCTCTTTACTTTGTTGTGACATGCAAACTTTGCATCATCAATGACAGATGACCAATCTCCTTGAAGAAATCCACTAATTCTGGAAAACAATTCAACAGAAAATTAAATAGAGGTTATACCAATGAAGTGTCAAGGAATGCTTTCAGTTCCTTGACTGCTCAATGGTCCCAGGAGCTCTTCAAGGTGATAAAAAGAGTTCTGGAAATTCTAGGGGCAATTGACTTGTTGGAGTAGATTATATAGTACCTGGCAAGTGCTCAAGAATTGCTATTTTAATTTTTAGTAAAATAAGAAAGTCAATGAGTAAATGTTAATCTCACATTGTGTCCTGAACAAAAGGCATTTTAGCATTCTTTCTCATTCTGGACCCTTGTTCATGGTGCTACAGGGAAGTAGGATTCTGGTTTACATGAGTGACATGCTGTTATGATCCTCACTATCAGTGAGGGTCTATTAGTATGTATGCCTTGGTCTTAAGGGGAGACTCTTCCAGGGTTCTGTAATTGTGCAGTAAATTAGACTTGTCGCACTCAGATGGGGTTTTCACAGAGTCATCAGTGAGTCACCAAAGAACTTGTTCTGAAATCCACTGTAATAGCTATTTGTTTTAGGATTGACTCTTTGCTGTTTGAATATGTCTTTCCTTTTGTTTTCATTATAAATGTATTGCACACATTTCTGGGTCAAGATTAAACTAATGTCCAACTAACTGAGCTAATTTGGCACGGTGACACAAACTATTCTAAAGGGTTATGCTCTGAGTCTCTTGCTCAGGGATTGAAAATGGCCTGCTGAAAATTGTTTGACTCTTTGATTTCTTCATCTGTAAACTGGGCAGACTGTTTCACTCCTACAGAGGAGGCTGTGACCATCAATTAGGTATTTGTTTAAATGGCTTTGATAGCTTGAAAGAATGACCTTTTATAAAAACAGGATACATTGTATTTATCCTTGCGGTATTTTCTTTATTCTAATTATAACTTTCTCTTTTTTCTAACTCACAGAAGGAGAAAGGAAGAGGGAAAATGCCAAGTACAGAAATGCGAGTACAGAAAGTGGCCCTTATTTTCATCACAAAAAGATTTTACAAAGCCGTGGGAGAGTGTCACACTACTGCCTAGACTGATCCTGGGTGGGTCTGGTATTAACTTACTGTGTAAACACTAGATAGGGGATTCCTTGGCAACCTCCTCAACCCTAGGAGAAAACTAACAGTTGGTATATGAGTTTATCTATGTAAACTTAAAACTCGAGAGCCATCATGATGAGAGGGTCTTTTTGCAGATCTTTTATTTTAATTTCATCCTTTCCTAAGTAAGGATATGGAGATTTTAAGTTATGTGATATTCCCCAAACTGTAGCTATTGTTCTAATCTCATTACATTGGTTAATACTTTGCATATGGAATGGTTTTTGGGTGTTAACATCATCATTCCTAAGATAGTTAATAAAATTAAAATGAATCTTAGTGAGCCATGCTGAGATTTTGACATCTTTTTAGAATAGAGAATATGATTTATTTGACGTTTCCTTCCATCTGTCTTTTTTAGGATCCATGCGCCTTTTAGTGTTCTGGGTCTTATAAGTGGGCACTGGCTAACTTGAATATAAGTGAACAAAAACACATACGTAAGCAAACATGTTATTGGAAAGGTATAAGGTAGTCATAAGGAGGAAGACAAATAGCTAGCATCCAGAAAGTTCTAGAGCAGCAGAACCATGGAGATCCATGTAACAGGGCTAAAGGAGAGTCTACCCATGGTCCCAGGGTAAACAGAGCACCCAGCTCTTGTCACTGCAAGGAAAGCTTCATATTGTATTTCAGAGCCAGTGTAAACTGTCCTGGAACACAGCCTTTTACCCAAGTCAGGTAAAGATGGAGGGTTAAGGAATGAAAGGAATATTTTGATAAACAAGAGCATCAAGGTCATCCAAAATGCATATGGAAGGGAAACAATTGCTTGTCCAAAATTAAAACAAACCAGCAAATAGCCCCCCTCCCCCACCCCTCAAAAACAAAACAAAACAAAAAAAAAAAAAAAAAAAAAAAACAAGAAGAAAGTAAAACACAGGAAAAGAGAGCCTAGTTACCAAAAGAGGGGCCAAGACAAATACAATGTATGAGTGTCCCGAGACAGCTTCAAGTGAAGGCACTAAGAATCAGCTTGGCTTGTGGCATGCAGTCTAGTGCTTAGATACTTTTTGCTACTTTATTTATCTAGTTATATTTACATTTTTTTTAAATTTAACACCATCTTATTTTACATACCAATCACAGTTCCCTCTCCCTCCTGTCTACTCACTCCCCCCACTATCTCCCCCATCTCATCCCCCCTCCTCACAGAGGATGAGGCTTCCCATGGGGGAATCATCAGTCTGTCACATCATTTGGGACAAGGTAAGCAAGTTATACCTACATAGGAAATGACTCCAAAAAAGCCAGTTCATGCACTAGGGATAAATACTGGTTCCACTGTCAGTGGCCCCAAAGACTGCCCAAGCCCCCAAATGACCCACATTCAGGGGGTCTAGTTCAGTCACATGTAGGTTCCCCAGCTGTCAGTCTAGAGTCAGCGAGCACTACTTGTTGAGGTCAGCTGTCTCTGTAGGTTTCCCCAGCCTGGTCTTCACCTCTTTGCTAATCACTCTTCCTTCTCTACCACTGGATTTGAGGAGTTTGGCTCAGTGTTTAGCTATGGATCTCTGCTTGTGCTTTCCATCAGTTACTGGATGAAGAGTGGCATTTAAGGTAGTCATCAATCTCATTACAGGGGAAGGGAATTTAAGGTAGATTTTCATATCTCATTCAAATCAGCAAGAAATACCACAATAATAATAGTATTGGCTTTATTCAGTTGGGTTGCACATAGGTTCATTAACTCATTAATTCACTTTATCATATGGCCATGAACTTTCTAAAGTAAAACCAGAAATTTATTTATATTAGATACATTACATGACTTGTGGAATTGTGGCTCTCTGGAAGCTCTATCAAAAAGTGGGCTGAAAACCAATCCCTCTCTGTTTCTACCTTTTCTTATCAGCCTCTCACCTTACTATTTTCATCCGCATCAGCTGGAAGGGCCTCAGTCTTAATGGTTTAACAAAAGAAACAAGGTGGTAAAGAATGAGGCTGAAGATGTGTTATCATATTAACAAGTAGCTTACTTGTTGGACTTGCTGAAGCCTCACCCTAGTCAGAACTGCAAACAGAAGAGAGCACATCTATTTAGGCATTGGGATATCTTGATTTTAAAAACAAACATTCTGGACAAACTTGGACTACGCAAATAAGAACATTCATGTGGGGGATAATAAATATGGAAATGAATGTATCTAGCTTCTTAGCTTAAATTCATTGAAACATTTTTTTCTAAATGTATGGCATAATAAAAACTGAAAAACTTATTTCAGCATGCTATACCAAATAATTGTGTACTGCCATGTTGTCTTGGGCTAAGGGGGTTGGGGAGAGAGTTCATATGTGATTAATAGAGTCCAAGTGGCCCTTCCAGGAACAGTGTATTCTGCCTGAGTTTAAACATGGGTGAGTATGAATTTAAGGGTGAAAAATCAGGAAGACCTTTCATGTTAGGATTAATTTCTACATCTTCAAATTATCTAAATTCTTAACATTCTTTTAGGGCAACTTTTGGGAATTAAAAAAAAGCTATTTAAAATAATATTTATATACTATAATTTTACTTTTCTTGAATTTTGAATTTCTAAGTTTGAAAGGAAAATAACAGAATTCTATTCTTGTATAAACAGGTTCAATGTTTTTATCTGCACTGTTGAGCTCATAATCAAAGTATAAAACTAAGGAGTATCAAAAATTGTACAGACTTTATACACTTGGCTATGGATTCTGCTCATGGCATTGCCTGCTGATTTTGATTTTATGGTTTTCTACTACATTCATGTTCAAAAGGCTTGCATCTTCCTCTTTTTTTTTTTTTTTTTTTTTTATTTTAAGTCAGCTTCTAGGTACTCATACCCAACAAACCAACTCAGTTCAGAAGAATTCTAGTGGTTCTTTGTGTCATTGATGTGACCATGAGTTGATTTGAGCTACCTCAATAGTTGTAAGGGTTTCAATGGCAAATGAAGTCATCACAGATGTCTGCTTGGCTTGGTAGCTGATACAATAGTGCCTCAGAGGAAGGAAAATAACTCATAACTAAAGAAGGTTATCCAAAATGGTAAATTGAAGATTGAAGAGCAGGATATACGTGTGTGTGTGTGTGTGTGTGTGTGTGTGTGTTAAAGAATGTCTAATACACAAGTTCTAAACAAACAGGTTACTGAAAACAAATTAACTAAATGCTTTGATGGCTCCTATTCTAGTTCTGGTTCTTTGTAACAATTAGACCTAGAGCTATCAGATAATTGACTATCTAAAGGTGGTGAAATTATTCTTGTAAACTGATAATTCACCTTATTTTGATGTGAATTGCTTTTCAAGAAATGATTCCATCTTAGAAACTGAGCCAACACTCTATATTTTGTTTTATTCTGTGTCAAATACAGTTTCTGAAACCCTCTTTTTATTTTGCATACTCTAGAGTTTTCTCAAGGAAATCCTTTGGAGCTAGAACTTTCTTCCAGGTAATAGGAAGCCCAGCTTTTGAGCTGATACGCTCACACATGTTCGGCTTAGCTTGCTTATCTTCCTCGGCTTGGTGGTTCCATAGTCTTCACACTTGACTGCATCCTGATGGTTCTGGTTGATCAGTCAACGCGGTGTTTTACCTGAACTCTGGGAAGAGTGCCAAGCCTATCCCCAAATTTTCACTCAGAGGCAGAATTGGCAAATGTGCCACATATTTCATTTCTATTTATACCTTTAGGGTTACTGCCTGGTGGTAAAGGAGTTTGGTTATAGAATGAGCAAGTAGGACATTTCTTTACTATTTCCTTTGCTGTTCACGTGGTGTTTCTTAAGAAACTCTGAGGCTTCTAGTACACTTCCTATCAATAAACGATCAATTTCATCATTGCCTTGTGCTAGAGGACCTGGCAGACCCGTATGGGATCTGATGTGTGTTATATATATAGAATGAGTCCTCTTTCTGATAGTATCTTGTAACTGTATAAACAATGAAGTTAATTCTGTATTGTCAGGAATAAATTCTGCAGTCTCAATGTGTAAAACGACTCTCTCTGCGTATTGAGAGTCAGTAATTATATTGAGGGGTTCTTTAAAATCTATAAGTACCATAAGAATGGCATACAATTCTGCCTTTTGTACAGAATTGTAAGGGCTTTGAACCACTTGCTAATTTTTCCTGATTTATATCCTGCCTTACCTGATTTGTTTGCATCAGTGTAGAATTTGGCTCTTAACTAGGAAGGTTCTTATGTGAATGTTAAGTTTTCATCACTCTGGGATGCATGCCTAAGAGGGCAATTGCTATGCTGTGTGGGAAGCAGTTCTTAAAGAAACTTTCCTGCTCTTGTCTAGAGTGGCTACAGCATGTTACATTTCCACATTCTCATTAGTGCTTCCTATTGTTGTTTTAACTTAGCCCCTTTAGATAGGTGCCTGTAATATCTCATTATGGTTTTAATTTGCATTTTCCTAATGGTGAATGGTGTTGACCATCTTTTCGTGTGCTAGTCATTTGCCATCTGTATGCCCTTGGTAGTAAATGTCTGTTCATGGCTTTTGCCCATTTTCTACTTGGATCATTTGTTCATGTCACTGTTGAGTTTTGTGTAGGTCCTTTATCAGACGAGTGGTTGCTTGAATTTTTCACGTGACTTCTACCAGGGAGAAATAAGTACATTTTACCAGCCCTTCATGCATGGACAATCACTGACTTATAATTCCTGTCCTTATATTCTTTCTATGTCCTTAACACCTGTCCTAATCTATAGAGAATTGGACATGGGGTTTAAATAGACATCTAGGAAAGTCATAGAAAGGTAAATACTTGAAAGTATGTGTTGTAAACGGTTCACTTGTTTGGGAGTATTAGGTACCTCAAGGCTAAGTCTAATATACAAAAGAGATATAGGGCTGGGAGTGTACCTCAGTGGTAGAGTGCTTACCTAACATGGAAGGCGCTGAACCTGATCCCCAACACTAGGGGGAAAGTTGTACAAATGTTTGTAAACAGGACAAATACTCATTTGTCATCTGATATCTATCCCACTTCTGACACCAGATATCGCGGTAAATAAGGATCAGGATAAACAAATAGGCCGAATAGATATTTATTCAGGGAGAAATAACTTACAACCTAGACAGATGAACACCAGGAAATTCAACCTGATCCTCTCCTGTCCGAGTCATGCCAGAAAGAGAGCGCCTTTCCTGGCCCCCTCCGACCTCCTTCCACCGGTCACTCCGCCCATGGCTCCACCCCCAATGGGCGTGGTCAGTGCCACAGAACTATCTCACTACAATAATCATTCAATTATATTTAATATTTTTCTATCATTCCTTTGTATATAAGTCTCAAACTAGTGCAGCTTCAGTTTTATTGTGTTAGAATAGCTGATTTAAAAAAAAATTACTGTTCGAGTGGCTGACAAGTCAAAAAATTGCTGAAATGAATTTTAGTTTGGACTTAGGACAGATATTCTACAATTTCTGAGTTGGCCCTAAAATGACCTCTGTCATTTTTATATATTTCTGAGAAGTAGCAGTCTCACCATTGATGATTATATAAAATCAAATTATCATTCTCTGAAAATACTGAAGATGCTATATGTCCTGCATTATCAAATATTCAGTCAAGATTTAGCTGTTTATGTAAAGGCAAAATTAGCATATCTATCTCATAAATATACAAAATTTATTTAATATTTAAGATTACATCATATTTTAAAGTACATTTCTTTATTATTTACTGTGAGTGAATGTTTGGTTTGTGTACCTATTACGTATACTAATATAACTCAGAATTCCTTGGGCAAAGACTGTCAAAGTGGACAAAGTTTAAGAATCACTTGGGTTTCCTACTTGAAACAGTCTTTTGACAAAAAGGAAGTCATGGTTCATTTATTCTGGATTCTGCTCAACTGTTTTTCATGTTTAAATGCAGAAATGCTAAGACAGAAAATGCTGGGCTAAATCTTCCACTATTCCTTACTAGTCATGTGATATTGAAATAGTTATTTCACCAGTTTCCTTATCTGTAACATATTATAGAAAGATTAAAGCATTTAGTATATCTCCTGTCTAAAATGAGAGTTCTTTAAATGGTGTTTTTCTTGTGAGTACATTGAATTCATTGTTCTTAACTAAATATATTTCCCTACTTAAAAATTACTTCCTACAAAAGTGTTCAGTCGGTATTTGGATATCAGTTAAGAACATGGTGGACCCTGGTAACCATTGAAAATATTAGGAGTTACTAATAAAGGAACATATAAATTCCAGTCAGAAACAATTAACAGTAACATATTTACAAATTTCATTTATAAATATGCTTTGCATTTATTCTATAAGTATGGCTTATAATATTTCTTCAAAAACAAAAATTTTAGATGACAAAGTATTTTTTAAATTTAAATTTGAAACAACATGTCACTCCCAGTTCCTGCACCCTTTCCTCCTCCCCTGTTCCCCCTATCAACTTCAATTCCACCCCATTCTGCTCTCAGGGAGGGTGAGGTCTTCTATGGAGAGTCTTCAAAGTCTGTTATATCATTTGGAGCAGGGCCCTGGCGGAGCCTCCCCCATGTGTCTAGGCTGAGAGAATATCTCTCTATGTTGAATGGACTCCCAAAGTCCATTCCTATACTAGGGATAAATACCGATCCATTACCAGAGGCCCCATAGACTGCCCCATCCTCCTAACTAACACCACATTCAGAGGGTCTGGGTTGGTCCTATGCTGGTTTCCCAGCTATCAGACTGGAGTTCAAGAGAGAAGTCATATGGCCACTCAATCTCAGCATTCTCTTCTTGCATCCAACTTCAGACTACTAAGCCTGTCATCTGACTTGGTATCCTTTTTATTGCACTAGTGCTCTGTGTGTACTCGCTTCTAGTGTTCTGCTTGGGTCTATAATCACTGTAGTTGAATAGTTATAGTGTTTCCTCATTCATTACCATTTTTCCCCCTCCTCTCAATCTCATGCTCTGCAGGATAGAGAGCATTTGGTCTTGGATGGGAAGTTCTTACTTTCTAGGTAGCCAGTGTACTGAGGATGGAGAGGGGAGAAAGAATTTCTGGAAAAGTGGCTGGATACAATGGTCAAACAACATAACTCCACTAAGTCCTGTTTTCATATTGGATAGGCAATGAAATGGTGTTACCTGTGTCTGTAAGGAAAGGGGAAACCAATATGTATTGCTTCCTTATTTTTATTTTTTTAAAAGACATATTTGTTTATTTTATGTATATGCATGCTCTATCTGCCTCTATGTCTTCACACCAGAAGAGGACATCGGATCTCAATATAGATGGTTGTAAGTCACCATGTGGTTGCTGGGAATTGAGCTCAGAACTTCTGGAAGGGCAGCTAGTGCCCTATTGCTTTTTTATTCAATGGATATCCATTCTCAGCCTTCAGCTGTTGCTATCCTCCAACGTTTTATAACAGTATGATTTAAAAAAAAAATTCAGTTTCAAAAAGAGTAACCCTGGACCTTTAGAGAGTGGTTTTTCTCTTTCTCTCTAAAGTTTTAAAAGAATCATTTGTTTTTCTGGCTGAAAAGGGACATGCAATCAGGACAAAGTAAAGAGAGTAAAGGATTGCTCTAAACAAAGTGTTAGTGAACAAAGGCTTATTCTACCACTTGCTAAGATTTCTAAAAATTGTAATTAATGAGAAAATGCTAGAACCACATTCTGCTTCCTCTTACAGCCTTATTCAAGTTATAAATGTGATCTTAAGTCACTTAATGTCTTCAACTCACTGGTATTAGTATCTAAAATAAAAATAATTTTAATTTATATGTAAGTTAATAGTGATTGCTAACATTAAAAAGTATTATGTGTATATGCAGGTGCTTTGGTAATCAAATTAAATATAACCTGTAAAACTGAATTTATTGTGCAGGAGTTAACCATCATAGGTCTTTTTTGTTAATATTGACTCTGAGGGACACGTTTACTGTTTTTATGAATTTTACCCTTTGCAACACAGGGCATATAATAACTGAACCATAAGAATAAAAATTCACATAAGAATAAGCAGTGTCCTAGAACATGTTAGAAGTCGCTAAGTAACAGCTGTGCAATAGTGTTCTCATTCTTCCTACAACGTTTCTCTTAGATGCCCAATCTCCAAATGTAAGGAAGAGAGATGACTAAGTGGGTTATTCACATTTCCTGGAATGTCCTTTGCATGCTCTTTATCTGGACCTATGAATCCTCCAGGTTTTGATTCTAATCATAGCACCAATAATTTCTTTTGTGAAAAGTTTAATAGAAACCAGCAAATATGCTGTATAGTTCATAGAAAAAGGTCCAACTGATGGGAGATGTCATTCTGTAAATATGTTTCGCTTATTAGTTAATGAATAAAGTACTATTGACCAATAGGAAAGCAAGATAGGTGGAATGAGGAGATTAGGAGGAGAGAGGAAGGGGTAGGGAGATTCAACATGGAGGAAAGAGAACAGAACACCAGCCCCTCTGGTAAGATAAGACCACGTGGAAGTATTTAGATTAATAGAAATGGGTTAATAATTAAGACAGAGCTAGCCAATAAGAAACTAGTAACTGGCCAACAGAATTATATCTAAAACAGCATCTCTGTGTATTATTTGGGGCTGATATGGAGGTGGGACCAGATGCAGAAGAAAAACAACTCATAACACCCAGCTCTCCACATACAGCTGCCCCTCATAGTAACTTTCAATGTTTTTTTTTTTTTTTTTTTTTTTTTTAGTTCTACAGTTGAAGATAAAAATAAAGTGAGTCTACAGACATTATTTGTATTTTAACGTGCAGCAAAACTGGTATTCACGTTTTCTGATTTGTTCTTTATTAATTTGCTCACCATTGAGTTACATAAGTGCTCATTTTGAAACTAGCTATGGGTGATACAAAAGTATTTATAGGATCACAACTAAAAGCATATGGATGCCATAATGGTATAGCTAAGAATATAATCTACCTAAGTTGAAGACAAGTGGACCCTGCTGAGATTCGGTTCATTGACACATCATAATTTCTTTGGCTATGACTGTGCACATGGGATTTCTCCTAGCAATTGAATGGGTGCTGTGTATGAGTGCTACCTTGCATAGCTAATATAACTCAAGTGTTCTTTTCCAAGATACCAATGCCCAGGGAATGGTATTGGTGATCTTAGTTAGATTCATGAGAGGGCATGAAAATAATTTGAAAAACAGAAAGAAAACCAGGTGATGTATTAATCCATGTCCTGTTTGCTAGACAAATTCAGGTTAGTCAAAGTGTTTGAGTACACATGGGATGTTAACTAGTGCCCAACTTGTTAAGTTCAGTGATGCTGTGGACATTAGACTACGTGTCCCTAACGTCCTCCACTTTTCTCTGTGTCATTATCATGGAATATGTGAATGGTTTAAGTCAGAGGTTCTCAAGATTACTATGTATCAGAACTAGTCAATGACCAAGTTAGAATCTGTATCAAGATTTGTCAACCACAATGCTATCCTCATTGTAAAACAATATTGCTTTTCACAGAGAAAAAGGGAAAAATAAAAATGAAGCTCACGAAATTGTGAGTGACACTTTACCAGCTGTAATACAAGGTTTTTTCTGTATTAATACAGCTAAGTGACTTCTTGTGCTGAGTTTAGTTTCTAACATCAGGGCTCCAGGGTGAAAATTATCTTTGACATTGTTGTTGTGGTGATATATTGTTTATGATCTAATAAAGCCACTGGAGATCAGAACACAAAACGAGCCATAGCCTTAGAAGCTAGACAGTGGTGGCACACACATTTAATTCCAGGAATCAGGAGGCAGACACAGATGGATCTCTGTGAGTTCAAGGCCACCCAGGGCTACATGAGAGTGAATAATTCTAAAAGAGTAACAGAGTTCAAGCTTTTAATCCCAGCAGTAGAGGTCAGTGCCATCTCAGGGCAGTCTAGGATTCTGAGGTTTGGTGATAGCAGTGCAAAGTGGAGATGCAATCTGAGGTTCAGTGGATAGTCCCTTCTGTCTGGGCCATAGTAGAGGTAAGAACTCTGTAGTGGCTGACTGCTTTGTTGAGGGGCATATCCACATGCTGTTATTAGTTAATATTACTGTTTGCTGTATATTAATGGTTTAGTATAAACAGTTAAACATCAGTTAAGTATTACTTTGTATAGTTGCTATACATTGCATACATGGTTTTATTTAGATTTTAGCCTTAAGACTAGCTCTCAGAGAGAGGTATTTTCTCTACAACCCTTGTTGTTCTCAGAAAGTCTTGTGTTGTGGAATTCAGGTCATGGAACTACCAAACTGGAGAATTGCTTTCCTGGTCCCAGATGACTCCCATGTGGACCTGTCTGTCGTGATGCACATGGCTTGCAATCTCTGCACTGGCCAAATAGATCCTTCCTGTTGTTGTGCTCACCAGGTTCCCTAAACATGTGGCCTGTCTTTCCATGTCAGCCTCACTTCATGTTTCTTGTCCATTTTACATTCTGCCTCTTTTTTCCAATGATCCCTAAGGGTCCACTTTTCCTTCTTAGTCTCTGCTGGAGCTCATCAGCATCTAGGGATCATCTTAAGAATTTGCATAATTAAGTCTGTAAGTAAGAAACAAACTCCTATTTCAGAAAGCATTTAGGATCATGTGACTGTTTTAGTGTAAACACAATAAACACATCTTTGTTAAAGTAAAAATTAGTTCTTTGCCTTTGAAAGTTGTCAGAGCAACTGTTAAAGTTTGAAGGTTTGCAGGCGAGAGTACGAGACTCAGGGCTTGATCTTAGCAATGGAAGGGGGAAAAATGAGTACTTGTAAATATCATTTTGAAGAAAGAATCAAAATGACTGCTTCATCCTCGTCATCTATAATGGGTATTTTTAGTCATCTAATACTCCTTGGAAATATTTTTTGCAACTGTTTTTTTGTTTTGTTTGTTTTTTGTTTTTTGGCTCTCTAGTTCTTAGTGACTCTGGGTTGTCCTCATCCTGAACTGGGCAATGGCATCTGCTTGCTTGAATGATTCAAAACTAAATTTTGACTCTGGATTGGCTTTAAATGTAAATTGTATTCTGGAAAGTATCCTGAGCTTTGAGGAATACAATTACCCTCCAACTATTTCTGTTGGTAGAAAGGAGCAGCCCCTGATGTTACCCAGTTCACTCTCAGAGAACAATGGGAAGACTCAAGGGAGTTGGTAATGAGCAGTGACATCAGACTGCCATATCTTCATTTGCTCACTCTCCTGTATTTGAAACTAAAAGAAGATAGTGATGACAAGGAATATATGAATGCCATCTAATAAATCTTGTTGCAAGTAAATTAAGGCCTTGTATTAGACTATATAGGCAAAGAAATATTTTAGCAATAAATAACACCTCAAATCTCAGTGGCTAACTCATAGTTCATTTGGAGTTATGCAAACTTGGTCGGGGGCTCTCTCTGTGGGGACCCAACATTCTCTGCTTCTTCTCTCTTACTACACTTTCCTTCAGTACAGGGGATTTAGAGCTTGTCCATCAAGAATAAGGGAGAGAAGATTATGGACTGGCTTTTAAATACTTCTTTCTCAGAAGAACTGTTTGCCCCAGACCTTTGGACAGAGATTCTCAGTTCCAATCAACTGCAGAGGGCTCTGAGCATCTAAGAAGGGCCAGAAAACTATGGTAGCTTTAGGAATATTTATTACAGGCATCATAGGAAAATATCCCCTCCAAGTGCTTGCCTTGGACGTGAGTGTGGCTAAAGATAGGTGTATGAGTAGTGGGATAATATATTGTTCCCACCTTAAAGATGGTTACTAATATCTTTATGCACATACTTGCATGAAAAACTTCTAAGAATTTTCTCATGTACCATGTTGGTAAAGAGACCATGCAAGGAAAACAGATTGATCCCTTATAATCCAGAGTAAATAAATGCAGTTTTATGAGATATTTTATAAGGCAGTCAAGAATTTTGCATTAAGGTCCCAGATTTGGATCCTTAATGCAAGTATAAGTATAAATAGTCAAGTGCAAATTGATATATTTCTAATTTTGTTTTTGTTCAAGGCTTAGTGTAGGAATTAAAATTTAAAACTGGGTTCAAGCAATAGTGATAAAATCAGAAAGAATATGTGGGAAGTTGGGCAATGCAAAGGGTAAAGTATAAATTGTCAAGAGACAGGAACGGATCTTTCATTTAACACATTTGTGTGTATGTATGTGTATTATTCTGGCAGCAACTTTGATGTCTCTTTCTCATTATGGGATGGTGATCAGTCTGCAGTCCTTAAAAACCTCACATATGTCTGTGTACAGTCTTGTCTCTAAGTTTTCAAGGTAACAGAAAGTAGTGTAATTGTGTGGATAATTAAAAGCAACCAAAGCACAAGTCTACAACTTGTACTTTTATGACTGCAATGCAGGCTATCAAAGTGACAGGGTGTCTGGAGGGGACCCTTGCATGCACACAGATTAAATGAGTCCATTAGTTGATTGTTTCTGGTATGAAGATAAGTAGAGAAAAGTATAATAATGCTGGCGTTTAAGTGGACCTAATTAGGCTTCAAGTTTAACACTCCATTAAGATGAATGGGGAAGGGTCACCCCTGCTCAGACTGTGGCATTGTCTTAGTGTGTCTGGATATTGCCTCTGAAGACAACAGTCTGTCAGCATACATTCTCACAGTCACCCCTGGAAAGCAGACTGGAAATTTAATTCTTTTAAAATGAAATCTCAGGTTCTGAAGGCCACAGTCAAATCCACAGGGAGACCTTAAGTCCTCAAGTTCTGCAGCTGTATTAGTCATAAACAACAACAATAGTAATGATAATTCTTTCCCACGTCTACAGAAACCTTCAGGCACATACTTCAGTGTTTCCTGAATATGATCTGGTGAAACTGACAACCTCCAGTTTACCCCGAAGGACCTTGGCTGTAGAGGGGGTGAGTGACTTGGCTGGAGCTACAGTGCGTATTACTGCACAGCCAGAAATAACATCGAGGGACTTGGCGGTTTTGTTGTCTTAGTAGTTTGTCATCCTTCGCAAAGGGCAGTAGGTAAGGCATAATGAATTCACACATACCTTTGAAAAGCCTGAGAATCAAAGTGCAGCACAGCATGATGGACAGGTTTGGGGGAAATGATATGAATTGGGCTCCCAGCAATGTGGACATTCGGCTCAGTAGTGTGTGAGTAGGAGAAGAGCTTTGGTCATATGGCTAAGGTAAGGCACATGGATACAGCCTTAAATGTGGAACTCTGGGACCATATCTCGAATTGTTCCCCAAAAAACACTGTTTGTCTCTCGTCTTTCAGTGACTGGCTTCAGATGCTGTTATCTGGAGACTGCAAGCATAAACCAAACGTGTCTTGAAAAGAATGTCTGGGTGACGATCTCCATTCTGATAATATCACCACAGTGTTAATTGTGATGTGATATCACGACTGGCACTTTACAGCTCTGGTTGTGCTGTAGACTTGATACATCCTTCTGGGTAAATACTTTCCTCTTGCTGACTCCCAGTGGCTCACTTTAAGAATCAATATGCCTAAAAAAGCTTTTGCTCATCGAAGTTCGGTGTTTTATGGCTTTACAAGTTTGTAAAATTGGAAAAGAGAAATCTTGGTGAGGGATCGGTGCTGCATACATCCAGCGGAAGTGGGAATCATATCTAGTTGGTGTTACTTGTGGAACTACACATTTTAGACCAGTTTATATTGTTCCAATTTTAATTTAAAAGGCGTCTGTATTTTTTTTTTAATTAAAAATATACCATGTGTGGGGCCATTCATCTTAGGAATTTGTAGTTGGATTTAAGAAAAAGCAGTTCTGGAGCCGGCCATTGGTGGGGTATGCCTTTAATCCCAGCACTCAGGAGGCAAAGGCAGGTAGATCTCTGAGTTTGAGGACAGCCTGGTCTATAGAGAGAGTTCCAGGACAGCCAGGGCTACACCGAGAAACCCTATCTCAGACAGACAGACAGACAGACAGACAGACAGACAGACAGACAGACAGACATAAGTCTTGGGACTGCTTCTGCAACTTGCTGGGACTCAGTTCTTATTCCGTCATTGATGATGCGCTGTAGCTCAGATATTTCTGTTCAGAGGCCTTTGAAAACCGGTGTCTCCCCCAGCAGCAGTTTTCTTGTGCCTGTTTTGAAGTGTTCTATTACAGTTGCTATTAAATCTGGACGATGGACAAATAGCATCTATTTTACTCTGCTGTTTGACGGCATCCAGATACCTTGAACAAGTGCTCATGTTAATCCCTTTGTTTTCTCATTGTCATACACTTTAGGACATAAGGAAGTTTTCAGAAATGTCATAGCTTTAAAGCATTCTCTAAAGCCTTAGAGTCACGTGAGTTTAATGTAACTTTATACACGTCAAATATTACTACCTCATTATTCTCTGATAATGTCTATCACTTGAAAATAAGTTTGTATTATAAATACATTCTTTCTCACAGCACAGTCTATCTTGTAAATTATTTTTGTTTTATGGGAAAATCAATTTAATTTGAGTTCATTTTAATTAATTTTGAAATTCTTTTATAGTTTGCTTTGCTCTTGAATTGGTGCTTTAATACTATTTTTAATAATACATTGACAAAATAATAATATGGAAATATCAAAGGGAAATGAAATGAAGAAAAATAAAATTATGCTGGGTAAAGTTCACTATCTAAAACACATTAATGAGCTTATTATATATATTTGTGATGAGTCTTGGGTTTCATTTAAACTTGCAAGCAGCCAACTAAAAGAAGATCAGTTACCTCTACTGTCATGGAAAGCATTTTTAGAATATCTTAGTTAATTGGAAGAAACTCAGCGATTCCTGGTCTGGGTTAGGAGAACAATTTGTCCCATTAATTCTCAGAAGGACTTTTCTTTATTATGTAGGAATCACTATCTTAAGCAACAGGGTCCTGCCATGAAGTGCAGGCTGGCCTGGAACCCTCAGTCTTCCTACTTCAGTTTCTCAAGTAGTGGGATTATAGGCATCTATCACCATGTTCAACTTATGCAATGTTCTTAACAGTGAATTCCTCAATATTTTTCAGAGTTTTTGTTTCTTCTTTTTCATTTTATTTTTTAAATTTATAAAATTTATAAATTTTTATAAATTTATAAAGTGCCAAACTGTAAGTGTCTGGTACTGAGTTCCTAACTAAGTGTAATTGTAGAGCTGCATGTCCCTCCACCTGCTCCCACTTTCCAAAGATATGAGAGTCCTAACCCATGCTACTATAGCCTTATCCAGAACTTGAGAGAATAAATGTCTGCATTTGCTACAGCTCACCTTGTGGTGCTGTAAAACTAACCTATAAAGCTAACACACTGTTCAACAATTTGTAAATGTATAGATGGATTCTATGTATGGATTGATTGGAGGAAATAGCTCTTTAGAAATTTAGCAATGTTCCTATAATCATCTATGAAAAAATAGTGAAGTCAGCAGCTCCAGGCTAGCCTCAGCTAAATAGTGAGATTCTTAGAGGAAAGAAGAAGAAAGAAAAAGGAGGAGGAGAAGGATGAGGGAGGGGGAGAAACAATTCCATCAAACATATTTTTATCCATTTTTGTTTCTAATGACTCAGTATCTCCACATAAAAATGTACTTACTATGTGACTAGATGATCAATAATTTACCATCAAAAGGTCTGTTGTGTAGATCTAGCTACTACTATGGGTTCATTTTATTTGCAATAACATATAACTAATTTTCTATGTCAGGCGAGTATCTGTCTGTAAACAACTATTCAAAAATATTTATAAAAAATATGTATGGAAGAAACCATTGTTATACAAAGTATTTACAACTTTCTCTAGAAAGTTCTTGTCCCATCCAGGTGAAGTGATGCATACCCATAATCCCAGCCCTTTTGGAGGCAGAGGCAGACAGAGCTCTGTAAGTTCAAGGCTAGCCTGGCCAACATAGTTAGTCCCAGGACAGCCAGAGCTATATAGTGAGACCCTGTATCAAGGAAAGAAAGGAAGAAAGGAAGAAAGAAAGTTTCTGTCTCCAAATGCCACCATTATGAAGGGGCATCTTACACTTAATTATTTGTCTTACAGGACACTTATTATATCTCCTTGTGAATTCTACCATATGTGGGTGCTCTTGATTTTCTTCAGTTTGTTTCTTTGAACTCATGCCCACAATTCCAAGCTTTATCTTTTCAACCATTTTGAGGAAATCAAATAAACCCAGACAAGAAGAAAAATTGTGTTCTGAATTCAGAAGGAACACTGGCTACTAAAATGGCTGCAAAACCAGTTTCAGTGTCCTTAGTCCTTTCTAGTTTCCCTTCCTACTTCATCCTCAAGGCCATCAACTGCTATGACGAGATAATTCCCATCACAAATTGTGGAACTCAGGAAGGTTTCTAAACAGATGGGAATCATATGCCCAGAGCTTCTTTGGGAAAACAAAAATGCATTCTTTTCTATTATTCAACAATGCATTTGAAAGACATTTACTTTCTAAGAACAAGGATAGATTCTATTTAAAAAGCGGAGATAGAATCTCTCAGGTTTTCAGAGAAAGAGCCTTCTTTCTGGGCCAGAAATGAAGAACAAGAAGAAAACCCATAAGAGATTAAACAAATGCAAAACCATGGTAAGCAGTCCACTGGGTCATGGAAATATGGAACACTTCAATGCTCACGTGTTTACACTAGTGTTCACCCTGTCTAGGCGCATCTCCACAGTAGGAAGTATAAGGGCTCATGTTCGCTCTTAAGACTGCCAGTGCTTGTATAACATTAGCAGGCTCTCCCCCAACCCCCAAATTTGAGCAGGAACACTCTTCCTTTCTAAAGAACAGCATCTGGCCTCTTCGGGTGCTCATTTGCATGCCAATACTGGGTTGCTCTCCCAGCGCACAGCTATTTAATAGTGGTGCTGGTGTCCGAGCTCTGGGAACAAACCAAATGGTTTGGGTGTGCTTTGTGTGCACTGCAGGTCGTTGCTACAGTGTGTTTATTAAGAATAGTACACATTCATTATAACAAGATTGCTCTTTTGCTCAGGGGCCATCATGGCACATTCTGTAAATGAATTAACAGTAGCATGCATTTGTGTATTATGGGCCCAGAAGAAGTATTTGTTTATTAAATAAATCTGTAGCACAGAAAGTATAGTTGAAAGAAATTGAAAAAATAATGAGAGTGTGCGAGTGTGCAAGTACAGTAGCTCTCTCTCTCTCTCTGTGTGTGTGTGTGTGTGTGTGTGTGTGCACGCGCGCGCGCACGTGTGTGTCTTTGAAACCTCAACATCTTGGCGAGTTTTCCTCCTTTGTTTCTTTTAAAATTACAAGAGATCAGGGGGCCAAACTGTGGATTTAGAGGCTGCAAAACCTGATGTAAAAAATACAAAAGGAATTTAAATTATAGTAGTGTAAAACATTTCCAGAAGTGGTATTGCAAATTATTACCTACCTTTAGATTGATTTAATATTAGATTCTTTTGTTGTTCTTAAAAATGCCTTTTCTTTAAAATTATTATTATTATTGTATCTATTTTTAGTTCTGGCTAAAATTTAGCTTGTAATTTTTCCCATTGAACTTTATGTTCTTTTGATATACAAACTGTGCTT
The DNA here is from genome assembly GCF_943737965.1 of Phodopus roborovskii. Taxonomy (NCBI): domain Eukaryota; kingdom Metazoa; phylum Chordata; class Mammalia; order Rodentia; family Cricetidae; genus Phodopus; species Phodopus roborovskii. Next base: position 58,102,147 of record NW_026126418.1, on the reverse strand, counting down.
TTGAAATACAAATTCAGTAAACATGGATACTCTTATTTTTCCAACATTTCCCCAAGTGTAGCTAACATAAGTGTATTTGCTGATAGGAGTCAGTCTGTTGGATTTTATTGCAGCTAAATACTGATTTTGTGGCAGTCTGATGGTAGTTCGCAGTGGCACTTGAAACTTAGGGTATGTTTTTAGATGTGGCTACTTTCCATTTATACTTGGCATCTTGCTATTTGTGATGTGGAATGTGATATGTTGAACACTTAAAGAGTAACAGAAGAAAGCAAAATGTTTAAAAATATGAAATGCTGAAGGACTGCAAAAACTCAGCAGTGCTACGAGGAGGTCAAGGAAATCGGAGAAAAAGGTCAGACTCCCCAAACTTGGAAATGCTTATATTATTAAAATAATAATAATAATAATAATAACAACAACAACAACAGTAATAAAGATACACTGATTCAGTGATTAACTTTTAAAAATCTTTCTAATAAATCCAAGGTACTGTCTGGATCTTGCCAAAATGTGTTAAAAGGGAACCTCTGGTTCAACGAGTAGATTAGGATTTCATAGATTTTTAGTTTAGCAAAAGATCTGTAACACTATTTAAAGATACCCACCTAATTAGTACACGGGCAACACAGCAAAGCGTGTTTTGTAGCAAACATGGCAGGATTTAAAGATATTCCCCACACAGAGAACACACCAAGCTAGAAGCAGGACAGCTCTGCTCCCACATGGTCTCCTAGACACTCACTGTTTTGTTCCTTAAAGAAGGTATATTCAGCTCAGCTGATTATTGAAAAGAAAAAACAAAAAAGCCTACTATTTTAACAATTGATTTAATAATTATAAAAGGGAGAAGAAATTGAAACCCAGTTTCTTTTCTTTCATCTTTTTTTTTTAAGCTCTATTTTTCCGGGGCATTTTATTTATTCTGCTGCTTGTAGAGAGGCCAGCCAATCAGAACGCCTGCGCGGGCCCAGGCCCAGGCTCAGTGCTGAGCTCCAAATGCGATTCGAGTCCTGACAGGGGGATTATAGGAAACAGATGACTTACGCTTCTAATTTGTGGCCTTAAATTGCAAACAGAATTTCAGGAGTCGAGCAGAGTAATAAATGGCAATAGAAAAAGCCACACACAGCCAAATCAGTATGTGGTGGTTGTAGGTTAAACTAAATGGGAAGAGACAGGTTATGATGGCTCAGTGTATTACAGAGAAGAAAGTCTTAAATTACTGGTGCTGAGAGGTATTGCTCCATGGCAGACAGTATTGCATTGTGTAGTCTACAGATATCACGAGCAGAACAATAAAAAAAGCAGCTTTCCCGTAGAACCTGTTGCTGGAGGAATCCTGGCTTTTCTGCTTAGAAATGGAAGCCGCGTTTTATGCTTGTTTTGACCTCTGTTGTATACTTGGCCCCTTAACATCTGTTTTCTACCGTTGCTGTTTTTCACACCAAATTAAATGTCGAGGAGTCAGATAAAATAAGTTCAAAATATGTCCAAATTATTTTTGTTGACTTCTAACAAATGTCTCAGTAACTCTTTCCACACGGAATGATACCATTTAAATGCCAGCATTGAAAATAATTTTCCTTTCAACATTTTACGAGTCAGAGAAAGGAATTCTGAGGTGTACTTAAACTGGGAAAATACTACATTGGTCTTTTTGGTAACTTGTATGACTGTTTCAGACTTGCTTTAAGACAATTTCTTATGTAAAATTATGTGCATTTGTTGAATAAAAGTTCCAGGAAAATTACTTAACAATAGCATATAAAGAGCCATTATTCAGAGCTGTTCCATGCTATAATAGCAGGTTGTATGAGAAAAATTCACTGTGGAACATGTACCAAGTAATTGATACTTGTTTACTTTAATAATTTGTGAACTTATATGTTTATGTAAACACAATATAGGAGTTAAGATGATAAGAGTTTTCTGTCAGAAGCCTGGCCACCAAGAATCAATGATATGAAAATATGAGAATGGCAGTGTTTTCAATTTCTTATCACATATACACATATATGTGATAGATGTACATATAACATATATGTATAATATATGTATATATATCTTAAATAAATCATTATTCTTTAAGACTACCACCTACTTTTATGTTTAACACATCTACCAAGGAGTGACAACGACTTCATGGTAAAGACTGGTAAAAGTGATTTTTCCCGCTCTATCATCTATTGTCATTATATGGAAAGTAGCCTTCAATGAATGATTAGAACAGGGCTGACTGCAGACCTCAATGACGTGCTGGGTGTGAGGCTGTGCAGAATCAACAGCTTTTAAAAGATATCTTGCTTAGGAGTAAGACTTTCAGTGCATTAAATTTTAACTTGAACAGTGTGCATCATCTGCTAAAGAATGTGTATTAACTGATGTATACTGGGGAAATACAAGATTTTCATTGTGATACTAATCAAGTTTGTTGATAATCATTGAAACTGACTGGTAAATAGACTTTGATTAATCATCTGCAAAAATCATGATTATAAGGCCAGGTATAGTCTGTGCCGTGGTGATATCAATATAGGCTATAGCTATTTCTTTGTGTATGCTGTAGGTTTTGTTTTTAAATCACCTGGCAAAAAAGAAAATGAACCATAGCTGGAAGGTTTGATTGTAACACAGAAACCTCTTTTCATGTCTGTCTTTTTTTTCCCCCTAGAAATGTCCAATTATTATTTGTGTCATAGTGAGAGAAGACTGGGCCTCTATGGACCTGAAACTTTTCAAGGAGCAATGGCTTTTGTTTTTGTACTTCTTCAACACTGATCACCTAATTAAATCTGATATCTCTGGCTGAAGCAAATGATTTTTAATAGTTTTCTGGAGTATACTTAATTAGTTTCCATGCCTTTTTTGAGGTAACTGTGGTGGTATTTTTTTAAAAAAATGGGGTGGAAACAAGAGGTGTTACATTTAGTCTTGCGAGTGGTGGAAGAGGTGACTGGGAGGACGACCCCGTGTGACCAAGCCATAAAGCAAGGTGTAGGTCCAAGGAAAGGGCTCACAGATGAGTCATTCATTAGCTGGTATCATCAAGTAGGCCTAAACTGGAGAAAGGCTTTGTGTCAAATATAGGGCTGAATGTCTGTCAGGCCCAGATTTCACACCTTGATCAGCCCAAGATACCAACCCAGTTTTCATTAACAAACAGCAACAGTCTTTTGTCTCCTTCACTTTAACATTTTTCAAGGGTTGGATTCCCTCTCTTCTGCTGGTCTTCGGAGAGTAAAGGGAGCTTGTTAAGTCGCTTAGATATTTTGACTGTGGATGTTCTTTGGCCACTTGCCTGTGGCAACAGTGTCAAAGCATAACTTGGTATAATTGCTGTATTGCAGGAAAAGAGTATCCTGTCTTTTTGTTCAAGCTGCTGAACTAAAAGGAAGTGTCACTCTGGAAAATCCTGTGAATTATCCTCAAAGTTCAGGCAAAATTTAATGCATATCTTACCTGTTATGACTCTTATTCCTTGCCTGAAAAACAAGGGAAATGTAGCCAAGTCAACTACATGACGTTCAGTTAGGTGTGTGTGGGGTGAGATTGAGAAACAATAAAACAAAATTAAACTTAAAAGTGAAAGCAACAGAGCTAGGCTGTTAGTAATTTAAAAAGTAACCAGTAAACTTTAAAAATTTTAATTAATCACTGAGTCACGGTTTATATATAATATGAAGTACAAATGACAATTTTGATAGACGTCTGTGCAACAGAGACATGCATAATTTACATGCATTAGCTATATCCATTCTGTATGTTGAAATTAAGATTATAATATCTTATAAAACTTTAAAAGTATACAGTAATGCAAACCATGATTATTGCAAAATGCACTTTTGATACCATGATGCTGTAGATGTTTTGTGTTTGGTATATATTTTGCAGGAAAGCCTGAAAAAAGTGAATCGTGCCCCCCATTAAATACTATGAAATTTGGGGCACTTGGTAATGAATCATAGAAAAATCACACATTTCCTTTTAGCCATATCCATGCAAGATGCATGTATGTAAATCTTCAAGAATGAGTCTTAATAGAGTGTGTGCCCTCTACACATTACATCATACTGGTTAGTACAGGGCTGCCAAACACTGGCATTCTTTAGTCTGAGAAAAATGATCTTTCCAGTTAAGTACACCCTCCCTACGCTTCACAAACTGTACAAAACTGCATGCTGCTGGCAGGTAATGACTTGTAATTAACATGGCAGGCAGGTAATGACTGGAAATCACCTGCCAATTGTTTCTGAGTTTGCTCTCTCTCAAAACTTAGGATGAGTGGAAAGTCATAGGGGACTGTAAGGATGCAAATAGAGGACAAGGGAGGGACACAACCCAGGGGTCTCTTTCTGCACAGACCATCTCCCTATTTGTTTTTTATTTTACCCCCAGGCTCTCTTTGAGTGGCTCCAAAGAGGCACAGAGAATTGGCAGGTTCCTTTACCTGCTTGCTGCTCCGACTGGGAGAGATGGTGCCTGTTGAGAAATTCTAAGCTGTTTTGGAAGCAAACCAGCCTTCTCAGATTTAGCCTGGATGCTAGGAAATTGGGATCTAGAGAGTATGGCAGTTCAGCTTGTTTGAAAAGAACCACGAATTACTCAAAGCCAGATTTCACTTCCCTCTTATAACCTACTTCTTTTTCTTTCATGAGTTTTCCCCAACTTCATGGAGAACTGTTGATGTTGAAGCAAGAAAAATTGGGCAAGGATCTTGTACAAAATAGAGGCTGGACCAGTTGTCTAAGAATCCTGTAACTATCTTAAGCCAGTATGAACACACACACACACACACACACACACACACACACACACACACACACACACCTATAAGCCAAGTTAATAACATAGTTGAATACATTAATAGTAGGACAGGGAGTAAAAGCAAGCTGGACAATATGTGGCCTCTAAAAGTGAAGGACATGTATTCTTCTCCAGCCAGTTGCCATGTATAGATACAGAGTGGCCAGATTGCCAACACTTTTAATAGGAGTCGCAGAATCTGGAACTTTATATGAATACACCCATATCCTGAAAAAAAGCTTAAAAAGTTAGCACTTCATGTGAGTGAAAGGAACTGGTGTCCTGATTGTAGTGTACAAGATCATATTCTGCTTCCCACTAGATTGTCCCCTTTCTTCTGTCCCCTTTCTTCTGTTACCTTTCTTTTTTTGGAGCCCTAACAGGATATTAAAGAGGAAAACAGAAGCCTACTTACACATAGAGTAAATGTTGCTTGTTTTTATAAAAAAGTTTCTCATGACTATTATGTCCTTCTGATGCTTAGAAATGGCTCTTTCAGGGAATTCCCCCCAAATCAGGTTTGTTTGGTTAGGAGTTCTCTGTAAATGCTGAGGATTTCAGTGGAGCAATACTGAGGGTTCCTTTCAAAGACCCTGCTCTCCAGTCTCTGAACCTGAGCTGTGAAAAAGACATTGTGAAACACACCCTGCTAACTCAGACTTCTTTCAGGCCAGCCATGCACAGGCTCCCAGAAGACCTGGCTAGGAGCTGTCTAGAGTACTGCTGCAGCCTTGGTAGAGACATTCCACCCAATGGCAACTCCGTCTGCTAAGAGTAGGATCCTATGTTTCTTTGCCAAATATTCAAACATTCATGTGACACACAAAAAAGCAAATTTTAGTCTCTGGAATCAACATTCAGACACAACACATTTTCTATTTAATATTGACACTAGTTAAAAACCTTCAATGCCTTCCCTGAATATTTAAAGAGAAATTGGAAGTTGTCTTTATTTTCAATTTGAATGCCATCAAATACATTCGTGTTTTGACATCTAGCATACTAGCACAATTAAATGATGAGTTTTCCTTTTTTTTCTAAAACTGGGTCAAAAGTCAGTCACAAAAAAATGTAAATCTAGCTTTTCCATGTAGAATTTGCTATCTCTTATGGCTTAGCCTTGAACAAAATTATGAAAGTTATTTCTCTTAAGCCATGTTATTTTTCTTCTCTACACAAATAAGAAATTGCTCAGCAATGAAGATTAGTAGTGATTAGTCATATTTACACAGAGTGTGTTGGTTTGCATGGGAGTGACAACAGCAAAAAGATATAGCTCTGAATGTGCCATGGATTGCAGAAAAGCATGCGCCACAGAGAGAGGAACAGATTCCAGACGGGTCTCAGCAATACTAAAATCACTGTGTTAACAATGTCATGTTTTTTTCTGTGCACATACTGCAGTCTTAGAAAGCAGATTTCTAAGTATATTACACCAACCACACAATTATCTGCTTATATATTAGTTGACGATTTTTTTTCCCTTCATGGCAAGCAAATAACTAGTTTCAGAACTTTGTTGTCAGCCTGATACAACTGGATGTATGTAAAGGTAAAGTTGCAGTGAGGTATGGTGTCCCTTAATCTCAGCACTCAGGAGGAAGAGGAATATGGATCTGAGTTTGAGGCTAGCCTGGTCTACAGAGTAAATTACATGGGACAGAGAAACCCTATTTCAAAACAAAACAAAACACAATAAGAACAACAACAACAACAACAGCAAAGAACAACAACAACAAAACAACCACATAAGAGCTACAGTCCTTACACAGCTCATCAGGCAGTGCCACAGGGCAGTGAATAGCAACCAGGTCTTTGTGATGATAAGATAAAGCCCTGGTGGGGTCAGATTGACCTATTAAGTAACCAGAATGTTCTATTGTATGTATAGGAAGTAACTGAAATTATGTCACACTTAAAAAAAAAATACTTAAAACATCCCTTAGACCCAGGTTTATGAGTCCTTGTAAGGGTTTGTGCATTTTCTCTAGTTTAAATGATTATTTTTGTTGAATGCTAGCTTGGTGGGGCTATGGTAGAGGAAGAACAGAGCTGGAGGACATACATAAATTGTCTTAATTTCTCAGAAGTGTAGGCCTGGCAATCACTTAAGACAATATCGTTGATATAGCTGTCAGGGCAGACTCTTTCCAAGAGGGTGTTTTTTTCTTTTTATAGAATATCATTGTGTCATTTTGTTCAGATGGATGTCTTTAGTAGTATTTGATTAATGTAATGCAATAAAAGAGATGTTCACCCAAGTGTCTGTACATGTCTTGTTAAGTATGCTTGATTCATTGTATGTGCCTCCCCTTTCTTTCCTCTTTCCTTAGTTCATTTTTTATCATTTCAATAATATATCTATAAATATGACAAAGTTGGCACTTCCAAAGTATTTGACATATACAGCTATTAATTCATAACTCTAAAAAATTGTATCTTTCAACCTGTCATTTTAGAGCTTGCAGAGTTTATTACCGTAAGTAACCTGTGTTAGAAATTAGATTTTGAACTTTACAGAGAAGATAAATAAACTCACGAACTCAAAAGTTATAGAAAAATATCTAGACATAATTCTAAGATAGAATTGCATGAAAAGGTCTCTCGTTAAGGATTTTAACCCATGTAAACATTACACTATGGTTGATGCTGGTTATTAGTTTTTGACTCATTTTGTTTTCTCTCTAGGTACCAAATATAGAGCAAGCCAATCATAAACTGAGCTATCTTCATCCAGTTCAGATACATTGTTGCAGCAAGTTGTGGAACAAACCTCACAGTTTGTACACCAATGATTCAGATAATTTTACCCAAAGTTATTCTGAAGGCAAAATAAAAGTTGGGTCGACTTCTGTACACATTTTATTACTGCTATTTTAGCTGCAGTAAGCTGTTTACAAAATAAACTGATTTATGATGAGGAAGCCAGGACAGGGGTGGCACTGGCCAGATCACCATTTGCTAAGGAACAGAACTGGCTTTCAAAATCAGCATTCTGGCTCTGGAAACTTTGACCTCTCTAGGGTTGCCAACCTTGAAATGTTTCCTTCTTTCTTTCCTTCCTTCTTTCCTTCCTTCCTTCCTCCCTCTATTCCTCTTTCCCTCCCTCCCATCCTTTCTTTAGATTTGATTTATTTTTTTTAAAGATTTATTTATTTAGTGTACACTGTGGTTTTGCCTGCATGTATGTGTGTGTGAAGAAGGTGTGAGATCCCCTGAAACTGAGATTATGGAAGTTATGAGCCATGTGGGTGCTGGGTGTTGAACTCAGATCTTTTGGAAGAGCAGCCAGTGCTCTTACCCACTGAGCCAACTTTCCAACTCCTCTTTGGAATGTTTCTTTACTTCTTTGGTTCTACTTTATATCCTTTACTACATAGGTTTGACAGTGTAGCCTCTTCACTTCCATGCTCCTCTCTTTGGTTCAATTAAGAACCAATTAAGTTAGGGCTGTTGGAGTCTCAAAAGCTGTAGGTCTAGAGTCCATGAGTTTCCCCAAGCTTGGTTCACCTGTCTCTGTAGATTTCTCCATCATGATCTTGACCTCCATTCTCATATGATCCTCTCTCTCTCTCTCTCTCTCTCTCTCTCTCTCTCTCTCTCTCTCTCTCTCTCTTTCTCTCTTTGCCTGGATTCCAGGAGCTAATATGTGGGAGACAGTTGTGAAGATTGGGCTATCTGAGGGGCCCCTGACAGTAGGACCATGACACACACCTGGTCCATGAGCTAGCTTGTTGGAGCCCATTCCCTATGGTGGAATGTATGCTTAGACTTAGTGTATGGGACAGGGGCCAGGCTCTACCCCAACCTATTGTGTCAGACTATGTTGACTCCTCATGGGAGCCTTTACCTGTGAGGAGGAGTGGACTGGCGGTGGGCTAGGGGGAAGGTGGAGGGCATAGGAGGAGGTAAAGGAGGTGGGAGGGAGAATGTAAAATGAAATAAAAAAAATTAAAAAGTAGATGAAAAAGGAGAAAATCAGGGCCAATCATCTGGGGAGCCAGTCTGAGCGCTGACAGAATGAACTCTGGCTCATGAATGATTTGGGACATTTAGCTGTCAAGCCAGAATCAAGTATGAATAAACCTGTGGCAGAAGCTAAAAGTGAGGCCCGAGGAGGACATGGTTTAGGTTGGAGCCTCACTGCCTTCTGCATGACTCATGCAGACTCAGCTGCACAGCCATGAGCCAACTGCACACACCCCAGAACCAGGTTCCTGCTGTGGACTCTTCTTCCATAGGCCTTGCCACTCCCACTCTCAAAAGCACAGAAGTGGTTTTGACCTTTCCACTGAGCGATCATGAAGGAATATTAAGGAACAGATGACCCTAATACTCAGCGTTTCTCTTCCTGGGAAGACTGCTGCAGCTTTTAGGTTATGATGGAAACCTGAAGGTTCTTTCCTTTTTCCTGTCTTTCAGGGAAGGGGTGGGATTTGGGGTTAGCTAGGCCCCAGCCTAGCTCTCAATAATGCATTTACCAACTCTAAGACTGTGGACACTTACTATTCTTGGACTCATGACTTCTTGGAAAGCTATAAAACTTATAGAATGAGATGGGAACATTTTTATGCATTTATGGGAAGTTAACACAGAACTTTTAACACAGTCTTCAATGGTCACTTAGCCAATTGCCCCAGCTTAAGAATGGCTGATGCAAGAGCATTAATTACAAATGTTAATTTCGTTAATTTTTCTGTCTATTTAGTGTCAAGTAGGAGGAAAAGAGGGCTTACGATGTTTACAAGTAATTTGTTTTTCAAACAAGATGTTTAAAAATCATGCATAAAATCTAAAAAAATCTATGTAGGACATAAAAAGGGGCTGAAAGAAGAGAAGCATCAAACATTGTAGGGTGAACAAACACCCATTATTTTCTGGGGAGGAGGAACCAAGGAAACATAGTCCTTCCTGCTTTGTACACAGAGCCATCCTCTCTTTTAGTCTTCCAAGACCTTCCAGGTCCCTGAGTTTTGTTCCTGCCAGAAGCACCCGTTGTTCATTGTAGATGCTGTCCTGCTAGCCAGGGCCAGAGGAGGTAGACTTCAGGACAGACTATATTGCTTAGAGTGTTGAGGACACACTGTTCCTGGAGAGGGAAAGGAAAGTCGGGTTGTAATCTCAGAGGACCCATGTCTATCATTTCCACTGAGTATGTTGGCAAGCTCCCCTCACTTTTGGGAGCCTAACCTACCTGAGAAATGAGGGGCCTGAACCCAATCATCTTCCAAGCTTCATTTTGGTTGGCATGTCATGTGCTTGGCTTTTCTGAGTAAACAGTAAGTAAACCTAGGGTTGCGAAGCAGAACCAGGTCCTTGCTCATCACTGTAAATGTCCAAGATGTCAAAACTCAGGACGGTGAAAAGTGAAGTTGAAAAATGAGGAAGGGGTGTGACAGGGTGTAATCTAAACTGTTTTGAAGGGTGTGCACTTTTTAGGTTGCTGAAGTTCAGAGTTGGAAAATATGTCTTCTGCTAGCTTATTTTAGAGTTAACCCCACTACATTTGGTTTGATACATAAAGCAAGCACGGTTTCCTAATAAAAAAAACCTCCTTGGATAACTGGGTTCAAGAGAGAATGCTTCACTTACCAAAGGGCCAAGAGTCTACCAAGGAGGGGGAAGAGTAGGACCAGTGACTTTAAAGACATGATTCATATTAGAGATCATATTAAATTTATTGTTGAAATTTACCTCTCCTTCCAAAATGTATAAAATGTAGCAGATGAAATAAATGATGAATCTCTATGGCCTCATGGTCAAAGGTGAACTATGGGCAACTTCTGCCTCAACTTTTCATTCAGTCAGTCTGGTCTGACAATGATTTCTGTGGGGGTAAGCAACCTCACCCAAGTCTATCCATGAATACTTCCAAGTGTGTCTCTGAAGGTAAGAATGATTCAGAGTTCAAGGGAAATAGCGATATGCCCATACATTCTAAAAAACCCCTTCATGTTGCATAGCAGAAGGTCAAGGCTTAGCTTTTCTGATTTAACACATGTATCTTAAACAATTTGTTTCAATCTTGATCCGAATGAGTCCTACAGATAACTTGGTGAAATGAGGCCTACAGATAACTTGGTGACTGTGCCTCTTAAGTCTTTTTTTCAGTCTATAAGTTTCCTTCTGTATTTCTTTCCTTAACAGCTATTTGGTGAAGAAAATGGGTCATTTTTTTTTTTCTGTGAATGTTCTGATTTTAAGGATTAAATTTCTGCCTTGTCTTTCAATATGTTCCTTAGTTGCTTTCATCTCTTATAAATTGATGCCTAAAGGCATGGTTTAGTTCAGGTTAAAAGAGTTTTATGTGATATATAATAATGATTATATATAACATTAAATAATTTTTATGCTTTATGAATACAAGATATATCTCTATCAGAAGGCAAACAATGCCCAATTGTCTCTTTTTGTGATATCAGTAGCTGTTTTTAATCATTGTCCAGATCCCTTAATTCATTACAGTTTGTAATATATTAATTCTATTAATATAATCCCTTTTTAACCTAGTAGCTGGAATATTTCTATTATGAGAAACTTCTACTGTTTGATTACCCTGAGGGAATTTATGTTCATTACTATTTATATAAGAAACTCCAGAGAAATACAGGATTTAACTATTTGTTTACTAGCATGCAGCTTATTTTCTAATATTTCTCAAAGGAAACTAATGAAAATAGTGTGTACATTTTAAAATGATACCATTTTGAACTCTTGGGTTTAGAAATGAGTAGAACATCATAGGAGTTTACAGGGACCTGAAGCCTGCACAGGGCCTGCAATGGGTCTGGACCAGATGGGGTCCTAGAGCTGAAGGGAGAATTAGAAACAAGTCCTCATTCCTAACCCAGAAGTTATTTCCAGTAAACAGCCACTTGCAAACAAAATCAGCCTCCCCCCCACCTCCTCCTGGGAACCTCACTGGGGATGCTGCTCTTAGGAGTAGGCCACCTGCCCAGCAGTAGATGGCTAATGCAAAGCAAACTCAGCAACATCTTTGGAGGTTCTTTTCCTCATAAGGTTAAGTCAGAGATTTTTGTTTGTTTGCTTTTTTTTTTTTTTTTTTATTTACCTTACAGGTCCTTTGTGTTTATATTATGGCTTCTGGTTTTTTGTTTTTGTGAGATTCTTGTGGATACTAATGTGTGTGTGTTTCTGCTTCTATATGCATTTCTTTTGTGGGGGCATCTTTTTCCTGTTAGTTTGCCCTTTTCCAATTTTTTAACATCTCATTTTATTTTATTATTATTCCTTAGATGACTGCTTATTTTCTAATGAGAGACAGAAAGGGTGTGGACCAGGTGGGAGGGCAACTTGTAATCAGAATACACTGTGTGAAAAAAAATTTATTTTCAAAAATAGTTATAAGAGGGATGTGACTGCTCCAGCCAGAATGATGTAAGTTTAAGTCCAGAATCTGCTGGGTTACAAGGAGCATGTCTCCTGTCTGTCCCAAGGCTAATTTCTTGCCACTTTTGGCTCCTGGGAAGTCTTCTGCGGGGATGTGTTCTGATGCTTTCTGACTAGGGCAGATTAATCTCCCCAGATTGAGTTTCCTCATCTATAAAACAGAATCCATGACACTGAGGCTATGGTATCACATGAGGATTAAATGAGACCATAGTCATAAAACACTTGTTCTTTGTAGACAGCCAGCTCTCTAGCTATCTCCATTTTGAGTCTGAGGTGACACACAGATGCAGGAAGTTAGCAAAACTCAACACTTGTCTCCTGTGCATTAGTTATTTTGCTGATGCTTCAATCTTGAAAGTATTTTCTGAAAAACTATTGTGCAAATGTAGTTTTCTGTTTCTGTTTGTGACAATGATAAAGTGACAGCATTCACAGAGGTCTAGAACTTGCTGTAAGGTAGAAGAGGAAGTCTCTAGTCACAATGCATTGCAGTGGAAACAAGGAAATAATCAAAAATGACAAGCATAGGTGCCAAGGATCCTGTGACCATGTCAGTGGCTTGAGAGGACTGCCTGAAGGCAGAGACCGGGCTTAGGGTGAGTGGACTCAAGAAGAGAAAGGCTACCCACTGGAGAGGTCTGAGAGCTCGCAGGAATCCTGGAGTTAGGGCTGCCCTCTCCTCAGAAAAGGAAGCTGATGATAACTAAAAGCCCTCACAATGCACACATATCTAAAAGTATCTGTCCCCTTGTCACTAAGCCCTAACACCATCCTTGGAGCCTGACTTCATCTGCTGTACACCACACAGGATCCCACTGTTGTGCCTCTGTTCAGCCTATAGACTGCCCCTTCGTGCCCTTTCGCTGCTCATTGCCACTGGTTTTATACCGTGTCAGGAGTCATGACTGGCTCTAGAGTGTCTCTTTTCAGCCTTTCCCCAACCGTCCCACAGAAATTAGGGCTTCGGTTATGCTCCCCATTACTGTCTGTACAACTGTAACAGGGTTGACTGTACTGCCTCATATAGTCTCCCTTCACAGAATTCTTACCACTGCCATGGTAAGGACTCTCTTTCTCATCTTTAGAACCTCAGCATGGTTTCTAGAACTACTGATTAGGAGGCAATAAATGGGTCTTTGCAATCTTACCCCGTTATTTGTAAATTTAAATTTGGACACGGTGTTTAGTAACCTGGATATGGCCAGTGATGTGGATGTGACAATACCTAAGTTAGTCTGGGGGACCCTTTCTAGAAGTAACAGCAGCAGCGGTGAAGGAGCCTGGTGTAGCAAGCCAACTGTAGGAGGGAAGCCAAGTTAAGGGCCTGGGTAAGAGTTTACTGTTCTGTTCTTAGATGACCTTTGTGTGAAAAGGTAGGAGATTTTTTTAGATTTCTGTTGACAACATTGTGGGAACTGAGCAGAGGTGAGTCACATAGGGGTTAAGTAAGGGGTGGGGCGGTGATAATTGGAGAACTTTTAAACATGAACTTGTAATGGGAATGCCTGTAGAAACGTCCATCCATGGACACACGTAGTTGTGCACACAGAAAAAAGGCCATCTTACAGTAGCAGTGTTTTGGACAGTGGCACAAAGAACTCGCTCAAGTCTAGGCTCTTCAACAGTTATCTGCGTAAGCTCTTTTTCTGACATAAACAACTGTCTACCTGGTGTTCGAATTTCTCAACAGATAAGACACTCTTGTGCTCAGGAAGGAACTTCTGCAGGCAGATAGCACAGCCAACTTTGCTTGTTACTATGGGAAGAAAGGCATGCCGCAGAAAAACAGGAAAAGCCACTCGGGTGTCTGCACCTGAGGTGGGGGAGGGTGCAGTTTCTTCCAGGCTTAGGGATGGCAAGAACACAGTGGTGTGTTCTTGGAGCAAGGAGTGTTCTAGATTTAAGTCCTTGCTGGAACCTCTAACAGCATGTAGAGTTTAAATAAAGTCCAGAAGTCCAGTATTATTTCAGATAGTAGAAATGAAAAAAAAAAAATAACATCTTTACCCTAGAATCAGATTTGTCTCTTATATTTTGTGGGATTTAGCAGGTGTCTTTGAATACCCACTCAATCAAATGTCCCCTTCCGTAGCATATGTCTGTCTAGTTTTTTCTTCTATCATGTTTTAATGGGCACAATTTTACAGACCAATATTTTCTAATATCTCTGTATCTACTGATCAAATTTGTTCAAATACAGGGATTCATAAGTGACGTTTAGACTGCTGATTCATATAAAATCTTAAGAAACTATACCAAATAAACCTTTAAACTACACTATGAGGACGTCTGATAAATCTCAGAAGGAAAAAAAAAGTCTTCATTATTTTCTCTGTTTTGTGTTTGGCAATATTCCAGTTTCACAACACAGAGATTTTGTAAAATATTTGTAAAAGTTTGAAAGTTTTCATATTTAAAATTTTCTTTTCCTATACATGGATGCCGATAGAATTCTTGGGAAACTACATCCCTTGCTTTTTACTCTTTACTTTTTGATGTCTCACTCTTTTCTTTTTCCTATTTTCTTTCATTTTCAAAATCTATTAAACAATTTAATCAGGCAGGTGTTAATAGTGCTAGTGAAGTCTTTTGTATTACTCTTTGCAGTAACTCTTTCTTAAGGACCAGCAAGAAGCATCCAAGGTAATTTGTGGCCTCAGGGAGTGGTCATGGGAGCTGGCAGTTTCAGTGGGGCCTGCTGGGGCTGTGCTGGAGTATGCTGCTGCTTGTATGCAATGCCTTTGACTGCTTTGTATTGTCATGAGTGTTGTTTGCTTCCTTTTTCCCCTGATGGGCAGCTTTCCCCTGAGAACTTCAGATGAGGCTTGTAAAGGAGGAGTGTTTTCAGGAGAGTTTCGTGGTGACATTGGAAACAAGTTTATGTCATACATAACATGGACTTGAGTCTCATGACTGGAGGAATCAGGTGGGAGGTGATGGCAGAAAAGGGAAGATTCTGAGGTGTTTCTAACATGGGCACAGGGATGTGTGGGAGCTTTAGATCACTACTGAACTTCTCTTCCAGGGTACCATCACCACACTTGTAATTTGAGGCTTTATATAACCCCAAGAAAAGAGCAGTTTCTACGATTTTTATGGGCTTGCACTTTGGAAAGGTTGACAGACTGATCGACAAGGCATAAATGCACACAGACTACACAAAATCCATCTGTGGCTCTGATTTAGCTAGATGTGACACCACAGTTAGCGAGATGTGGATGCTTGAACAAGGGTCTCTGTTTAAAAACAGTGCCAAAACAATTGAACAGATAACTAAGTATTCTAGGTTGAAATAGGAAGCAAAAGTTTCACTTATGGCTCAAAAATGGATAGCTTATCAAACCCAACTCCAAAATCAATTTACCCTAGAAACCAAATTTTGTTATGAAGTTGAAATGACTTCATACTATATTCCCTAACTTAGAGACAAACTTCTTCAGTCTAAAACTTCATATTATTAAATCTCAGTGTTAGCATCCTCTTTCATCAGTCTTATATGAAATTCATTCTTAATATTATACTATGGAATCTGGGGATAATTTACTTTTCCTTTCTCTCAGTGGTTGGTGTGTGTGTGTGTGTGTGTGTGTGTGTGTGTGTGTGTGTGTGTGCATCTGGAAAGTTATGAGTTGTGACAGTATATTTGGCCAAATGTGTAACAGTGAAATAGTTGGTGAATTATAATCAGAATTGTGTGCACTCAACTTTTTATATCCAAGAAGTGCTACCAGACAGAAAAAAACCAAAAGCCCAGAGTCATATATATTTGTTCCTGTATTTTTCTATTAATATAAATTATGTTAGAACTTGCTTATAAAATTTTAATAAAAATGTAGTATGACTGTGAAAAATGAAAGTTTGTGATGCTTCTGAAGCTGCTTGGTGTTATGGATAGGTTCTGTTAAATATTATTAGGACAGCATAAGTAACACTGTAAAGAGAGAGGAACATAGGATAATAGGATATCTTATCCAAAGAGGATGTAGTTCCAGCAACACTCTGGAAGGACAAATGGTCCAATACAGGCAGAGCTCAAAAAAGAGATATATCACTATTCAAATCTCAGCAATGGTGTGCATCTTACTTTTTAGAGTTTGACTAAGAAACTTTCTCCTTCTTTTTCCTGTATTAAGCTCTCCTTCTGTGAATATAATTCTTCATCATTTTCTTAGCTCAAAGAGAGTCCTTATCTCCCTCAAGACAATGCTGAAGAGGAAAAACTTTGGTTCTATCAGTCACCACTAATCCAGCAGGCCGAGTCTTAGGAAGAGGACAGAGAACTCCATCCTGGGCAGTATGTATTTGATGACATCAAAATGCCATCCATTCACAATTCATTTTCTCACGATTCTTTAGGAAGCCCTGGACTCCATTTTGAAAATGAAGCAAAAACTGGACTATGGAGTAGGAAAGGAAGGTCAGAAACCTGTGAAGATTGTGGAACCCTGGCAACTTCTTGCTCAAGTAGATCCTCAACCTTATTCTTATGTCTAGCTCAGGGTGGACAATCTAGCTTTTTGAATATTTCACGAAGCAGGAGAAGTTATTGCAAAGCACATGGTAAGAGCCAAAGCTGGCATGGGTAAGTAACTCCTTAGCAGGACAAAAATGACGGGGTCAGCTGCTTGCTGGGTGGTGGGCTAGGAATATGGCAAGGTGAGGAAGATGGAATCTGTGACAGTAAGAACTAACTCACACTTGAATGTGAACATTTCTAGATTTCCTTCTTTTTGACTCCTGTGAATAGAGAAGAGGGTAAGAAAGAGAAGCAACTCAGAACGGGGTGGGGGAGCTCAGAGAGTAAACGGAAGATTTCCATAGAAATAAGCTGTTTCTCCTAAGACTTGAAAAAAGACACTTTTAAGCTGTTGCTTTCAGTTTACTTCAATGCAGTCACTGAAGTGGCTTAGAAAGAAATCTTTGATATGCCAGATCAACCAAAAGTTTTAAAATATCCTTTTGTGTCTCCATTTATAATGCAAATAGTAAGTTGGCATTTTGGGTTCATTTCATCAGTCTCTGAAGTGGGTTAACATATACAGGGTGAGGATGGCAAGGCGGTCCCAAAGAGAGTGCATCTTTGATAGTTCAATAATAACAAAAAAAAATGTATTTAGGTCTTTTCTAGATACTTTTCACCTCCAAAGAATATAAAAAAATTGAGGGGAAGATGTTTAAGAAGAA
The DNA here is from genome assembly GCF_943737965.1 of Phodopus roborovskii. NCBI lineage: Eukaryota > Metazoa > Chordata > Mammalia > Rodentia > Cricetidae > Phodopus > Phodopus roborovskii. The sequence continues at coordinate 58,084,744 of NW_026126418.1, read as the reverse complement.
TAAATTGTGGTTGCCCTCTATGTTTACTGAGTGACGGAAGATATTGTTCTATGAATTACCCACTACTTAAGTATTCCTTAACTCTAGCCTTTATGAGCCCATAAAAAAAGACTCTGCTTATGTGTGTAGGAAAGCCCATATCTTTATATGCTGTCAGAACTGAATTTAACATACTGTTTCAATATGCGTTTAAAACCAACAGAAATTTTGTTATAGAAAGCAAGCTGGGCGATGACCTTAAGCCTGCGTTTACATTTCACTTTTGTCATGCATAAACATGTGCTAGTTGAAATAATTTTAAAAAGTGGGCAACTTGTGCTTGAGAATGATGGAAAGCGACTGAATTCTGCTTAAAATAGTATTGCCACTGTAAAGTTTTACATGAGAATCTCCAGTCTTTTTCAGATATACTAAAAAAGACAAAATTAATTAACGTCAGAAACACAAACGAGGGCTGGCAATGAACACACGACGGTGCCAGGAGGAGGGAGGCCGAGCTGTGTGACTTACGCAAATCCAGACCTGACATTCTCAACTCAGCCCCTCTGTGAAGCCTTCCCACGTGTTTGGAAGCTTCAGAATTTCTACTAGGCTAATGAAGTGAAAATACACTTCCGATGAAGACCACCTCGCCCTCAATCTTCCCTTCCAGGAAGCTAAAGCTGAAGTGTTAGTAATAACCGTGGGGTAAAGAGACTTTTTGCCATCTTCTGCTTCACGATGGAGCTTTTCAAATGTAAATAATTTATAAGGAAGAGTGGGCCCAGTCAGGTTTGAGAAACAGAGAGAAGCTTGATGGGAAAACTGAGAGCCTTGTCAGGGAACAGAGTTCGAGGACCCCGCCCGCATAAACTGTTTACATATATTCCTGTCTTCATTGTTCCTCTCAGGCGATGAATATCTCTTCCTTCCTTCCTCCTGTGCTCTTGGCTACTGATTTGACTTCTTTTGCCTTTGCTTTTCTCTCAAGAATCTTCCCATTTCCCGAACTCCTCGCTGGCACGCCTATTTGTCTTCTCTGGGGGCATTAAGAGGAACCACGGTTTCTGGGTGGCTTCTATGCCTCAGTCCTGCTCAGGGATCAATTTCATACATTTCTTAATGATTATATTTTGAGAGCGACTCTCCCAATGTTCCCGTATTATTTTTCTTTTTTCTTTTTATCTGATTTAAATTCAGTTTTGCAACCCTGACTGGAGACAGTTTACGTTTTCCACACTGCCACTCTTTCTGCTGTGTCATTTAACACAGCTGGTGTATAAAACCATCGAGTACTAAGAGTGTTTAGCATATCAAGATCCATTTGCAAAAATGATTATAATATACCAAAACGGGGAAGAACCTAGCACACAGTTTATGCCCCTTAGTAGATGTTGCCTAAACTCTCGGTAGTGTTTGGTACTTAGATTTAACTCGGGGTGGATGGTTTGAGTGTGGTGAGGTCTGTCCTAAAGCCAATGCCTGACAAGGAAATAGGTAGGAAGCCCAGTGATTTTGCCTCGAAGTGCACCTATTATGAGGTCCAGGGCTTAAGGATGGACTCTAGTCTGCTTTTGCAGGGTCCACATTGTTCGGTTTTCTTTCCTTCTTGTTTTCCTCTTCTCTTGAGAATTCTCTCTGAATAGATCATTCCAGCAAGTATCTCAGGCTCTGTTTCTGGGAAGCTGGCCAAGATATATACCTTCGAAATAATGAACAAGATAATCTTAGAAGGACTTGACCACATCTTCATTATACACTAAATGGTCTGTTTTGCGGTGGGTATCAATGGCAGAAAGCATTACAGTTAGAAAAAACAGTGTAAGATAACTGGGGCAAAAATTAAGAAGTACAATATATATTGTAAAGTCTTGTAAAAGAAGAGGAAGTAGTTTTTAAGAAGTTGCAAATGTTTACAATGCTACTAACCTGGAGAAATTTCAGTGAGTGAGATTCTGCTGGTGTCCATAGTACTTATACTAAGATTTTCTTCTTCTTCTTTTTTACATTATCCAAAGTAGTTTCTGTCACATGATGGAAAGCTAATCTCAGGTCAGTTCAGACAAGCAAGGATAATTACAAGCTCCATTTTCCACATGAAAAGACTGCTTCAGATGGATTAAACATGAGTAGAGACCTGGCCTAAAGTTGTTCAAATATAGATCTCTATGCAAAATACCAGGTAAGCTTTGCTACTAATATAAGTGCCACTTGTACCTTTCCATAGGTGTGTCTTCATATTCAATCCCGTTTAGATTACCTTAATAATTCATCACTAATTTGGAGTTAATATGGCTCAAAGTTAATTTTCTATTAAATGTACTCATCCCCTGTTGCACAAGGAAATGATTCTGAAATTCAGCAGTTGGAATTACAAATCTTCATTGTCCCACAGTTTGTGTGGCTAAAGACAAGTGGCTGAGGTACTTCTATCTCAGGAACTTGTACAGAGTCACAGTCAGTGTTACCCACAGGGGCTGTCTCATTTGTAAGCTCAGCAGAAGGAGGGTTAGCTTCTAGCTTACCAAGGTAGTTCAGGGTTCAGCTCCTTGGGTGTTCTTCCCTGGGAGGCTGTCAGGCTCCATTTCCGCTGTGGCTGCTGGCCAGTGATATCCCTCAGTTTCTTGTCATGTAGCTCCTTTCATAGTGTAGCTCACAGTACGGCAGCTGGCATTCCTTAGAGTGAGCAAGTGAGAGAAAAAGCAAGAAAGGGTGAGCAACAAGGAAGCCAGAGCATTTTTTTTTTTTGTAACTGAATCTTGGAAATGACACCCCATCAATTTTTTGCCATGTTTTCTCAGTTAGAAATGAGTCACTAGGCCTGTCCCATGCCCACATTCAGCGGGAGTGGATTATCCATGGACAGTATGGCAGGAGCCTTTTTAGAGGCTGCCTACCACCATGTGTCACTTGGCTTCCTCATCTATGAGGACCAGCAACTTGATCCAACCACTGTTTTCTCTTTAAGGAAGCACTGGATATTTTCAATATGTTAATTTCATGGGTTTAGGCATATGTGCTGTAGTTTAATGCTCTTCTTTCTCAAGTGTCCTTCCTCCCACCCACTCTCCAATTTCTCTTCTCCTTTTGCCAGTCTTTTCTTGCTTCCTCTACCTTCCTGCTTCAAGTTCTACTCACTTCTCATTCAGGCCCTATTGTGCCCGCTCCTTTTTCTTTAGAGAATCTCAATTCTGTTTATCTGCTCCTACTACTCTGGCCTTTGCTGTTCCCCATCTGCTCATAGAGAGAGCATGACCAGCCAGCAATTTTAGATTTTGCCTTTTAAGTTTCTAAAGAAAGTGATTCAATTCAACTATTGGCTGTAGTGTTTTTATCAAGTTCCTTTTGGGAAGATGATTCCATAATGATGTGAGAGTTTTTTTTAAAAGTAAACATTGAGAAATCTCAACTTAGAGGGTCCATGGAAGATGGAAGATTTTCCCTGCTATTTTCCCAAGCATAATGTCAGAAATTTTAACTACTGTCTTTTCTTGTGTATTTTGCTAATTATTTAAGACTATATAAAACAAAGACACATCCTATTGTAATTATGATAATAACATAATTGATGGTAACATTGTGTCCTGAGATGGCAGTTATAATACTATTGATGATGAGGTAGGTAACAAAACGCTGTTACCTCTCTTGCTTGATACCACTCAGTCCTTGAGACAAACTTGACCTCTGTCCCCAGTGTGTAGTCCCCATTGAATAGATACATGCAGACTAAAGCATATGTAAGCGGTTTGGATTGGTTGTCTATTTTAGCCACTAAAGATATGAGAGAAAAAAAATGTTTTACTTAAAGCTAATATGACATCTAAGAGAAAACGTTTTATTAGTATTGGTCTTTTTCCTATTTTTCAGCCATAGAAAAAGCTCTCAGAGAAAGGAGATTAATTTTTTTCTAGCAGATAAAGAGCTTATTTCACATGTAGGGTTGATGAGTAGTAATTACTAATAACTGGTAGTTTTTCTGTAGCCTGAAGTTATCCCCCCTCCCTGTTTGCATTTGGGGGGCAAATGTGTGATTAAAATATTCATCTTGGCATGTCTATAAAAGCAATCCACACCTATCTACTGATTTCATTGTGGGGCTTACTGGTAGCAGACATCAAACAAGTTGAAGTTGGGTCACTTAAAGAATCGTTGTTTAGTGAGTTAGAATGAATGAAGTCTTTAATGAGTGCTGGCATCAAATTCTGGCCTCATTTGTTCCTTGCCGTGCTCTGTTCTGCATCTGGGATGCCCCAGGCACTCTTTTTGAGGACACTTGACCTACCAGTCATATTTCAGAAACTACAGATTGGATTTTTGCTGATTGAGTTTAGACTCTGAGGAGTTTGAGTTGCTGGATTACATATAGGCTAATGACCCATCCAATGCTAAAGGCAAAAGCTTAAAGTGCACTAGTAAATTAAGCCGTGGCATTTTCAGAAAGGAAGAATTTATTATATCATTGAACCTGATTCAATAAGCTTTGCTTCTTTAGACATACTGCACTACAGAAAAAGTAAGAAATGAATTTTTAACAAGTGTTACCATTTTTCTTCCACTTTTCTCAGGTGAAGAATACTCACACAAAATTAAGAGACAGAGCATTTCATTGGGATTAAAAGAAAGCCATTAAAATGATAAATAGTGAAAACTGGGTATGACTACCCAGCCAGACATTCATTTTGAAGTTCTGAGAGTATGTGCTTCAGATAGTAAACACAGGAAAACTAGGCTTGCCTAATTTGATAGTACCCTGGGTGAAGTTTTCAGAACTTGGCATAACATTTCAGAGGCTCATTGATACAAAGATGTCAGTGGTAATCATTGCTGATGCTTCTGGTTTAATGTGGAACTTAGAGTGTGAACAGAATCAGAATCACAGTGGAAGCCTTCTGCTTCATCCAGGAATCACTGTAATCTGAAGAATATGGTATTTCTTAGAGATGACGGTAAAACATGAAAGGGTCGATGTATGAGCTATATATATAGCTCATGGTTACTTGATAGAACAGATAAAAATTTATAAATCAGTTGGGCATAGTTGATTTACTATACATCTATAGTCAAAGCACTACAATGGTAGGAGCAGGAAAATAGAGAGTTGGAGGCCAGTTGCAAAAAGAAAACAACAAACAAACAAATACTTTTGAACAGTATTTTATGTAGAACTGAAGAAATGATTGAGTATACCATTTATAACTTTATTGAAAGTCATTCACCAACCTTCTCAGGTGCTTTAAAATGCACCCTCAAAGCAAAGAGTAAAAAAATATTAGCTGTTTATCATAACTACAAAGATCAATTCCAACAATAGAGAAACTTTTACTTTTTGTATTGTAATTAATGAAATATAATTTTCTGTTAGTAATTATTATGCAGAGGTATTTAAAGAAGTGTTAAAATCCTCAAAGATTGAATTCTGATAATTATGTTAAATGACTTAACATATGACTTAGATCAAATGAGAGACAGGTCTGTGTCCAAGGAACTAAGCCTTCTAATTTAGTTAGAATTCTTTCCCATCACAGGATATACAACATTCCATTCTCAACATGAACACAGACAGAATAAGCAAAGGCTGCTTATTTCATGGATTTCTGAAAGGGAAAGCTTATTAAAATTTCAGAAGCCTGGTTTTAAAACAGATATAATTTGAAAAATACTTTTATTCCTTATTAGATTCAAAATTCATTTTTTTTATTTTATTTTGAAATTATTAAATCTTAGACCATTACCAAGAATAACAGATAAAATATTCCTGTCTGTTTTTTATGACATGTTTAGAAATGCAAAGAACATATGCAAATTAGCTTTTCTTTGAGGTGAGGACAGAGAAGATAAAGTGGGGAATTTATCTGGTCTCTGTATGGTGGAACATTTCACAAAAGAGCTTCTCTCTCTCATTCCAGAAGGAACATCTCGTCTGAGTTTTCCTTCAGTTGCTTCTTGATCAAAAAATAGAAGGTTATAAAGACAGTATGCCACAGACCAAGGTCATCATGGCTTCTAAAGTACATGTCTACTTGGGAGTGTCAGAAAGGCTACCTATTTCTAGTCATAAATATCACTGTAAGCATCCTTATGAACTTACTGTGGGGGAAATTGAGTGAGAGCATATAACCTCCTTAAAACAACTCAAAAAGTACATAATATCACACCTTCTTCCCCTCCTCCTCCCTTCTTTCTTTTCTTTTCTTTCCTTTTCTTTTTTCTTTTCCTTTTCTTAGTTTAGTTTTCAAATTTTCAATGGCCATAAGACTAATCTGGAGCTCTTGTTAAAATGTAGATACCAAGTGGCCCGGGGGGGGGGGGTCTTGCTAATTTACAGACTGTTGTGACTAGCAAGGATTTAGGTCATGAGTTTCTGGATTATTTAGTTAAAAGGAAATTTTCTGTTTTTACCTTGACTGGGTCTCTACATCCATCATAGATGCTCTATAGTCTTATGTGTGAACATTTGTTTGATATAATTTTATATATTTCTTATCCATAAACTTACATTCTGAAGGTTAGCATAGAAATAACTATGAAGTGTAATGAGTCCATGCCTTAACACCAGAGACCTCCCAAGTAATTTTCTTCTTTTTATTGGGAACTAATATGTCAAGTTGATAGGATCTAGTATCACTTAGGGATGCAAGCCTCCTGGCACAGCTGTGAAGGATTTTCTAGGTTAAGTTAGTCTCTGAATTTGCCTGTGAAGGGTTTTCCAGTTTAGGTTAGCCTCTGGGTATGCCCATGGAGAATTGTTTTGATTAGGCTAACTGACATGTGAAGTTCTCATTGTGAATAGTACTATTCCCTGGGTTAAGATATTGGACTGTATACAAGGGAAAGCAGTTAGACATAGACATTTGTCACTCTCTGCTCCTTGACTGTGGGTGCTGTAGTGATGTCCTGCATCATGAAAGAGCATGATTCTGAAGGGTGAGTCAAAATAAAACCCTCCTCTCTTAAGTTGCTTTTATCAGGATATTTTCTTAGCATCAGAGAAAGTAATTAGGGACTTGCTTGGGAAATACGTTGCCTAGGGCAGTAACATTTACTTTGCAAATTAAACATCATGTCTGTTTGCAATAAAGGTGCTAGCTCCTAAGGATTACACTCAGGCACTGGGTTTGTGAAGTTCCCATGTTTAACCATGGAGCATCTGTCCATCCTGAATCTGATTTTTAAATGTATCTTAAATATATTATTCCATGACTGGGTCCTTTACTTTGTATTTTGCACTATGGGTATACACTAGATATATTTACATGTAATAAACTCCTTAACACCAGCCACTGGCAAAAGCTATAGACTCTAGCTATTTATAGTATAGTGCTAATAGTGCTAGAATCCCAGTGCTCAGGAGGCTGTGGCAGGAAGATTGATGTGAAGTTGAGCCCAGCCAGGGCTACATAGTGAATTCCAGCTAGTCTGGGCTGTTGTTTGACGCTCTGTCTCAAACTATACTACCCTCAAAACAAAACAAAACAAAACAAAACAAAACCAACACCCACAGACCCTCACTCATGTTTCCTTGACTAACACTATATAAGAATCAACAAATTACAGATTAGAAAGAAATAAAAAATTGCATAGATAATGGCTACTTACAGGACAGGAGAAGATTTAAAATGGAAAAGTTTATAATATCAGACATAAACACAGAAAAGAAATTGTATTCTTTTAAAACTAAGGATGGTGACGTGTACCCTGAATGCCAGCATGCAGGCATCTAAAGCAAGGGATTACTTGTTCCAAGTCAGTCTGGGCTAAAGAGAGATCCTGTCTCAATACAAAAACAAGCAAACAAAAAAAGCATAAATAAATAATAAATTTAGAAAACATTGCTCTAATGTGTGTGATCTTCAGGTGTTAAATAGCTTCAAGAGCTGGGCAGTGGGTGGTACATGCCTTTAATCCCAGCATTTGGAAGGCAGAGACCAGTGGATCTCTGAGAGTTCTAGGCCAGCCTGATCTACAGAGCAAGTTCTAGGACAGCCAGAGCTACACAAAGAGATGCTGCCTCAACAAAAATAAATAAATAAATGCTCAAGATATCAGAGCTATATATATTTAGCATACTTCAGTGGTAAATGGCTGCCCATTTCTAGAGTCCTTAGAAGATTACGCTGATCTCCAGTTTTCTCACCTTTGTAATATTACCTAGGTTATTTGCAATTCAGTCTCAGAATATTTCTGTGGACATTATTTTTAAGATCTGTTGTTCTGAAATATGCCTCCCCCTTAATTTTGTTGAATGAATTGACTATGAACATAGTTCTAATTTGAAAACTTTCAATCTAAAAAAGGATTGGCTAGCCCAGACTTCATAGTTTCGGCCATGCCTGTGTTATGTACCGAGACCTTGTCTCAAAACAACAACAATAACAACAACAACAAAACAAAAATAACACCCCCAAAACACAAAACAAAAGGAATAAAATAATAAAACACCACTAAAACAAGACAAAACCACCAAAAATCCACCAAAGAATGGATTTTAAAGAAGGGACTTTAAAATTACAGTTTCATGGGTACCTTAGCTGTTTGTTTTTAAATGAAACTCAAATCTTGCTGAAATACAAATCTGAATTCTATCTTCAGAAATAGAGAAAAATGGACTTAGGGAGGAATTCTAACCTCATGCTGTAGTTTCCCATCTTCATAGGTTTGTAAAACAGACAGGATCTGGGAGTTAATATTTATTCTGCCCCTTGATACTCACAGGTAGAAAGTACCACACAAAAAGCAAGTGCTGGAAACTAGGCAAAATTCTAATCCTCACAATTTGCTAACGGGCTGCCCTGGGGCTTGCTGGGGATGTGGCTCCTTGCCAGGGACCACAGAGCACTGCTTTATACTATGAAAAGTCATCATTGAAATCAGCTCTTACCTGTGGCCGCTGGGACCCGGGATTTAATATTCTAAGCAGACAAGTTGAAAACATATTAGCTGTGTATTTGTTGGATTCCTCTGTTTGAGGAGGCACCACCTGCTGTTGGTTACCTAACATTTACACTGGTGCCTGGTGCTAGTGGGCACCTCTCTGTGAGGTGGGTTTCTAAGGTGGACCATACATCTTGCCTAACTGCTAAGCACAAGCAAAGAGTGGCATCTCAGAGGAGCCTTTACCAGCCAGTGCTATGTGGAATGATATGTATTCTTTTTATTTTGCTGCAAGGCCATGCACAATGTAGGATGCTGTTCAGAAGGCAAAATCAAATAGAAGAAATCTTGCTTCTATAAGAATTATATACATATTTAGCTTGGATCATATATGTTTTAGAAGGCAAGTATTTCCGATGATCACAAATTATTAGAAAAATCTCATCAAATATGAAGCCAGCAAATTTTACAGGTCTCTTAGAAAAATAAGATGAAATTACTGATGATTTAAATAAAAAATAAACTAAGAACATACTCTGTCTTTGTTTCATCCACGCACTCTTACACATTCATGAATACACTGGTTCTTGCCTCAGACTTCAGTTAGAAAGCATGTAAAGTGTTCATGGGAAATGAAGACTTGAAAGAAACATTGGATACATTAGCCCTCCTTCCAACTACATCTTTGTTTTGGGCTCCATCAGACTCATCCAACTTCAAGCACTAAAGTATTGTTTTCTTTAGGAATACACATGGGCAAATCATAAAAATATTGTTAGCAGAAGCCTTCAAGAAACAAGCAGGAATAACTATTGTGGTGTGACAGTGGATTTTATAAGTGTAGCAACTTCTCCCCATCCTCCCCACTCCACCTCCATGTTTTCGTCCTTGCCATGCTGGTGTCATTCACATAAATGCACTATTTTAAGTTGCTGTTTCTTTAAATTTGGCCCCACTTTTCATGCCATGACTAAGACTGCTGAAGTTTTTAGTGCTTTTTTTCCTTCCTGAAAAAAATTTTCCTTACTTGCCCCCCTCTCCTCTTTCTCCTTCCCTCTCCCCTCCTTTCTTCCATCTTCTTCCTTCTTTGGTGATATATGACTGTGAAGCTGCTGGTCTTTCAGACTTATTGTTTTGGTCTCTGAATGTTTCTAAATTTGTGATGCTAGCTGTTGAAGAAGTCTGGAGTTGTGCAGGTGGCCGTTATTAACTGACGTGTCATGGTTCACGGTGAACAAGCAAGGTCAACAAACTTGTTTTTCATCATGGCTGGTTTTAATTTGAAAGGAAACTTGTTACCTATTTGATAATGCTTCACTGAAGTTCACCTATTTCAGGTAGATTAATAGCTTGTTCAAAGATGAGGAGCCCAGGGGCCCTGAATGTGCTGTGAGATCAAGGTTCAAACTTCAGCAAGTAAAAAGCTCTTGTTTTTCTTTTACCTGTTTGCCAGGGCATGCTGTGGTGAATGAACTTTAGACCTGGAAACACTTGAACAATCTTAGGTTTGGGTCTTATAGTCATTTTTGGAGCTGTGTTATGTAACTTAAGAAAGAAATGCGCTGTCTTGGAATTTTAAAGGTTTGGAAGGCTTTTCAGTTTTGTGACCATAAGGTCAGTTGGAATATATATTAAAAAAAAAAAAAAAAAAAAAAAAAAAAAAAAAAAAAAAAAAAAAAAAGAAAAAGAAAAGAAAAAGAAATCATATGCCTACATGTATGTATTTCTGATTGCTCAATAAAAAGAATACAATCTCTTTAAAATGTTATTTCAGATAACTCCAAACCCTCAAGGTCTGTGTGTGTTGAAATGAGCTGTTTAGAGTTTGTTCATAGGTGGACCAACTCATGATGCTGACAGATCAGTAACACCTTAAAGGAATGTAAACATATTCATAATGAAGTCCAAAATACGTACAAATTGCTGGGTGTCAAATCTTCTTCTTAGGAAGTGGGCTTTGCCACTTTTGTTTCCCTTAAGTCATTAATGATAAAGGTCAATAGCACAGATCTGTGTTAGCTAGCTTCTCTCCACACAGAGAAGGAAAAACAGCTCCCTTTCCACATAGTCCTCAGGAATCTCACTCAATGTTGCTATAGTTTCTACTCACATTTTGCTCCTGAGACATTTAAATTCAACTCTACTATTTGAAGATTAAACCACGGCAGAACTATTAATGATGGCTTTGTACTGAAAGCTGCCTGCCAATCTCTTAAATTGATAGGTTTCTAAGAAAACTCTACATTTCAAATAAGAATCTGACATTTGGATCCACTAACCTGTCTGAGATGCAGTTTACCTGCCTAGATCAGCTATCCAGGAGCTTGTAAACAAATTCGTGATTTTGTCATGCTGATTATAGTGTTGGCAAACACAATAGCTGATCATGTTATAAATGTTTATCAACACCCGCACTCACCCACCTGCTAAGAGGTGGATGCCTTAATGAAATTGTTTGAATATCAAGGCTGGTTGCTAAGATACAATGTTCTTGTTGTTACTAGGGCTGTGATGCTTGCCGATTTCTGTTATCAAGTAATGATTAGGGATGTGCTAACCTCAAGGTGCTCAGTGCGGTGAAAGGTTTACTGAGCTACAAATTAGTAAACTGCTTGAGCAAGCACTGGCAGAGGAAATGTGTGCCTTATCCATACACTCCAGGCATTTGAAAAGAAGACAAGAAGGGCAGAGAGTGTGGCTGTAATGACGAGGCCTTGAAAATGTGCCACGGAAGGGTTTTCCCACTCTGTGTTTAGCCAGTTCAGAAATTGGTTGACATCCTCTGCAAATATTCCTTCCTTTCGTACCAAAAATTCTTTCTTTAAATATCTATTGAATGGATGTCACGGGACTATTAACATGTCCCGTAATTCTTTGTGAGCAATAAAAGTAAATTGCAATTTTACAGAATGGAAATGTCATTGAATATAAGCACACTTTTAAGATGATGCCAGATTTAAGAGGTCTATTTACCAAAGATATGTCCTATTTAGTATGATGAATTCTTTAAATAATGATGGATATTTTTTTCAATAATGAGGTACAATTGTTAATGTTGTATTACATATCCGCATGCAAGTGTCAAAATGGTTTTCTTTGCTTTCATCTGACGAATGGAGGTGTCCAAAGCTAAATTGTGCATGTTGGCCATATTGTTCATCTTACTGAAGTAACATCTGCATTTAAGAGCAGTCCCTCACCTGAAGGACGCTGGCTAGAACACTTCTACACCTGCAGGACATTGGCTAGAGCACTTCCACACTAAGAGTGCTGACATGTTTTTAGGACAGTTTTTTTGCCATCTTCTAGCACTCTCCTCATTGCCAGCAATTTCTCAAGCAGTCTTTACTCATTACTTTTTCAGAACTCTCCACTATTAACCTTACAGATCTGGTAGATGTTAAATTGGTTCCTCAAAGTTCCTCACATAAAAATAAAAGCTGTTGGTATGTTTTAATAATGAAAATATTTAAATAAGAGGTTTGCAATGACTGCCCCTGGATCTGCGTCCCAGGTGAGCAGAATCTGACTTTTGTGCTCACAATTGCACATCCATCCTCTGGCATATCCTTCATAAGGAGGTGCTCTGTGAGAGAATGAGTGATGCTTCCCTCCAGAAGGATTAGCAGATCCTTGTGGGCAACAGGGGTGTGTGTGTGGGGTGTTGTCAGTCTAGCTTCTTTCCTTCTATAGAAAAGGAAGTTTTAACACTTTGGTTTCCATGAAACAGATTTTATAATATACATTTGAAGTTACAGATGAGGGAAACAAAATTAAAATGGAATAAGTGATACATTTCCTAGTAGAATACAAACAGGAGACATAAAGCTGCTCCTGGAATCCAGGTCTTTTGTAAGCCTGGTCTTGTTTTGAGGAACCTCACCTGTGGCAGAAGGATGACAGGCTAACTGATGGGGAAGTGTGTGAAAACACTGTGAACCCAGCAAACATGTACCTACTTTGTGTTAGATGTACTAGTCACGTGATTAAGATGCTATATTCCAAGGAGCACGAGTTCCAGAGGAAGCAGCCTGAACATAGTCAGCAAATACACTAACTGTGGGTGAGGTTGTAAGGCCATTTGAAAGGATAACTGTTTGGAAGCTGTGGTTCTTTCTAATAAGATTCTATTGTGGATTTGGTATCTAGACTATCTATACAAATTTGGCTAAATGCCTTAACTTGTACAAACTTCTCTTGTTTTAAGTTTCTCTTGTTATAAGTTTCTTAATGTTTATATAAGGTCAGACAGCCATTTTGCCTAGCATACACAAAACGTTTCTGTAAATCTCTAAGACACACTCATGGACTATACTTTGAAAAATTGATCTCTGTTTTATTATTATTATTTACCCCTGAAATGTTTCTGAAGCTTAAATTTTGCATCTTTAATAATATTCTTGGTTTTAGTGTTCCAAATTGTGTTAAACAAATGGGTCTCTATCGATGAATTAAAAACAGACATTGTCCTCAATGGCAGACAGTTGTGATCAGAGAGCTTTATACACTATCACCTGGGTGACTCTTCTGTGCTTGGGCTCATTGTAGGAGTGACCAGAGCTAGAGACAACTATAGATGAGATTTCTTCTTTCTCCCATGTTCTCAAATCTGAAGGTCAAAAGTGGTATCAAAATCAAGTTAGTTGAAGCCAGGTGGTGGCAGCACATGTCTTTAATCCCAGTACTTGGGAAACAGAGGCAGGAGGACCTCTGTGAGTTTGAGACCAGCCTGGTTTACAAAACTAGTTCCAGGATTACACAGAGAAACCTTGTCTCAAACAAACAATAACAATAAAAGTCGAGGTAGTTGAAGTCACAACATTAACTAGCACCCTATTCCGTGGAGAGAAGAGTAACAAGGCAAATGAAAAGCCTGGAAAAACCCATGCTATTCTCAGGACTACAGTGCTGTTTTGGGTGGCCGTGGGCCCTGACTTTTCTTAGATATGAACTGTTGATGGTGTCAGCTGCACATGTCTGTACTTTCTCCTTTTTCTTGCTTCCCCATAGCTTAGCTTAGCTTTGCTTTCCTGAGCCTTTTAGTGCTGCTTGCAGGGTATTTTATCTTTAAATTAAAATTCAAAGTATTTGGCCTACTGGCTCTGAATACAACTTATCTCAGCCCAAAATTGTCTGTGTTGTCTAATTTTAAGGACATATTTAAAGAGACTTTTTATTTACTAGGGAAAAACTAAAAAACTGACTACTTAAAAACAAAAAACAAATCACAAGGTTTGTGCCACTTAGAGAATGTATTCTATGCACTATCGTTCATATTTAGAGACGCCCCTAAATATAGATGTACTCCTCTACCTACATATAATTCAGATCATGTCAAACGCAAACCCCTCTCAGTGTGGGGTAGTGTGGGCATTTGTTATCTACAGCAGCTGTTGCCTTTTTTGAGGGGAAAAATCCCACTCCTGTTTAAATTTATGTTGCATTGAGCAAGTTGTGTTGCTGATGATTAAATGTGGCTCAGCTGTGTCACGTGGCATGCCCTGCAATAACCTGACTTAATGCAGTCCACATGTTGTCTGAATGACACACATTAAAACATTCCACTTCTCCAAGGAACTCTTTGAGCAGGTGATTTCTCTAAATGGCCAGCACTCACATACTTGTATTTTAAACCTCTACTTACTTAGCTAAAAATATCTTCAAAAGCCCACCAAAAACACTTCCTTTGGTTATTTTTGCAAATTGTTGGGTGACTGACAAAGAACAGGGAGGGATGTAGAAGAGAACATTTTGAATTATTTACATAATTTGATATGATGGTGTTTCCTAAAAAAAAAAAAAAAATCTATTTGGTGGGAAGTTACAATGTCTGGGAGATGGCCTAATCACTTTAAACTTGAAAAATAATAAGTCACTTTGTCCAGTGAACAACACTCATCAGAATGCACACTGCTTTCTGCCACCAATCATATCCCTCTTCTGTTATCAATGGTCCTGAAGTCACCTAGACATGTTTAGCTATCAAGGATCAAATTTACATTGGGACACTGGTTCCTTGAGTGGCCAAAGAAACATTACCAACACAATCTGAAGCCAATTTCTCCTTTGCTGTTAAGTGAACTGGCTTAGTGGGAATTGAACAGTTTTAGCTTTTTACACATTCTGCTCACAGTAAGTGGGGCAGTGAGCCAGTGGATGGCTGGGAAAAGAGAGCCATGGAGCCCCAGTGGGATCACAGTTGTGGAAGTCAGACATACTGAGGACATAACTGGTTTCTCCCATACTAACTCAGAGACTCACTATCTCATCAAACTTACCTGAAGTTTTGTCTTTTTTTTAAAAAAGGATATAATGACATCCACAGAAAACAACTTTACAAAGCACCCTCTAGTATGCTTGATGTGTAGGAGTCATTGAAACAAGTCAGTTGCCATTAACTTTGTTAAAAGAAATGGAAAATGAATAGCTCTTCCTCATGCAAACAGAAAACTAATGCAATTACACAATATCCCATTCTCTTGTATCTTCATTCCTTTTAATATTTGGGGTCCCCAAGTACCAATATCAACTCTACCCATTTTGTTATTGAGAATGCTTGTAGCAGGAGACCAATTGCCACAGAAGACAAGAAATGCAAACAAACCTGTTTACCCAAGACATGAACTCTCATTGTATAATGTAAGATCCCCAAAATGTTTGACTCCAACATTGGATACAAAAATGCCAGGCTAGATGAGCCTTCCAAGGAAGGTAGTGATGTTTTATCAGAAGATTCATTTAGTAATTAATTGATGGTTTGTTGGAAGACTGGTGGAGTAAAGGAGAAAACACAGAAAAAACAAAAACAAACACACAAACAATAAAACAACCTGGTGGTTGGATTTGATCTAAAGTAAATAATGTATGAGAAAACAGATCAACTGGACTAGAATTTTTGCTCCATACCTTTGAAGAATTGGTTATATCTAACTTTACAATTTTAGCTATTGATTTCAAATAGTCTAAGAGTAGGGTTGGTATGAAGAGTTTCTCAGCCTTTCCTGAAACCATGACCTTAATTATTTTCTCAATCATTACTTTCTTTCACATATAGGATAGATTTTTTTTCACTTTCCATAGTTTTGCTTTTTTACCTCTAGCTTTCTCAGTCTTAAAAAAGTTAAATATAAGTACTTTCTATCTTTTTACCCATCTTTAATTTTTTAAAATATATATTTTCTCTAAGAATCTTACTTTTAAATCTTTAGTATGTTCTAGAAGATATTGATGTACTTCATCTCATATGACAAAGTTGAAACTAACTAGTTAGTTTGATTGTTGAATCAAGGTAGATCGTATAACTTTTTATTCATATTAATGGATGAGTAAGTGAAACTTTGAACTAAAGGAAAGATGTGTGAGAGATAAAATAGTTTGTAAAGAATGCCTTATACTATTGAAACTTTTACTGTCCTCCTTACAGTATTTGTGTCTGCTCTTTTTATTTTGAGAACTTCTTGAAGCATGCAGCCTTATATTAATGTATATATTTCTTAGATTAATAACAAGCTATATAATGTTAATGTTGCATAATATTAATAACATCAATATAATAGTACTTATATCATGTAACACATATTAATATTAATTTGTAATATTAAGATTGTATAATAATGCCACAATATTAATACCAAATTATACTTCATTAACAGATTTTAATTTTTCTCCCATGTCTGATTTATGTGAACAACTTAAATGGAAGCCAAGTAAAAATTAAAACGTAAGGGAAGGTGAGAATAGTTGGTAAGATGAGATGATGTTCACCCAAGTTTTACATGTGGACATAGTCTGTCACTAGAGCATTCTGGTCATGTGGCTGTCTGAGTTTCAGAGTAAAGAACACTGCTTTTTGCTAACACATCAAATTTACAGAAACACTTAAGTAAATGTGCAGTGGGTGTCAATTTTGCTTTAGTAAACTAGCTCAAATTTGAAAAGGGTTTTCTATTAGTGTCTATAGTTTTCTTACTCAATCTGCTGGACTTTATCGATGATAAGGAAACCAGGGAGGGAGAAAAATAGAAGTGGATCTGGTTTCAAAGAATATAATTTCTCATTCTAGAACCACAGTTTAAAGCAAATAAGGGCAAGCATTATGTTTACATAATATCTAGTTGGTTGCCTGTCCCTTCATAGCTGCAGAAGGTGGGGTGCACTCTAATAGTCCTTGTCCCAGTTGGCACAACTAATTTATGGCATAGAATGTCAACCAAGTCTCTTGATTGCCAGTTCAACCCAATTTTTAGCACATGCTATAGCTTCCTAATTTATTACGAAGTGGCCAAATGATAACATTTGCAGCAGCAACGAGGCATTTCTGTTACTCGAGGCTGTGAACAGCGAAGGAAAGGACTACAGAATTCAAGGAAAGCTTCAACACAGGAATTTATAATGCTATCAGACTTGAAATCTAATTATACAACAGCACAAGGAAGATCATCCCCCTCCTAACACCGCTCACAGAAACCAAATTGTGCAATGCACACTGAGAGAAGGAAGTGAGACTTCATGTAGAAAATGGCCCTTGGAGGGAGAATAATGTTTGCATAGTTAGGGAGGAAGAAGTACATCCAATTAAGGGGAAAAAACCTGATGTGAAAGTGTGTATCCTGTGAATCGGGACTGTTGCAGTGAGTCTCACTGCAGTCCGGACAGTAACCAGGGGTTTTGAAAGGAAAAATAAGTGTTGGGATGCAGAAATAAGTGAGATTTAGCTAAGCTGTATATTGGGAGGAGCTTTGGGTCAGATCTACCTGAGTTCAAGCATCGCCTATTATGTAACAATGGGCAACTCTGCAGAGGTTACTAGACACTTTGAGCTTTATTGTTTTTATCTGTATGAGAGACAGACTACCCACAGTGCTGTTTCCAGTGAGATAATATAAGACAAAGAGCTTTCCACATAATAGGTGTGCAGTAAGTGAACCTTTAAACATTCTTTTTTTCTATTTCTTTCTCTGTAATACATAACCCATTGTTCAAGAAATATATATAAAGTAACCTTAGGAAGTATATATCAATTAATATATGTGAATAGTCTAAAAATTCTATATCATGTGTATGTACTGAACTGATTATTATATCTGCTGGAACCATGTTGGCAACAATGCAGAGTTGTTCAAGTATAGGGTTTTTTGTTTTGTAGCAGCTAAAATGAGTGTATTATTGGGACCGTGTAGCTAGAGAGCACACACCATCATTAAGTCAATATGCTGTGTAAATGAGATAAACTAAGTGATGATACTAATTTGTGGACACAGTGTTTGATTGAATTTTATTTTAGCTAAGGATAATGTGTAGAGCATGATACAGTGTCTAGCCGAGATCTGTGTACAGATCACGGCATAAGTACTACAAATCATATCCAGAAAGTGAAACTTTAGTATTCCAAGTATATTGTGGATTGTTTTTATAGACTAGCCAGTTTTGTAAGCACTTCAAGCCCTTTGGCTTTTTTTTTTTTTTTTTTTGAGTCATAATCTTTGTTTCTGGCTTATTGTAAAAGTAATATGCATTGTGAAAATCGTCTCTCATTTTGGACAGGGTCTTACTGTATACTCTTGGCTGACCTTAAATTTGCTCTTCCAGACCTGATTGGCCTTGAAATCACAGAGTTTCACCTGCTTCTGCCCCTGAATTAAAGGTGAGGGTTTCTGAATTTTATCTAAGAAATTTGGACAGAAAACTTTAACTCCATTGAAATAATCTGTGACATTTAGAACAGTTCCATAATTCTCCAAATTAATCTTAACTCTTTCTACTGTCACGTAGCCACCAGTCTGTATTTCCTTGCTGATGCCAATTCTTTGGGGACAGTAAATGTAAGCACACATTGTTCACATTCTCAATGGGTAGTAGTTTAATGATTTTTTATGGCATTTGTGGCTTGTAGATATATACCATAGTTTGCTCATGGGTCTTGAGTACCCATGAGGTTCTATACTTTCAGGCATACTTCATGGGCATGCTTCTGCTTTTTCTATAATACAGACACAATAACTGTCTTATTTTCTGGGTGGAATCATGGAAATATTTAAAATTAGGATTATGGAATAGGTTATTAACATAATCCTGCCAGACTGAGTTTGTATATCAAGAGCTAAAATTTAGCAAAGGTGGCAATGCCATTCTTAAAATTAGTAATTGTAAGAAAAGATACTAAGGATACTAAGATACCAAATTCTCTTTGTCCCTTTAGTTGGAGTTCCTCAAGTCTGTTTATGCATGGAAGGTGAGGCAGATCTATGATGGTCCTTTTGGTTCTCTTCTGTGTATATACATTCTGTCATTGCCAGAAACTCTAAAGAGACACTGTGTTTGGTAACCTGTGTAATGAACATTGCTGTGGTAAGGAGTTTTCCCTCGATGGAAAGCAATGAGACCACATTTGTTCCTTTTTCACTTTCCATTTGGAAGTTACAAATGCAGGTGGCATTGCTTGTGTTCCTGAGGCCTTTTATCTTTCTGATTCTGTAATGAAGAAGTGCTCTCAGGTTTGCATGTCAACTTTTCAAGGATTTTCCAAAGATTTGGGTATTTAGGCCCATGGCAAAGAAGTCATTTGTCTCCCTGGAGCTTAGCTTCTGATTAGGAAAGAACTCAACTGATAAGAAAACTATAAAGAAACATATATATTAACAGAATGAATATTGAACTATTATATTAATTATTTTGGGATGGGGTCCAAACTGTATTCCCAAGCTGTTATCTAACTCCCAGGTATAAATGATGCTCTTGACCCAAGTCCTGGAGTAGCTGGGCTATGAGTACATACCACTTTAAGCAGATATTATTTTTAGATTGTACATAGTCCTGAGCTCAAAGAACAAATACTCATCTTGATTTTTTTCTTGTTAGACTTGATATATCTTTCCTTGCTTACTAATACGTCACAATACATGCTTCTCACAATTTTTCCTTTAAAATTCTGTACTTTGCTTTGCTTTCTAATATATCCTATATCAAATCTATAAAGATGTTACCTCCTAAACTATGCCTTTCACATTTGTATTTGATTTGTCTTCACAACCCTATAACTGGGCTTTAGAAAAATTAGAAAATGTCTAATTCTCAACAAAGGAAAGCTCAGTTTTTTTCTTTTTATTAATTAATCTTTTTTTTCAAATTTATTTTACATCCTGACTGCAGTTTCTCCTCCCTCCTTTCCTCCCATATTCCTCTTTCCCCTCCTTTCTGCATCCCCATCCACTCTGTTTCTGTGGCCTCCCATGAGTGTCAGCAAAGCATGACATATCAAATTGAGGTAGGACTTAGCTCCCCACTTTGTATTAAGGCTGGGCAAGATAACCCAGTATGAGGAATAGTTACCCAAAAGCTAAAAGAGTTCCCCAAAATAGGAGTCAGAGACGGCCACTGCTGTCCCACAAATAGACCAAGGTACACAATTGTCACACATATATGTAGAGGACATATGTCAGTCCCATGTGGGTTTCCTAGCTGTCAGTCCTGAGTCTGTGAGTTCCTATGAATCCAGGTTAGTTTGCGTCTGTGTGTTCCCTTGTAATGACCTTGATCCCCCTGGCTTGTACAATCCTTCCTCCCTTTCTTCAGGAGGACTTCCAGAGCTCAGGCCAGTGCTTGTCTGCAAATCTCTGTGTTTGTTTCCATCAGTCACTGGATGAAAGTTTTCTGATTGCAATTAGAGCAGTCACCAATCTGATGACAGAAGAAGGCCAGTTCAGGCACCCTCTGCACTATTGCTAGGAGTCATAGGTGTGGTAATCCTTGTGTATTCCTGGGATTCTCCCTGACACCAGGTTTCTCCCAAAATGCCCCCCCCCCCATAAAAACACCTCTTTCATTACTCTCTTTCTCCATCCTTCCCCCAAGGGCCCAATCTGATTCCTCGTGTTCTCATCACTCCCACCCCTCCCCACACAGTTTACCCAGGAGATCTCTTCCATTTCCCCTTCCCAGGGAAATCCATGGGTCCCTCCTTGGGACTCCCTTGTTACTTAGCCTCTCTGGGGCTGTGGACTGTATCATGGTTATCAAAAGGTCCATTTTGAAGGAAAGACATTCTACAGTTCTCTGGTAAAGTGCAAGGCTTCTTTTCCTTCTCCGTGTCCTGCCCGTCAGGCTCAGCAGAGTGTTGTTCCTTGTCAGTTTACAGAACATCACACTGCAGAGCACTCAGCCTCCTCAACATGTCCAGGTTTCATAAAAGAGGGAGAGTAAGTGTCCTTCTACAAGGAACATGCTCATTAGGGGTCACAACATCTTGGACAGAACTGGGTACATGTTCTCATTTAATGAGTGGGGAGACAATCTGCAGTCCTCCCTGATGGTCATGGGCTGAAATTGTAGAAAGAAGCTCAGCCATGATGTCTTGATGATAGACAAAGGTCACGATGACAGGAGGAGGGATACTGGGAAGCTATGCTTTGCTTGGCAGCAGTTTAGAGGACTGGAGACTGACACTGTCCCCATGTAGCTAGTTATGACCCAGTCACCTATGCCAGTCTAACTCCTGCTTTAAATACTTGGAACATTTTGTGTCACTCCTAGAAAAATAAACCAGGCTTTGCATGTAAAAAGTTCTGGTTTTAAATATCCCCATGGTCTGTTTATGGCTGATATATTCCTTGTGAAATTGTTTTGTTATTTAAACAATTTCTCAACCTTAAAGTGAGAATACCATTACTACTCTGTCCTGTCATTGTTTCTTCTTGTTACCTTTTCCACTCTAGGTACAGTGTGATCTCTGCAGGGACAGAACTCTTTATCTACTTTGAAGGTCTCAGAACATAATACAGAAATTATTTGAGCTTTGCACAAACAAAGGCAAGTAGAAGACTTTAGTGAGCACCACATGAAGCTACGGATTTGCAATCCACCATACAAAAGAGTGATCTGTATTTAGGGTTTAATGAGTATTCTCTATTATTTTTATAATTCTGGAGGGAGAGTAAGAGGTAAGCTGAGTGGCTGGAGAGAAGGCCTAGTTGGTAAAATGGCTGACTGCTCATGCTTGTTGGTGCTGGAAAAGAAGATAGATGATTTCCTAGGGTCACTGGGCATTAACTGTTGAGAAGCAGTGAGCTCGAGGTTCAGTGAGAGACTGTTTCATAAAGTGTGGAGGGTAGAGAGGGACAGAGGGACATTGACCTTTGGCCTCTGTGTGTGTGTGTGTGTACTCATGCGAGTGCTCATATGTGCCAACACACACACACACACACACACACACACACACACACACACACATATAAACCCACATACCATACATATGAGCATATACACAGAAATAATCTTACACTTCCAGATAATGTGGGAAATCATTTCTAGGCATGTTTTATTCTAAGATGTAGTGCAAGAAATGAGTTAACGGAAAGATAACCTGTGGTGGATTTGAAGGTCCAATTTAAAATAAAATTCAGTAAACTTTTTCCTGTCCCAGGGAACTTCCAAAAAGTTCTAAGAATTTTGTGACTTAAATTCATTTGTAACTATTTGACGAAGTTTTACTACTTAAACAGATCTGAAGAGAGATGCAGCTCTTGGCATGTCTCCAACAGCTTCAAATAATCTCCTGTTTAACAGTTGTTCATCCAGTCATCATCCATCTATCCATTCATCCATCCATCCATCATCTATCCACAGACCCACCCATTTTTATATCCGTTGATCCACTCTCCTGTCCAATTTAATAATATTGATTGTGTATACATCTCATGCCAGGTGAAATTTACCTTCGAATTTTCTTTGCTTTCTTCAGGCAATGATTTCTAAAGGCCCACAGTTCAGATCAAGACAGGACCAAAATGTTACAATAGATACTGGTACATTCTTCCTCACAGAATGATGTTGCACTTTGTTTATTTTTGGGTAAGATAAACAATGAGCAAAGGCAGGGTGATTATGACAACAGTCCTATCATTGACCTCACCTCTTAGGCAAAGATGCTGCCCTGATTAGCCCAACCACTACATTTTTTTCTTTAAAAACAAAGCCTTCCCCCCTTTTTTTAAAATTGGGATAGAATCACATCACTTTACTCATTCCTTTCCTCAAGTTGAAAGCCTCCTATTCTTTGTTATTGCTAAATATATACATATGTATGCATATGTACAGACATATAAGTAACCTTGTTATTGTTACATATAAATGTATGTATGTGTATGCACAGACATATAAGTACAACCTTCTGAGTGTATTTGTTTGTGTGTATATGGCTTTAGGGCTGACCACTCTACATTTTCAAATGCTCCTCCCATCAGTCAATATTTATCTTTTTTTTTTTTTTTTGTCTAGAGGTGGGGCCCTGTGAATTTTTTTTTTTCATTTCAAGTTAACATTTCCATTGTTAATGTCATTGTTCTGGTATTGTTAATACAGTTGCTATTACTACATTTTTGATACCCAGTATAGTTGTTAGATGAAGAGTTAAAAACAAAGAATTTTAGGATGCATTTCCTCCTTTATTTTGAAGATTTTCAGATGGTTTAGGGTAAATACAAAAATATGCTGTATTTATTTATGATACATCTCTTTTGGGAAACCATAATCCTTTTGCTTCTTAATCTAAATTGTGCTGCAGTGTACCAATAAAACAAGTCACAACATAGAAAGTAAATTTTCTCTGTATAAATAATTAACTCTTTAAGATTTATTGGCCTTTCTCTATTTCCCCCTTTCTCTGAGTGGTGTAATCCAAATAAAATGTTGCATTTATTCTTGTCTGATAAAATATTCATAAAAGAAACCACTACCTTTGGATTTGGATTAGGGAGCTGGAAAAAACATGATTATGAATGTTGACCCTTGTCCAAGAGCTACCTAAAGCCCATTAGCTGAAACCAAATGTCTGCAGGGAATCTACTTTCATTTTGCCTCTGTTTTCTTTTGCTCCTTGGTTCTTGTTAAAACTTGCATTACCTTTAAACTGCTATGTGATGAGTTTGAAACAGACAAAAGTCCATGATTAATCCACGTTACATTCCTGGTACTGGACGATAAGTTAGCCTGGGTTTGGCCAGAAAACCAGCATGGGTGATCCGGGTGGCTTTGGGAATATTAAGAGTGATTGAGGAAGAAGATTCAGTTCCTGGTGAGCAGATTTTACTGCCATGGAAGTGAAATTTAGAGTTGAGATTTAGGTTTTTCATATTTGGGATCCTTTACTATGTGAAGATCTACATGTAGCAACTATCAGAAAACAAAACAAACAAACAACAACAACAACAACAAAAAAAAACCCAATAAAAAATGCTCCACTAAATCCCTTGGTTTTGTATGTATTCACATTTGTCAGTAATATAATTTTATTGTTTGTTTGATAATATCTAATGGATTCCAAACCAAGACAGAAGGGCATTCTGGTGCCCAGCAAGCAACCTAAATGTACTCAGAAAATTAACTAGCAAGCTTTCTGAATACCTTAGCGTCTGTACTGGTAGACAGTTAAGTACTGAAAAAGTTAGGTTTCAGACACCTTCCCTCACTTTTGTTTTCCAGTGCTGTATAATGAACGTTTATGCATATGCTAGGCAAGTATTCTATCACTGGGTTACAAACCCAGCCCTGTTTTCCTTGCCCATGAAATACTGGGAAAAGTCTTTTAAATTTGGTTTGTTTTATGTGTGTAAGTATTTTGTGATACATGCTTGGTTTTTGGGGAGGCCAAAAGAGGGTGTCAGTTCAATTGGAACTCAAGTCACAGATGGTTGTGAGTCATCATGTGGGTGCTGAGATTTGAACCAGACTCCTCTGGGAGAACAGCCAGTGCTCTTAAGTGCTAAACCATCCTTCTAGCTCAGAAAATCTAAAAGTTTAAAAGTAAATTACCATGTAGAGAATTGCTCGATTCTTCTTTGGAATATGTTATCTTTAGGGAAACAAAAAGAAGTCTTTTTGATTGAACTTATTTTTTGATAAAACTTGGTTGATGATCAAATGATCTTCATTTGGAATGGCTTTTTAGAGGAGACCCTGAGGTGACCTTTGTTAGAGGGTGTTTCCAGTGGATGATGGTGCACAGGACACTTTTACTTAAGAAGCTGCTTGTTTGAGATCATTTCTCTTAAAAATGAAGTAAAATTTAGGTGGGAACAGAAGATTTCTTATTTATTTATTTTTTAAAATAAGCCAGTTCATCATAGAATTTCAAAATCTGAGAACCAGTGAATTGACCAATATTATTAGTTCTACAAGTAGACTTACCATGAGAGGATGACTATTACTGAGTTTCTACACCACCAGCCTAGTCAAAACATTATTGAAAAAGCTAAGGTTTGTGTATAGCTTAAAAACAAAACAAAACAACTGACTTGAATTAGACCAGAACAACAAGCACAAGGAGGATCCTAGCCAACAGGAACTGACAGGGCCTTTGTAATTGAAGTGTCAGCACTTGGCTGGTTGCTGTAGGGTAGACACATTTCACTGTCAGCATCAGGAGTTTAAGTAATTCTCATTTTCTGACCTGGCATAGTCTGAGTACTGTCCTTCTTACACTGAATAGTGGTTGAGTCTTACAGGATAAGTTGCTTCACTCTGTTTAGGAATTGATGACACCAGTTAGATGTTGTAAGTTCCAGAGAAAGATACAAAACTCTCCATTTGTGTATTCATGATAGACTTCTAAATAACATGTCCAGTGAGGGGATTCTAGGAAACTTGGATAAGTAAAAATAAAGTAGTAAGGGTTAACCTTTTATTGCTTAGATCTTCATTCATTTATAAGCTTGGGAGAATGGATAACACAATTTTAAAATCTGGTCTAATTTGTTAACAACATGCAGTGAATATTTTTTATGGGAATATTTAAAAATAAAATATACTCACAGTAAAGACAGAAAGATCCTAAAGTTGATTAAAAAAAAAAGTTCCTTTTCAAAGAGAAAGGTGAAATTAGGGCAAAGTCAGTTCAGGTAGAAATCCATTCCCTTCCGTGAGCAAACTGCCCGTGCTCTGCTGTCTTCTTGCTGATGTGTTTAAAGTTTAAAGATCTTGTCTTCACTTTGTTTTCTGATAGCGGAACCCACTGCTCTCCTCTCTTTTTAAGCTCACCATCATGGCTGCTCTCATTCAGATCAACAAAAGGAAGGACCTTAAAACCAAAAGACAAAGCGGCCTGAGGCAAATTTAAGTTGTTTACATTGAAGATCTGCTTGAAAGAGTGGGAGTCATACACTTGTATGTAGGACTTATATGCTTCCTGTGCGGATTTAGGGATAAAGTAGTTCTTTTCCATTAGCTTTTCCAGCTGAGACTGAATTATCAGAAACTTTAGACCAGGAAAAGTAAAATTGATTCAACGGCACCTTAGATTGCTTCAAGTAACGAAGAAAACCCAACTCTTCAGGGTGTAGGATGAGTGGGTGTGCCCTCTTTCATTCAGGTCTCTGGCTCTTCTACCCACATGATGAATGTATTCCTTGGGGTCATTGCGAAGGTCATACTAAACAATCTAGTCCACTTCAGGGATGTCCATCCCTCTGGCACCCACATCTGTACACTACAGTATCCCTGAATCTGTGCTGCAGAATTGGAAGAATGTAGTTGTCTGCTCAATTTGCTTTTGCTTTCCATAGATGTGGCAAACAATTTTATGTGCCAAACTTGCAGGAACAAGACTTAAATGGCTATCAATCTTTTGTTTTGAGATTCCATCTTGCTGGATATTGAGGCTGTCTTCAGCATTTCTCTTTTGGAGATGTTTTGATGAGCGTCACCACATTGGCTGAGTTTTCTTTCTTACAGTGCTTTCCCAGAAGCAGAACTAACGTTTCATTTATGTGTTAAAATATAAATACTTTTCAAACCTGAAGCAAGAGTGAAGATTGTTGTTAGAGGTGAAATTAAAGTAGGAGATTGATTTTGAGAAAAAAGAAAAAAAACAAAAACAAAAACAAACAAACAAACAAAAACAAAAAACAAAACACAATCTAGATTAAGTGACAAGGGACCCAAAAGAAATGATGCAGAAGAATAGTTCATCTCTAACATCAGAGCCACTGATAACTTCTGGAGAGGGAATGTTCTGATCTGGAGGTATTGTCAATGAGGCTGTAACTGTTATAGCTACAAGATTAAGGCCTCCCACAATAGTGAGAGCCATCCAGAAATGTGAGCAAGGATTCATTGTATAGTAATGATCACATTACATTAAACTTATATACATGGGAATTTTGGTCTCCACCTGCTGAGGTTTTGTATGCTTTGCAAAAAAATTCAAACTGACATTTTTATGGCACTGTTGGGGACAGTTAGCTCTGAGTTCAGGTGATAAGGGAGATTCTATTACAGGAATAATTGAGGATATGCATGTGAAATATAAGGTTTCATGTAATTTATGTTTTATTTTGTTGTGCAGTTTTAACCTGCAGATTTTGCACCTATCCTGTAAGTGGGGAAGTGGGATAAGAGGCAAACATGCTGTGCAAGCATCCCTTTACCTTTTTCTGCTCAGACGCAATCCAATCACACCTCCATCTCTGTGGGCTGTAGCCATGACTTTCAATTACATTACTACACTGACATCAATTTAATTTTTGGACTGAATTTCACATATTTAAAATACCTAAGCACTGTTAACCAATCCCTGATGAGATATAACCAAAGACCTCCAACAGCAGAGCAAATGCTGATATCTAACCATAGACAGAGATGAACTAAACAGAATTACAGCTCTGTGAGAAGATCTCAGTAAACATAGCTCAAAACACTTTATTTGATAAAAAAAGAGAAAAATTACATTTTAGTGCAAACATCTTTGGGGACTTGTGAAATTTTAAAACAAAATTGTATCTTACAGAATCCAAACACTCCTTTGAAGTTATTAAAATTAGCCCCTGTGTGTGTGTGTGTGTGTGTGTGTGTGTGTGTTTGTGTGTGAATGTACATGCACATTTGTGTTTTGTGCAGATGAAGGCCAGGTTTCAACATCAGCTGTCTTTCTTGATTGCTCTCCAACTTATTTTTGAGACAGGGTAGCTCACAGAACCAGACACTTGCTAATTCAGGTGGATGGCTGGACAGGAAGGTTCAGGGACCCAGGAATCCTTTTGTTACCACCTTCCTTTCTTTGAAACTCAGATCCTCATTCTTGTATGGCAAACACTTCATCAACAGAGTTATCTCTCTAGTCTCACAAAAATCTCATTTGAACTGTCCTATATCTCAAAGAATAGAAAACCACTCACATGAGCCATCCACAGTGTTGATTATGAATATTCATCCTTGAGCTCCAATTAGGGTTTAAATGTGGCAGTCTCATGTTCTTAGTGTTGATTGACTCAGTCTCTCAAGCTTTTGGTACAAATAGACAATGAAGCTTTCTTATTGGGCGAATCTGCGTATTGATGTTTGCAATTCAGAAGAATGTAAAGCAATTTCCTAGAAAAGTCCTGTGGCTATTCGGGTTGATTTTTTTTTTTTATTTTTTGCTTGTTTGTTTTCTTTTTTCATTTGCTTGTGATCAAAGATGGAAAAGTAAAATACTCTTCAAAACTTTAGGGGTAGAATTTGCAAGTTAAATGATAATATTCTATGTCTTGAAATTGAGAAAGAAAATAATGATCAACATTCATTAATGGAATATTTACTGAGCCCTTTCCCTTCAAGTTACAAAAGGTAACAGAAGTGTGTGAATGTTTGTGCTGTCTTTCCTGAGAGTTGCACCTGCCCATCTTGTGTGTTCCCAAGTTTCTAGGAACAAAAGGATAGAACATGGGTGCACTAGACAGCCCCAAACCATTTTTCCCCCATAAGTGACACAATCTTTCTTGAAGCTGTCTGAAGGTCATCACAGTTTCCACTAGACTGCAAAAGAGAATGCATCTCATGATGTACCACTGAAGGTCCACGTCTGGGAGTTAGTGACTGCTAGGAAGCCCAAAGATGGAAAATGAAACAATAGAAATAAAAATGTAAATGATAAAAATGAGAAATGTTTATAACTTCTAATAATGTACAAGAAAATAAATTGATTAGTATCACTCAGATATTCTGCATATAACTAATTTTTAACATCTGTTACATCAGTGTGGACATTTATTGCTTTGCTTCATGTAAATATACTGTATTCACATGAATATACAAATAAAATAACATACAAAAAGATGCTGTTGCCTGATATTAATCATGTGGTGGACCATGCTCTGTGCTATTCATTTTATAGTCTTTTACTTTTTATTTCTCACAACTTTAAAATGTACCAAACAGGTACTATATAACTACTACAATTTTAGGGAGGAAAAAACTGAGGTATCGAGAGTTTAAGAAACATGATTGAAGTCTCAGAGCAAGGAAGTGGAAGATTCAATTAAGAAGGATGTATTGCGGTTCCAGGGTATGAGATATTAAATTTTGATATACACTAAAAATTTTCTCTAAAACATTTTAGTACCACATTCTATGAGGAATGTCTGTTTCCCTAAACCATCTCAATCTTGAGTTGGTTTAAACTTTGCTGTCCTGAGGTGTGAAAATTCTCATGTGTTGGTTTGTGAATTGGAACCTGAATAGAAGCAAAATTATGCCAGATATTTTTCATGAAATTATATTTATTTTTCAAGAGCCTCTTACATCATACTGTCTGAAAGTAAGGCTCCACAAGATGATTAATTTACCTTTCCTCGTACTTAATTGTGCATTTCCCTCTCATTTGAATCAAGAGTTCCTTTCTTGTAGTCCTCAACCAGTGAGTTAGTTCTTGCTTTGAAATTTAAGAAAGGAGTAGAGAAGGAACATTATTCTGAACTCTGAATTAAGTATAAGAATAGGTTTATAGGTTGTACATTTCTTGTTATATGGTTAAGCTACTGAGAGAACCACATTACAATATATTCACATATCCTTTCCCTTTATTTTCGTGTATATGCCCATATATTTATGTGTATATGTGTGTATATTTATGAACTTTGTATAGAGTGAGAATCTAAGTGATGGGGCAAAAGCTGGTTCCCACCTGTACCTAGCTTAAAGGCAGTACTGAACTTAAAAATATTCTATTAAACACTTACTGTACGTCAATCAGCTCCTGTGCCAAACACTAGAACACATGGAAACCTAAAAGTAGTTTTCCTATCCTAATAGTGCTTATAGGTTGTCATGAGAGAACAAAGATGATTGGGTTATCATATCACTACAGGATGACACAGTCATCAACAAGTTAGAGTAGGATGACTCCCTGACAGTAAGAGAACTTGTCATCCTTTATGCATATTCCCTCCACAGCACTGATGCTTTTATTAAGATCTGGATGATACAGAGTCATTTTGAAGTCTTTCATAAAGGGTGTCTACCCCTTAGGAGAAGCCGAAGCAGACAATGCAGACAGATGATGGCTCGGGTTCAGGTATTGACAGTGGAGGTGGAGAGGAAGCAGATTTCAGAAACGTTCAGGAGACAAAGTCTCTAGTGTTTGTTGGTAGCTTTGATTTGTGTGGCAAGACAAAGAACAGTGTCAAAAGGAAAAACCCTGACATACGTACATTAACCTTGACGTACGTACATTCTGGTGCCATTCTCAGCTGTGAGCCAATGGGCTAGGACTGTGTTGGAGGAGAAAGACCTGTGAGTTACTTTTGTAACTTGAACGCTTGGTGCTTTGGGATACTACTTGTTCATGGCTGAGTCCTTGCTGCCTAGTAGTGCCCTGGATTTTGGCAAATACAAAAAGTATTTTTGATAATTTAAGAATGCTCTATGTTTGTGAGTTTAAAGCCACTCTACCTTTAATAATAGTTTTTGAACATTTTATTTTTATGAATAAAATATTCCCCCAAAATATATATTTTTTGATATTATTAATAGAATTTCCGTCATGCCATCATATTTTCTAGATGGATTATTGTTTCCATGAAGGGAATGTATTTTGTTTTTAAATTAGTGTAGCTGACTTCTTAAATTCTCTTTAAATATTTTGTTAAAGATTTATCTTGTTATTTTAAATTTTGTGTATGTATGTAAATCTGAGTGCAAGACCAGAGCTATCTATCTCTTGGAGCTGGGGTTACAGGTAGTTGTGAGCCACCCAACAAGGGCGCTGGGAACCAGACTCAGGTCCTCTTTGAGAGCAGTCAGCACTCTTAACCATAATTTATTAGGAATGGTGCTTAGCATGTGTGCCTGGAGCAGAGAGATGAAGGATTCATTAGATAGTTCGGAGAGGGAATGGGTATGGCAGTTTGGAGGGTACAGATAATCTATCTAGAAGGTCATAAAAAGAGCACCTCCTTTCCCTCTGTTTGCTTTCAAAAACTCACACTGAAGGAATAGTATGGATGATGTCTGAAGTGAGTCACCCTGCCTCTCCTACAATGAGTGTACTACAGTGGGGCAAGGACCTGTTATGACTCATTTCTAAAACCAACATGAACACAGTGTTGGCTTGTACCAAGTTGGCTGAGGAGGTGACAAAGGGTGGCTGAATTTAGAGATATTTTAAAAGTAGGTTCAAAAGGACTTCCTAATTGATTTTAGATATGAAATAGGGAGAAAGAAAAGTGCCTATGGATTTTGGTATGAGTAACAAAAGACAGAAGTTCTCTTACTGAGATGGGGTAAACAACAGTAGAGATGTTTCTTGAACTGGATGATATCATCAGAGCAGAATTTTAAGATTAGGAGGATGAAGCTTCCAGGTCTTATCATGCTATTCTTTTCTCATTTCTTTTTTTTAATGATAATTTTTTAAATTTAAATTTGAAACAAGCTTGTTTTACATGGCAATCCCAGTTCCCTCACCTTCCCCTCCTTCCCTGCCCCCACCAACCCCCATCCCATTCCCTTTCTGCTCCCCAGGGAGGGTGAGGCCTTACATGGGAGATCTTCAAAGCCTTTCATATCATTTGGAGCAGGGCCTAGGCCCTCCTCCATGTGTCTACGTTGAGAAAGTATCCTTCTATGTGGGATGGGCTCCCAAAGTCCATTCATATAGTAGGGATAAATACTGATCCACTGCCAGAGGCCCCATAGACTGCCCAGTCCTCATAACTAATACCCACATTCAGGGGGTCTGGATAGGTCCCATGCTGGTTTCCCAGCTATCAGACTGGGGTTCATGAGCTCCTCCTTGTTCAGGTCAGCTTATTTCTCTAGTCTGATCTTGACCCCTTTCCTCCCTGTCTGCAACTGGATTCCAGAAGTTTGTCTCAGTATTTAGCTGTGGGTGTCTGCTTCTGCTTCCATCAGCTACTAGGTGAAGACTTTAGAATGGCATATAAGGTAGTCTCGTTATCGGGGAAGGGCATTAAAGTAGGCTCTCCACTTTTGCTTAGATTGTTAGTTGGGGTCATCCTTGTAGATCTCTGGACATTTCCCTAGTGCTAGATTTCTCTTTAAATCTATAATGGCTCCCTCTATTATTGGATCTTTTTTCTTGCTCTCCTCCTTTCCCTGACTCAATCTTCCTGCTCCCTCATGCCCTCCTCTCCCCTCCTCTTCTCCCCTTCTCTTTCTCCTAACTCCTTCTCCCCTCCCCCATGCTCTTTTCTCATTTCTAACCTTTAAGATTCAACTAAGACAACCTTTGATGAACCAGGGTCTGCAGGAGATGTCAAAATGGGCATGGCAAAGAAATCCTGGCCCCTGGCCCCCGAGCCATTCAACTTTCCTTGCTACACTATTATATTCCTACATGTTACTTTTTGCTGAACTGAAAAATATGTCACGGGCAAACCCTTTTAAAAGCCTTACTATATACCTGTCATTTAGTTGACTGATTTAACAACTATCTAGTATCTCTTCTGAGTCCATTTCTATACCAGAAGTTGGTGTGTCAGGGCGGTATAAGATTCTATCCTTGCCCTAATGCTACTCACAGCCTAGAGGGTAACAGACATGACAAAGAATGAGAGGGGTTTCTTAGAGAGTGGCACTAAGCTATGCGATGGAAGATGCAGGATGATGAATTATCAGGTGAGTTGGGTTGTGTCCATTATACTGGTTCTCTCCCCCCTGCTTTATGAATCAAGGGTTTAAGCACTAACAGATTGCAGGCTATTGTATCATAAGACTCTTCATTGCCTGAGTTGAATTTCCTTCAGGACTTGCAAAATCTTCTGTCATGGGATTCCAACCTAAGATTTAAAAAAAGTTCGCAGTTTCTGTTCCTTGTTTGTAATTCTCCTTCTTCTCCAAGCACCATGACAGAGCACAGTCTTTTCAGAGGGTACCTATGTAAACTGAAGGTTGCCTTTAATGTCCTGGTAACCAGGTGTTCCCAGAAGCAAGATGAGCATTGTTATACAGTGAGCAGCTTTAGGAAGATTTGAGGATACCTGTGTGGGTTTTGTTTGTTATGGTCTCTCCATTTTTAAAGGGCTCTAAGAATATCAATGATTGTTATTGGAATGTATGCATGTTTTCTTAGGCATTTCTTGTTCTTATCTTGATGCTGACTGGGGATCCATCAAGGTCCAGTACCCCTGACTGCTGGTTGTTGTGGAGCAGTTAACAATTTGTAGTAAGATATTACTTGAAAGAAACAATTCAATTTTCTACCTGTAAATTGATGCCCAGGCAACAATAGCTTTGAATTAAAAAAAAAAAAAAAAAAAAAAAAAAAAAGGCCACCTTGTTTAGCTGTCTGTTAAGCCTAAGATTGCCTCATCTTGGAATTGTTTAAAGAGTCTTATGACTTCTGAAACATAGTCAAAGGTAGAGAAACATGACAGTATGGGGAAATAAAATGATGACATGACATGTATTAATGTGTTTGATTGATAGTTGCATTTTTGATGTCCGTTACAGACAGCATTAACTCCCATGGTTGAGCTGTGAGGTATGAGTGTTTAGGTTTGTTTCAGGCAGGTTAAGAGAGAAAACTTCACCCCACTGATTCTACATTTGGGGAAGTGTGACCTTGCTTCAGTGTTCCACCACCCTTATGGAGCCCACACCCCTACAGCTACCAAGAATTATAGAAGTGGTGGCTGAGTGTTCTTCCTATCTAGGGCTCTCCTCCCACCACCTCCCCATCTGTGCCTAACCTATGACTTCTGCTATCTTATCCGCCCAGTCCACCTAAGGTCACCTACTCACCTAATGTTTGTGAATATGTCTAGGGAGATAATTTCTCATTGATAGCACAACATTCTTAATATATAGAAAAAAGAACAAAAAAGTAAAAAGGAAGAAATTGGTCACTTTAGAATATATAGTGACTCCTACAATCCTTCCTCCTCCTCTCTGCAGACAGAGGGGTTGAGGACACCAGGAGAACAGGGCCCACAGAGCCAACTAAGCAGGGCTCAGGGGATCAAAGAGACTGAATTGGCAATCATGGAGATGGCATGAGTCTATGAAAACATGTTGTGTTTGTGTAGCTTGGTGTTCTTGTGGGGCTCCTAACAGTAGGAGTGGGGGACAAGGTGACCCAGTATGGGGAAACATGTGCCATGAGCAGTCAAAGAAGTCAGAAACACCCCCTACTTCTATTGTCATCTTGTCCAATCTTGATACAAGGGTTTATGCCTGGTTTTACTGTAACTTGTTATGCTGTGTTCGGTTGATTCCCCTGGGAGGCCTGCTCTTTGTTGAAGGGAAATAAAGGAGCAGTGGATTTGGGGAAGAGGGGAGGCGAGGAAGGGAACTGAAAGAGTGGAAGGGGGGGATGTCATAGGAATGACTTGTGTGAGAGACAATATATAATACTATTTTTTTGGTTAATAGCAAGCTTTGGATATATTATGAATAAAATCAAACCACACTTGTCTCTGAACTAATTTCACAATAAATTCATTGAAAATCTTTAGCATGTTTCCCCAATTTAATATTTTCCATATGTTCAGAAGAATGTATTTAGCCCTGTTCAATAACTACCTGCTAAAGCTCACCATGAACTGCATACTATACCAGGTGCTGGTAGCGGGAGAGGGACACCCATTCTGGGCAACAAGGGCTGTGAATGGTAACATGTCAGTGAAGCTTCACTCAGCAGCCATTATGCTTCAGGTGTTTTGATTGAGGCATTCGAAAAACACTGTTTCACCTGCACACTGGATGAGGCTTCTATTATTCCCACACTTACAGATGAGAAAGCTGGCAGCCTTAGAGTTCCTGTCGCCCGCTCGAGGTGACAGTATGTGGTTAAAATAACACCTCGTATTTTGATTATCAGACTCTACAGTTTGTACTGTTATTGTGAACACCACTTGCCAGTATAAAAATATTTAGAGAAATGTGAAATGGTTGGTGTACTTTTGTGTCTATTTAGGCATCATTAAGAAAGCAGTTCTTTAAAATGTATCATTATTGAACTTTAAATTGTTGTTCATTCAACAAGGAAAAGAATACATTAACTGGAGTTCCCCATTTTCTTGAAAAATCAATGGGAAGATAAAATTTATATCGTCTAAGTTTTGTAAGGAAATTTCTGAAGGAATGTTGGCTTCTTCTGGCTTACCCTGTTGCTCAGTGTCCTTTGCCTGTGCTGAAAAGGTCTGAAATTTTCTATGCATTAATGCGTTCTTACAGACCTAAATTTTGTCATGTAAAAATCAACTTTATTTCTAAGAGGACTAGAGCCACGTGCCAGCAGACATGGCTCTAAATAAACCATTGGCATTTATGAAAATCTCTCTTGTTAAGTTGGTTTCTGTATTTGATATTTGAAGCAACATGTAGGAGGCTCAAGGGGCAATGCCACTAAGTTCCCTGAGCACAGTGGGCAGCTTTGCAATGTCACTGTTTGGAAGTGGTCTGCACATGCTCATGGGTTTGAATACTAATAGATAACTTTTAATGAACAATTTCCTTGTTGTGAAGGTAGATTTACTGCAGCAGATAAACAACTTAAAGATTTCTGAGTGTGAGAGTAAGAGTATGTGTGTGTGTGTGTGTGTGGTGTGGGGAGGAGAGAGAAAGAGAGAGAGAGAGAGAGAGAGAGAGAGAGAGAGAGAGAGAGAGAGGGAGGGAGGGAGAAAACACACTTTACCTCTTCTATTTTTTGAAGTCTATGGAAAAGAGAACACCACCTTCTAAAAGGTCAGAATTAATTTTAAAGAAGGACAGGAGGGAGGGAGAGTTAGACCAAGAGAGATCATCAAATGAGGAAGTGATTTCTTTAATTATCAGAAACAGGAGCGGAGAAATAATAGCTGAAGTTCACCTCCCCATGGGGGAATGAATCATCAAAATAACTGGTGGAAAACAAGGTTGTGCAACCTTGAGCAGCGTGTGTCACCGGCTGGTGGAATTTTTAGAAAGGCAGCAGTTTGGGCTCATCACTGTGGTTCGTGATTGCACACACCTGTTTGGGGCATGGATTTTGCAACCCCCAAAAAGGGGAAACTGAACTCACTGCTCCTCCTGAGCTGTGCAAAATAGCAGAAAACCACAGCTGCTTGAGCAGTTAACAGATATCAGTAAAATACCCATGTTACATAATTAAGGATAACGTTCTTGAAGCATATGGGCTGAAGGTATTATACTCTCATTAAAACTTTAGGTAGCAAACAATTTAGCATATTCTTATACACTTTTAGAATTGAATTCTATAATAAATGTTTGTAATTAGGCATGCTGTTAAACAGGTTATTAAATAATACATGAAGACAATGGCTGATGAAAAATAGACAGTTCTGAGGTTTGTGTACAAGTGACATAGAGGAATGGAGATGAGTCTTGGGAGAGTTCCTCTCACTGACATGGTAAGTAGGTACTTGGACAGCTTAAGTAAGATGGGAAGGGGATTTGCATGTTAGCCCAGCTTGTCTGTAATCTTAGATAATGGCAACTGACAACTTCAGATTTTTTTCTTTTCTGTTTAGATATATAGCTGCCAGCCCTGGAGAGGAAGAAGGATGGGTGCAGTACAAGCCTCAAACACAGTGTATTGAGGCAGTGATAGATCAGATTGCTGGGGAATAGTAGTGATGGATACCACCAGGTATGGCCTAAATCAATACTTAAAAATGTACACTTGTGCCAAGAGCTACTGTTATTTATGATGCAGAATAAGGAAGAGAAACATCTCTTGTGAATTGCTAGGCAGGTGTTTGTTCCCTGGGGAAGTGATAGGAAACCCATCCTTGACCTGATATTACTTGAAGGAAAGAACTTATTTTGGTTTTGTTTTCCCAAATGGTGTGCAAGCCAGTGTGCTATCAAGGGAAAAAGAATGTGGATGGTCCTTGGATATCCCTAATAGAAAAAATGATCACTTTATAAAGTGAGTAAGGTTATCTAGAGATCTTATTTCCTACTGCACATGAATATGAAAGCTGGTAACAAAATAAACATGATATTTGGAATGTTTCTAGAATATACTTAGGGCACCTGGAAAGGCTGACATAGCTTTTACTGATTTGTCTGCTTATGAGTGGACAGGATGCCAGTCTGGCAGTTTGCACTGGCAATAAATCACCACTAGACATTTTATTTAAAAGTTGGCACTGGCTTGGGAGAGGTGAGGGATTGTCAATTTGTTTTTATTTTGAGGCCAGGCACAATCATAACATGAACAGGCCACCTGGAAACTTTAGCACATATGAAAAAGCGTGGCCCTGGTCTGTGGCTATTGCACACTTGGCAAGAGTATGGAAGGCTAAATGAGAGTGCAAGCATCCCTGACCAGGAAGACCCTGGCAGACCTGTGCAGCCTGAGGCAGCCCTGCTGGAAATCACACTGGGTCTGAACATGTGATATAGGAAGGGAATCGTGAACATAATAGAGGAGATAAAATTTGGTATCCCTTTTTATTGGAAGGTGCTCACAGAGTATTAGGAATGCACAATCCATGTAATACATCCAAGAAATCACTCCAACAATGAAGTTATGTATTGAACTGGCTTGTTCCCACCTTCTTCCATCTCGTCTTTTCTTGTTCTCACACTCTTCTGTTCTGTCTTTATTTTGTCTTGGATTTCACTTTTAAAATGGTAAATTGTGATATATGCCTCATTGTTTTGAGTGAAAAAAATATTGTAACATAGGGACTAGAGATAACACTCAGTGTAGAGTTAGTGTCTAGTCTGCATGAAATTCTAGGTTCAATCACAGTGTAGAGTGATTGCCTAGCATGTATGAAATTCTAGTTTTAATAATAGTACATGTGAACATGCATACACATATGCATGAATACATGCACAAGTACATACACACATGTGTGCATGCAAAGAAGGAAAAGCTTACCTTGGACTCTTACAGCTACCCCAATAGCAATAATCAAGACCATTCCCACTCTCATTAGTTATATAATTTTCTGAATATTCTTTAAAGCTATACATATCATTGAAAAACTTTTTTCTTTTTCTATTTTAAACATATGAGTTATTCCCTCCCCCTTAGGAAAGTCATACTTCAAATATACCAGTTTACCAAGACACTAGTCTTCTTGTCTTCATTTGCATGTAATATTTCCAAACCTTAATTGTACTCCACCTTATTGTCATTCAAACCATTAGGATCACTTAAGTATAGCTTTGTGAATGGCTTCATTTGTTCACATATTAGACATAGACAATTCACTCATGAACCCACAAGTATTTAAATGCCCCCAACTTGGCTTTCAAAGAGTCTTTCACCTCTTTTCCATGATTTCATAGGCATAGTTTTGGTGACACTATCTACCAAAACAGAGGAAAAACACACACCCTTGTCTCTTCTTGGTGAAATAATTGGAAATGATGTGATGTTCAAAAGTCAATGAGGAAGCAAGCCATCCCAGTGGTATACTGAAGCATTTAGCACTCGACGGTTCTCCTGGTATTCAGGACTTTGTGCTTAAAGGATGAATTGTATAAATTTCTCAGAAAAACTGGCTGCATTAGATATTTGGCTGCAAGGATTTTTCTTTGTCTTAGATATGTAATATTAGATTGTTTATAAAATGCTTACAGAAGTTCTCTTATGAATGTAATCTGGAATTTGATGTTACAGTGTCCCATGAACTGTCCACTATTAGCTCAGGATATTCATAAAAGGATACAAAGAAAAGTACAAAAATGAGAACTAGCCCCAGAGCAGCCACATACCCACATACCCCCACACACCCAATTGAGTTAGTTTGAGCATATCAAATGGCTGCTTTGAATCTCAACTCCTTGCTCAGGAAAATCAAGATGTGGTGTGCAGAAGACTAAAGAGGAAAGCCAGTGTTTAGGATCCCTGGAGCCCCAAGAGATAAAGGCCATTGGACATTTATATTTCTGTGTGGTTGCCTGAATGTACTGTTTTGGAAACAGTGACATAAAGATTTTTATCTTGGCACCTGCTTTCATCATTTGTGTGGATTCTGATCTTGATGCTTCCTATCCATTTAACACTGATATGTAGGTGTTTACAGGGTTCTCAGGTCTTCTAAATAACTTGTTAATTTTAGGATATCTCAGGTCTTCTAAAAAACCTGTTTTAGGATATTGAGCTTTATGTATTTTCCTTTCCTACTTTATGGTTGTTACAGTGCACAAATTGTGTTTGTATGTGTTAATTAAAGTGTAACTTCAAATTACACCTCACTTTGTGGATTCAGAATTTAAAAAGTCCTTGTCTTATATACATATATAGATATAGGCATACAAAGAAAGAAAAATTAGTGGAGAATCATAAATGTTAAAAGTATCTTATTTTCCAAGTAGAATGTCACTAATATTCATTAGGTTCTTTAAGCACAGAAGGGCACATCCATGCATGTCCCTTCTGGCACTTGCCTTCTGGCTAACTCAAACAAAAATAGTCTCTGAGAGAGAGAGAGAGAGAGAGAGAGAGAGACCTGCAAAGCTGGTGCCAACTTCCCCAACATACCCAAGAATTTCTTTATTTAGAACCTCCCATGTGCTATTTTTTAATCTCTGGAATCTCAGGGATTTTCCCATCCCTCTACATGCTACAGACATTCCAGGGCATGGCAACCCCCTGTTGGAGTTCTCAACCTCTTCCGTTTTATTTTTAAAATGTGGGCAGTGACTGTTGCTGTGACAAAGGACGAGATTCCCAACATGTATCACCAGTTACCTGATGACCACTGTGGGCTAGAGAAGCTAATTCAATGAGCCATCAAGGCACTGCTTAAGGCACCCTTGAGAGTTAAGATAAAAAATAGAGAGCATGGTGAGGAGGTGGGAAGAAGTATGTGGCAGCATTGCCAACTGCTTCCTGTCATTCACCATCATTCCAAGAAGTCCATGGTTCTTCTTTGCCCCAGAGACCATCCATATTTAATCTTTTTTATTTCAAGTGTTAGAAGATGCAGTAGGCTTGAACTGTGGTAATACATTTGTTTTCTACACAAGTAAAGGCAATTTTGGCTTTCCTTGAGCCAGACCATGGTAATCTCTAAAGCATTCATCCTAACAATATCACCCCTTTGCACTGTATTTGTGAAACTACTAATATATACTCAAAAATTCTATACTAATCCCATATTGTGTTTGTGATGTAAACATATCCAGGTCTTTACAATAATGCACAAGGCACAACTCAGAGGACTCCTTTTCACTCATGAATATCTGAGTCTGCGATTCACACAAACCATACTTTTGTTTGACTCCAAAATGTGGGTGCCAAATGAATCTACTGCACTGGGCTTATGAACACTACTGCAACTGTGCAGCCACTATTTCTCTACTGGGAGAATTGTTTTAGCAGATAAACCATCTGGGTTGAAACACAGCCTTCTTTGAAAATATTCCCTATTATGTTAGCTCTGAAACAATGTGCACAACTATGCTCCAGGGGAAGACATGGTTAACAGAAATTCAATGTCAAACAATGTCTTCTCTGTTATTCCTGGTAAATGTTAAAAAGAGGTAATCAAAATGCAAGATTTTAATTCTTTAAAGGATCATTGTGAGTGTGTCATAAGATGAAGAAAATTCTGGAAAATATATAATGAAAATATAAAAAGATGGTGTTTAATGTAGACCTTTTCTTTAAGGATTGCCCTGTAGAATGTGGTTACTTTTGTTGTGAATAGCTTCAAAGTTTCTCAGTAATGGTCTGTGTTCATTATTTTCCTTTTTGCTAAGAATATTCAAACATGAATTGGCTGTATGTAGTTGGAATATTCTTGAAAACTGGTATCTATAACTAAAGATTCTGATGTGAAATTGGGTGCTTTAGAAACCAGGGACACTCTGGAATTATGTAAATGACAGAAATTGTACAGTGGTATTAGGGAATATTGACAACGAACTAATGTAAATTTGATAGGATAATCCAAACCAATACAATGTTATTATTATGGAATAAATTACATGGAATAAGAGGTTTAAAATTATATATTTTTACCTTGATATCATTTAGAATGCTATACCAGGGAAAACATGAAAGAAGTTAAAAGAGATGTAGTAAAAGCAAATGAACATTTCTGAGTCTGTTAGAAAAAACATATCTGTGTGGAGAGGAGTGGGGCATTTGTGTCATTGATTGGGTGGCTGTGGGGCATCAACACATCCCTGAAATGAAGTAGGGCTAAGTTCTGGCCATCGCCACAAAGTGTAGAGAAGGGAGAAAGCTGCAGAGAGCAGAGCTACTTTTTCCCTTGATGAGAAAGACTGAAGTTCAAGTGGTTGTTCCTGTGAGGAACAACAGAAATGGTGCATAGATAGCAAACATTTTGTTTCCTTCTTCACAGGACTTCCTGGAATGCCAAAGCCTCTCAGTGCTTTGCTAAATGTTTACTAAATGCTACTTAGTCTGGTTACGTGTTCTTTCTTGACTCTTCATTTACCTCTCATTATTAGCTATGCAAATTTACATCACTCAACAAGTGTTTCAACTTTATATTTTCAAGAAGTTGTGCTGTTTGCATTTTTCTAGATTTTTCCCTAAGTGAGAGAATTGGGGTTCATAGAGTTAAATCCCCCCAATTTTATAATTTTTTAGAATTGTATTATTTTGGATAGTAAGTAAAGGCATTAATCAATTGCTTTATTCCACATGTAGCCATTTCCGACTAATGGTGATTCCTAAGTGATGGCTTCCAGTGAGGGGACTTGCTGAACCACAGTCACACACTGATGGACCCAGGAGGATCTTGTTCTACATGGTGTTGTAAACACAGACAAGAGATCAGAGCTGGCTTTAGGTCTAGGCTTGGAAATGGGAAAGTAAGCATTTAGTTCTCCTGGTATAATGAAGTGCCATGTGTTAGTGAGAAGGATATATATATATATATGTTTATTTTCTTACAGTCATCCTAGGCAAAAGACTTAGAACTGCTCCTTAGAAACTGTCTTACTTATGGAAGAGAGAATGGACAAAATGTGGTCAGTTCTGCTCATACCATCGTTTCTTTATACACAGATTCTTGATGCTGTCTGGGAAGCATGTTATCTGCTCCTAGAAGCTCTGGGGTCTTCTCAGTGCATTCCAGGGCCATTAGCTGGCTCAGACACTCTATTAAGTTATACTGTGTCTATGTTTATGATGAGGAAGTGAACTCTGGAGTATGTCTTTAGCAGGAAAAGAACAATCAGCAAATTAATGTACTGGATTTCTATGAAGTCTTTGGTAAAGGTTAATGATCACTCCAGTACTATAGTGTGTGCTGCTGTGAGGAGAGCACTTAACTCATGAGCTTGGGCTTGCATTCCCCAATTTTAGTTTTCAGTGAGTCAAATACACTCATGCTATGCTGTAAGGACAGAGCTTGGTATTGCTCAATATTAACAGGTTATTTGATTTATGAAATTTCCAGTCCTCCTGGAATTCCATAGATATATTTTCTGTGTCTATTGTAGTCTCCCTGTGTATATTAAATGCTCAAAAGTGTGACTTTAATCTTTAAGTACTGAAATTTTCCCAGAAATATTCTGCTTCAAATATATACCAAATTCTTAAAATTTATAAGACAAAATTCAACTAATCTTCCTTGTAAAATTAAACAATGTGCCTTTTCTCTGGGGTGAACAGAATTTAACCAAGGAAATATTTAGTGCAATACACATAAAGTTGAATATTCCTACCTTTAGAGAAAATTTTAAAACTTACATATTTTTATTTATTTATTTATTTATTTATTTTTAAAACTTACATATTTTTGTGATGATAATGATGTGTGTAGTGAGTGTATGATGTGTGTGTATGTATATGTGTGTGTGTATACGTGTGTGTGCATATGTGTATATGTGTATATATGTCTGTCTGTCTGTCTGTGTCTGTGCCTTGAGTGCCAGGGTGAGCATGGAGGTCAGAGGATGTCTTCTGGAAGTCTGTTCTCCTCTTCTACTACGATTTGGGTTGGGAAGAAAAGGGATTGATTTTTATAACCTACAGCTGTCATAATGAGCATTGATACCCACTGAGCAATCTCCTTGACTCCTGAAAGCAATTGAAATGAGCAGCTTTTGGAATTGAAAAGACACATGCCCAGTGCTCAGAGCTCCATGGATGAGACTCTAAGGGAATCCGAGGAATTCTTGTCCTCACAGGGGCAGATAAGAGGACAGTAGTGAATAATTTACATCTTTGCTGCCTTCTGCACTTCTTCAGGTAAACTGTCTCTTGACCCTTCTAAACTGGGTAAAGAAAGTCAGTGCAGCTTTGCCAGGTATCTACCCCACCCCTGCCTTAAATGACAGAACACAAAATCTAGTGACTCAAAGCAGACTTTATGATCTGATGGCCATTACTGTTTACCCAGGTAAACTAAGCAATGGTTGAAGTTTAAAAAAATATCCAACAAAATCCAAGGACTGAAAGAGCTAACTGCGCAAGGACTAAATGCACTGAGGTTTCAGTGTGGAGGGCAGGTGAGGTAGATTAATAACAGGCCACTCCTAACAAGGTTTGGGCTCTTACTGTCAGAGGGTAATAATTAATGATCAAGTGTTAATGGAGATACCCGGCTGTTGATGGCATTAATTCAGCTCAGTGGGGCCAGTTCTGCCCAGGACCTGCCACAGCTGTCACTGCATTGGCTTAATTATTCTAGTGCCTTCAGGCTTTTTGCTTTCATTTCTTTTCCCTTTCCCCTTTCCCCCTTACTAACTATAGGACATTATGTTTTCATGGACACAAAATTATGAAGAGTGTCCAGCTCCCTGGGCAGTGACAAGCCTAGAGAACGTGGACACCCAAAGGCGAACAGAACTTTTTGCTTGGATGAGAAGATGAAAAATGCTGAAAAAAGGCCACATTTAAAAAGCCCAATTGTGCAGATATAACTTTTGGGCTCTTTAAGGGTTTGTATGTTGAGCATGAACTCTGAGCTGTTTAAAATGTCAAAGTGCTCACCCTCTCCCACAGTCTAACAAAGGGGACATAGAAAGAGTGGCTTCGGAGTGTTGGTGAAACACAAGGCTGTACAATCACTCCTCCATGAAGGGACCAGGGAAGTCAACTTCTCTAGGCCAGTGA
This sequence comes from Phodopus roborovskii, assembly GCF_943737965.1. NCBI lineage: Eukaryota > Metazoa > Chordata > Mammalia > Rodentia > Cricetidae > Phodopus > Phodopus roborovskii. Next base: position 58,040,625 of record NW_026126418.1, on the reverse strand, counting down.
AAACAAGGAGAAACAGTGAGGGAAATGCCCCTGCTGTAAACGGCCCTCCATGGGAGTGCATGAATCTACCTGTTTTGCTTCAAGAGTTCTCTTGCATTTCTTTAAGCTAGTGTTGCTTCTATCTTGCCCTGTTTTGAAAACTAGTTTTTTTCCCCCCTGTTTCCAAATGTTATTTTTATCTTTCTCTTCTGGTCTGGCCCAGTGGCAGCCACAGTTTTCAAGGAAAATGGGTTGGAACGGTGTATTTATTTATTTTATTTTATAAGATGCCCATTTTTCAAATTGAGTAATTTTAAAAAACAATTCTGTTTTTAAGATATGTATTTCTACTTCTGATGAGTTCAGCTAAGCCAGTGTGTCCTGACAGGATGTTGCCTGACTTGCTTCCAGGCTGAAGTACTTAAAAAATGCCAGGCACTACAACAATGTGAAATCTCTCTCTACATTGCACAGGGCGATTTAAAATAATTGAAACTCTTCAAATTTTTATATGCATTCAAATTTGGAAGGGATTGGTTCTGAGCATGTGCAGGACACAATGATTTAATGTTATTAGAGTCCCTTCAATTTACACAAAGTGTTTCAGCTTGAGTATGACTGGGGGACCCAGACTGGGGTATTTCAAAGTTATTTAACCTTGTCATAATTCTCAGATGTTTTGCAGGTGACCAGAATTATGGACACTTGTTCACTTTTTCTAAAACCACTGTGAAAATGACTTTTTTTTAAAGGTCCAAAAGATAGTAGTAGGCTACCAGAAAAGACTTAAATTAACCACTTAAAGTTCAAAATAACACAATTTTATTTTTACCACCATAGTTCCCACAAATGACCTGATTATAACCATGATTTTAAAAGCCAAATATGAGCATTTGGTTTGGAAAAGAACTGTTATCTTCTAGGCCAAACATGGAGAAATAAGTGTTCAGAAAACCACCTGATGCTCTCTGGTGAAGTCCCAGTCCGTAGTAGTCTACCAGTGCCTTGCAAATGATGTAGGTTTTACTGTAAATAAGAGGGATTTTTGAACTATTGAATGAACAATCTTTTTTTCACACAGTTTATTGTTTAAATGTTTTAAATGAAGTACCTTTATTAAATATGATTTAACATAAAAAGTTATAGTATCTGTAGATAAAATATATCTCCATTGCTAATGTTCCCTTTGTTCTGGTGGAACTGGAACCAAGTACAAAGGTAGATAGTTTTGAAGTGCACCCACTGGAGTTCTTGGATGATTTACTTGGTCAATTTAATGGTCCTTTAACATTCCTTGGGGGTCTCTTATCAAAATATATTCTCTGAACAGGAACACTGAAGTTCTTCTGAGTGTCTTGATGCCAATGTTCTAACAGGGAAGGTAGATTTACAGTTTAAAAGCTTAACATTATATAACAAAAAATTTAGTCATTACGAAGTCAGCTAAATTTTTGAGCATGTTTTATTTGTTCCTCTAAAGCCACATGGATATTCTTTGTTTGATTTAGATGAAAGTGACAAAGTTGAAATTCCTGTCTATCTCCCAGTTAATTCCTTTCCTCAGCAAATGTTTTATTTTGATCAAACTTAGGATAAGTTGATTATAGATTTGATATTTTTAAAATTCCTACCCTGGACTTGGAGTTCGAAATATTCTGACTCATGAAAACCATCTGATCTTAGGAACTAGTTTTTATGAATCTCCATATTTTCATTAGAGCAGAAACTTAGCAGGATTAGAAATAGAAAATGCTAATTATAGAAACCATGTTATATTTGTGATTTCTGTAGCCCTAAGGATTTAGGGCCCTGAGCTATGAAAACTCCCACATTTGTTTATAGAAGTCAGCCATTGCAGTAAAATTTATTATTAGTTTGAAACTTTGGAAAAAAGTTTATGTTAATATATTTTCATTCTCCTCTATTGCTTTACTCTGTTGTGTTGAATTTTGACAGGAGTAATAAAGCCAAAAGAGTTTGTTCAATTGTTTGTGCCTTTGCTAAGCTAAGGTTCCATCAGTGTACTAGTGTTATGCTATTTAATAATAATCGAATCAGCCTTATTTAGTTCACAGAGAGAATTAGCATAGTCTATGCTAAGCCCATGAGAATGCTTAGCAATCACCTTGTCCAGGATTCAACAAAGTCTGTTTGGGAGCCCTTGAAAACTAGAAAAGTTATTTGGCAAGACTAAAAGACTGCATTTAAATTCTTGATTTTTCAGTAGTTCTAGCTAATGAAACCAAACCAATTAAAACATGCATTAGATGTCTTTAAAATCTCCCTATATTTTATTAGTAACCCTTGGGACAATTGCATCTGAAGTGTCAAGGGTATTAGTAACCATACCATATGTAATGGCTATGGACATTAGCTCTCACACCATATCCATGGTATCATGCAATATGCATCTCTTAGTCTTGGAAGATAAGTAAGGAGGAGTCTCAGGCTAAAGCTCACCATCATTTTCAACTGATTTCAGTTTTAGAGGAAGATAAATTTAGGAAATCCCATTTAATCATATAGAGAATAAGTCCTAGGGAAACAAAGGAGAAATAAGAAAGAACCAAATATACTGGAAAGAAGATGCAAATGACTTTGCTCTGTAGATATAAATATTAAAATATAAATGGTTTGCCTTGTATATTTAAATTACTTTCTTAAAATGCTTAAAGAGAATGGTGAATAGATTTAACTCCATCAAAATGAAAAATAATTTTTTTATATATATAAAAATGCCAGAATTGGGTTGAAGAGAGATGGATCGATCAGTCATTAAGTCCTTGCTGGTCAAGTCTGAGAACTCACCAAAATTTTTGAGTTGCCATAGTAGCCCTCCTATAATTCTAGCATTAGAGGGAGGAGACTGACGAACCTAGAGCAGGCTGGCTAATGAAACTGAGACTGTTATCCTGGGAGCTTTTGCTTTGACTGAGAAACCCTGATACAGTGATGCAAGGTAGAAGAGTGAGTAAAAATGATTCCTGACATCAGCCCTAGGCCACCAAATGCACAAATAACCATGGGTTTTCATACCCTGCATGTGTGTATCCATGCATATATACACACATCAGTTATACATAGAAACAAAAAGGAAAAACTGCCAAAATTACCATAAAATGAGATCAAATCCAGCATGGGCATTAGTAGGATCCTGTTTTAAAATTGAATATATAAATAAGAACAAGGGATAAACCATAGTGATAAAATAGTTGCCTAGCATGTGCAAGGGTATGGATTCAATCCTTGGTCTCAAAAACAAAACAAAATATGTTAGAATTGAAATAAATGAACCCAGACTCATGTGGAGACCCCCTGTGCTACAAGTGGCCACACAGGTACCATAAGTCCAAGTAGGCTGCCTGCCTATAGATCTTACTCTCTCATTCCCCCACCCCAGTGTCCAATTCTCCCATCCCTCCTTGTTGTCATGTGCTAGCTGGTAGCTCACAACTCAGGCATAGATCAGAGGCAATGTGAGCTACCAGAAGTCCAGCCCTCAACTCTGGTGGAGAACTCCAGATCAACCACAGGCCAGACTGGCCAGAAGACCATAAAGGAAACAGAAACCAAGGAATAAAACATGCATCCAAAAATGTCAAACTCAGGAAGTGTCACATAGACCTATAGTCATCTTAAACTCAGATGCCTAGATACCAACTTAAGAATATAATCAACAGCAATCAAGGCAATATGTCACTATCAGAGCCCATCAATTATACAATACTCCAACATAGCTGAATCATAAGACAAAGACCTTAAAAATCAACTTTATGAAGACGATAGAGATCTTTAAGAAGGAAATGAATAAATTCCTTAAAGAGATTGAGGAAAAGACAAACAAAAAATTGGAGGAAATGAACAAATATCTTAAAGGAAGTAAGACATAAAGAAACAAACAGTTGAGGGAAATGAATAAACCTGTTCAATATCTGAAAATGGAAATAGAAGTGATAAAGAAAACGCAAACTGAGGGAATCTTGGAAATGAAAATCTAGGTAATCAAACAGGAACTACAGAGACAAGTTTTACCAACAGAATACAAGAACTGGAAGAGAGAATCTCAGGCATCGAAGATACAATAGAAGTAGATTCATCAGTCAAAGAAAATGTTAAATCTAAAAAATTTGAGATAAAAATATCCAGGAGATCTGGGTCACTATGAAAAGACCAAACATAAGAATAATAGGAATAGAAGGGACAGAGGGTGGAGCCAACAGTCCACCCTACTTCAGAGACTTCTAGGAGCAACTCTGCACAAAGGAGACCTGCCTATCCATGCTGGACCACCCATAATTTCCACCTGCTTGGTCTCTGACCTACCTCCAGTCCTCTGCTGGAGTCCCGGGACCCTCCCAGAGATCCACCTATCTCTGTGGGTCCACTCTGAGTTCCCGCCAGCAAGATCCTTTACCCCCAAAGCAGGGCCTCTGCTAAAGAAAGAGGCCTCAGCTGGAGAGTGCCAGTTTCCAGTGAGATCCCACTATCGTGCAGAAATGTCCCAAGTTTCAGCTCAGCTTTGTCCTCTTCCGCCAGCCATTGGCTAGAGCCATTGGCTAGAGGCATCTTCTACTGGATCCTCAGCCCTGACCCCATCCCTGGGTCCCAGTCTGCAGAGAGACCTCCTATAGAGCTTGGACCACCCATAGCTACAGATATTGAATCTCTGACCCACATAAGCTCACCTGGGAAGTACCATAGAGAGAGGGGGAGACCCCACCAACACCTACTGGAAGAAGCTATGAGAAGACGGCAATACAAGAAAACACCTAACAAGAGAAAGACAAGCATGACACCACCAGAATCTAGGGAATCTACACCAATTAGAACAAAACACAACAACAAAGCAAAGGAAGCAGAAGGGAATGACTTAAAAATTACCATCATAAAAATGATAGAGGCCCTCAAAGAAGACGTGAGAAAATCCCGTAAAGAAATGGAGGAAAAAACAAACAAAAAAGTGGAAGAAATGAACAAATTCCTTAAGGAAAGTAAAGAAAATACAGAAAGCCAAGAAAAAAACAAGCAGGTGAAGGAAACGGTCCAAGACTTGAAAACTGAAATAGAGAAAATAAAGGCAACATAAACTGAAGGAATGCTGGAAATAGAAAAACTGGGCAAAATATCGGGAACTACAGATGCAAGCATAACCAACAGAATTCAAGAGATGGAAGAGAAAATCTCAGGTGCAGAAAATAAACTAGAAGAAATAGATTCATCGACCAAAGAAAATCAAAATCCAACAAATCCTTAACACAAAACATCCAGGAAATGTGGGACACCATGAAAAGGCCAAACCTAAGAATAATAAGCATAGAGAAGAAGATGAGGAAGCCCAGCTCAAAGGTGCCGAAAATATATTCAACAAAATCATTGAGGAAAACTTTTCAAATCTGAAAAAGGACATGCCCTGAAAGTACAAGAAGCATACCGAACCCCAAATAGGCTGGACCAAAGAAAAAAGACCCCTTGACATATAGTAATCAAAACACCTAGCATACAGAATAAAGAAAGAATATTAAGAGCAGTGAAGGAAAAAGGACATATAACATATAAAGACAGACCTATCAAAATTACACCTGACTTCTCCATGGACCCTCAAGGCCAGAAGGTCCTGGATAGATGTTCTACAAGTATTAAGAGAACATGGATGCTAGCCTAGGCTACTATATCCAGCAAAACTCTCAATCACTATAGATGGAGAGAACAAGATATTTAATGACAACACCAGATTTTCCCAACACGTATCTACAAATCCAGCTCTACAGAAAGTATTGGAAGGAAAATTCCAACCCAAGGAAGGTAACTAAGCCCACAAAAATGTAGGCAACAGATAATCTAACTACACCAGAAACCAAGGGTAAAGCAAAACTAATATATTCACAATACCACTGCCAACAACAAACCTAAATCAAACAAGCATCAACAATCAATGATCCTTACTCACCCTCAACATTAATGGTCTTAACTCACCTATAAAAAGACACAGGCTAACAGAATGGATACAAAGACAGAATCCATCCTTCTGTTTCATACAAGAAACACATCTAAGCTTCAAAGATAGACATTACCTCAGGGTAAAGGGTTGGGAAAAGATTTTCCAATCAAATGGAACCAAGAAGCAAGCAGGCGTGGCTATCCTAATATCTAACAAGTTAGACTTCAAACCAAAATTAATCAAAAGAGTTAAAGAGGATCATTTCGTATTCATGGCAGGAGAAATCCATCAAAACAAATTCTCAGTTCTGAACATCTATGCCCCTAATACAAAGGCACCCACATTCGTAAAATAAATGCTACTAAAACTCAAAGCTCATATAAAACCTCACACACTTATAGTGGGAGACTTCAATACACCACTCTCAACACTAGACAGGACCACAAATCATAAACTCAACAAAAACAAAAACAAACAAACAAACAAACAAAAAAAAAAAAAAAACAAAAACAAAAGAACTAACAGAAGTTATGTCTCAACTGGGATTAACAGACATCTATAGAACATTCCATCCAAACACAAGAGAATATACTTTCTTCTCTGATCCACATGGAAACTTCTCTAAAATCGACCACAAAATAGGTGGCATAACAAACCTCAATAAGATACAAGAGAATAGGAATAGTCCCCTGTACCTTATCAGGCCACCATGCTTTAAAATTGGAATTCAACAACAACACAAATAGCAGAAAACCTGCAAACTCATGGAAACTGAACAATGTGCAATTGCACCACACCTGGGTCAATGAAGAAATAACGAAAGAAATTAAGGACTTTCTAGTATTCAACGAGAATGAGGACACAACATACCCGAACTTATGGGACTCCTTGAAAGCAGTGCTACAAGGGAAGTTCATTGCACTAAGTGCCCATATGAAGAAAACAGAGGATAGTCACATAAGAGAATTAACAGTGCAACTGAAAGCCTTAGAACAGAGAGAAGCGAACTCACCCCGTAGGAGTAGATGCCAGGAAATATTCAACTTGAGGGCTGAAATCAACAAAATAGAAACCAGGAAAACAATAGAAAAAAATCAATGCAACGAAGAGTTGGTTTTATGAGAAAATCAACAAGATAGACAAACCTTTATCCAAATTAACGAAAAAGCAGAGAGAGAGAGCATGCAAATTAACAAAATCAGAAACGAAAAGGGGAACATAACAAAGGACATAACCCAGATGCAGATGGAGAGGACATGACCAGGCTACAGAAACACATAGAGACAGCTTACCTGAACAAGGAGGAGCTAAAGGGCCACCAGACTGATAGCTGGGAAGCCAACATGGGACTGACTCAGGCCCCACTGAATATGGGTCTCAGCCAGAAGGACTGAGCAGACTAAGGGACCTCAGACAGTGGAGCCAGGATGTATCCCTGGTACACAAAAGGACCTTGCTAACACATCCCCCATGGAGGGATAACTGCCTTAACCTAGAGACAGGAGAGAAGCCCTAGTCCCTACTTCACATGACCTGTCAGATCTACATGACCCCAAATGGATGGCATTCCCCTACATATGGAATTGGGGTGGGGGATGGGAGGGGAGGGCGGTTAGGGTGCAAGTGAGAGGGCAGAGAGGGTAAAAGGGAGGGAGGGAGGGAGGAAGGGGGAACTGGGATCGACATGTAAAATAATAAATTAAATAAAAAAATTCTTTGACTTCAAAATTTAAGTTCAAGGAGAAGTTACTGGGGGAAAAGGATTTCTATTTTTGTTTCCACAGAAAATGAAAAGATGTGGATTCCTTCCAGACTAATGTGGTTTGATCAAGCCAGACCACCTGAAACAGAGTACGAGGTGATCCTACATTCAAAACAGCTGGACAAAGCAGCCTAGCAGACTACAGCCAGGATTTCTGAATCTTCTTATAATCCCCCATGACAGCACCCCTTACCAGCAGGAAGTAGTTTAGAAAGAATGATGCCCATATTCCCAAATATTGTCTATAAATGTTTGTTTTCATTTAAATGGACTTGGTTATATAAAATAAATAAATAAAAAAGGAATAGTAGGAATAGAAGAAGGAAAAAAATTCCAGATCAAACACTAGGAAAATATTTTCACCAAAATCATTATGGAAAATTTCCCAACCTAAAGAAGGGCATACCTATAAATGAATAAAAATTATATACAACACCAAATAGGTTGCACCAGAAAAGAAAATACTGTAGCTACATAATAGTCAAACACTAAATATACAGAACAAAAAGGAATATTAAGAGCTTTAAGTGACAAAGAGAAATCAACATAAAAAAGAAGACTTATTAGAATTATACCCAACTTCCCAGTGAAGACACTTAAAGCAAGAAGTGCCTGGACAGATGTCCTGCAGACTTTAAGGGATCACAGATACCATCCTAGACTACTATACCATGTAAAACTGTCAATCACCATAAATGGGAGAGAAAAGATATTCCATAAAAAAAGTCAAATTTAAACAGTGTCTTTATACAAATACGGCCATACAGAAGGTACTAGAAGGAAAACTCCAACTCAAGGAGGTTAATTACACTCATAAAAATATAGAAAAGAAATGCTCTTACATCAGTGAAACCAAAAAGAGGGAAATGTTTATACATAATGACATACACACAATGCATACATCATACTCATCACCATCATCACCACTCCTACAACCACTAACAAAAAATCAGGGATTAACAGTCATTGGTCATTGATATCACTGAACATTAATGAACAAAATCCTCCAATAAAAAAATAGTTGTAAAAAAAGATCCATCTTTCTGCATCATACAAGAAGCACACTTCAATATCAAAGATAGGTATTACCTCAGAAAAATGGATTGGAAAAAGATTTTCCAAGAAAATGGACAAAAGAAACAAGCTGGTGTATCCATTTTAATACCTAACAAAATAGACTTCCAATCAAAATTAATCAAAAGAGATGGAGAAGGGCTCATCAAAGGAAAAATCCACCAAGAAGATCTTTCAATTCTTAACATCTATGCACCAAACTCAAGGGTACCCACAATTGTAAAAGGAACAGTTCTAAAGCATTAATCACACACTGACTCTCACATGTTGGTAGTGGGAGACTTCAATACTCCATTCCACTCTCATTAAAGGGAAGATCATTTAGGCAAAAATTAAACAAAGAAATACTGGAGTTGACAGATGTTATAAATCAAATGGACCTAACGTATATCTGTATACAGAACATTTCACCCAACACAAAAGAATATACCTGGTTCTTAGCACTTAATAGAACTTTGTCCAAAACTGACCACATACTTGATCATGAAGTAAATCTCAACAGGTGTAATGAAATTTAAATAACCCTTGCATCCTACCAAGTATTAAAGCTAGATTTCCACAACAGAAACACAGAAAGCCTACAAATTCATGTAAACTGAGCAATTGAATGAAAACTTGGTCAAGACAGAAATAATTGAATAATATCAAAGACTGTGTATAATTCAGAGAAGATGAATATACAACTTACCCAAAGTTAAGGGACATGATGAAGTGATGCTAAAAGGAAAGTTATAGCACTAAGTGCTTACACAAATAATTGGAGGAATCTCATATTAGGAACTTAACAGCACACCTGAAAGGTATAGAACAAAAAGAAGTGGGCACCCCCTAAGAGGTATACAGGCCAGGAAATAATCAAACTGAGGGCTGAAATCAATAAAATAGAAACAAAGAGGACAATACAAAGAATCAATGAAACAAAAAGTTGGTTCTATGAGAAAATTAACAAGATAGATAAACCTTTATCCAAACTAACTAAAAGACTGAGCGAGAATATCCAAATTAACAATACTCAAACCAATTAAATCCAAAGAATCATTTGGATACTTCAAATATATACACTCCACAAAATTTGAAAATCTAAAAAAATGGGTAATTCTTTCAACAGATACTCCTCACCAAAGTTAAATCAAGATCATATAAACAATTTAAACAAACTTACTATCCATAAGGAAATAAAAGCCCCTCCCCCCAAAAGCCAAATTTTTTATTTTTTACTGTTTGGAAACAAAGGAATAAAAATATAATTATTTGCATTTAGTATAATGGCATATGTAAGTGACTTCAAAAATTCTGGCAGAGAACTCCTATAGCTGATAAATACCTTCTGTGCAGTGGCTGGATACAGTATTAACTCTAAAAACCAGTAGGCCTCCTATATACAAATGACAGAAAAAAAAATCAGGGAAACAACACTGTTCATGATAGCAACAATTATAAAATATCTTGGGGTCACCCTAACCAGTCAAGATAAAGACTTATATGATAAAAACTTCAAATATTTGAAGAAATTGAAGAAGATATCAGAAAAAGGAAACATCTCCTGTGCTGGTTGATTGATAGGATTAACATAGTAAAAGTGGCTGTCCTACCAAATACAATCTACAGATTCAATGCAATCCCCATCAAAATTCTAACACAGTTCTTTACGGACCTTGAAAGAGCAATACTCAGCCTCATATGGAAAAACAAACAAACAAACAAACAAACAAACAAAACACAGGATAACTTAAACAACCTTGAACAATAGAAGAACATCCAGAGATACCATCATCCCTGATTTCAAGCTGTACTACAGAGCTATCATAAGAACTGCTTTGTGTTGGCAGAAAAACAGACACATTATCTTGATCCCCTTATGGGACTTCTAAAAGTGGGAACAGGGGCTGTTTCTAACTCTTATATGTTTTTAGGACCGTATTCCTCATATTGGGACATCTTGCCCAGCCTTAATACATGGGGAGGGTCTTAGTCTTACTGCAACTTGATATGCTATATTTAATTGCTACTGATAGGAGATCTGACCTACCCTTTCCTGAATGGAGACAGAAGAGGAGGGTGGGAGGGGGAAATTGACTGGGAAGATAGGGGGAGGCTGTGGCCAAGATGTAAAATAAATAGATGAATTAAGAAATGAAACAAACAAACAAACAAACAAAAATCAAACAAAACCAAAACAGACACAATGATCAATGGAACTGAATCAAAGACACAGATATAAATCCACCCATGTATGGACACCTGATTTTTTGATAAAGAAGCCTGAAATATACAATGGGAAAAAGAAAGCATCTTCAACAAATGGTGCTGGTCTAACTGGATGTTTGCATGTAGAAGAATGTAAATAGATATATTTACCACCTAATACAAAACAAGTCCAAGTGGATCAAAGATCTAAATTTAAAACCAGATACACTGAACTTGATAGAAAAGAAAATGGGGAACAACCTGGAATGCACTAATACAGATGCCAGTTTTCTGAATGGAATGCAGATAGTGAAGGCACTAAGATCAATGTTAAACAAATGAGACCTCATGAAATTGAAAAGATTCTCTTTTTCAAATGACACCACCAGTTGGACAAAATGAAAAATGTACAAAATGGGAAGATTTTTACCAACTCCACATCTGATGGAGGACTAATATCCAAAATATAAAAAGAACTCAAGAAACTAGATATAAAAGGCCCCAGTAAATAATACAACTAAAAATGGGTTACAGATCTGAATAAAGAATTCTCAATAGAGGGATCTCAAATGGCCAGGAAATACTTAAAGAAATGTTCAACATCCTTAGCCGTGAGAAATGCAAATCAAAAATATGTTGAGATTATGTCTTAAATCTGTCAGAATGGTTAGGATCAAAATTACAAGTAACAGCTCATGTTGCCAAGGATATGGAATAAGTGGAACACTTTGCCATTGCTGGTGGGAGTGAAAACTTGTACTGCCACTGTGGAAATCAATATGGCGGTTCCTCAGGAAATTTGGAATCAGTTTACCTCAAGATCCTGCTATACTAATCTTGGGTATATACACAAAGACACTTGCTCAACTGTGTTCATTGTTGCTTTATTCATAATATCCAGAAAGTGGAAACAATCTAGATGACCTTCAAATCATGGATAGACAAGTATTAATTAGCTGTTTTTTTTAATGGCATCATGAAATTTGCAGACAAATTGATGGTACTAGAAAAACAAAATCATCCTGAGTGAGGTAATCTAAACCCAGAACGACAAACATGGTATGTACTCATAAGTGGATTACAGCAGTTAATTAAATTACAAACATGCTACATTCCCACAGACCCGAAGAGGTTAAGTAACAATGAGAGTTCTAAGGGGGATGTATAGCTCTCCCTGGGAAGGAGAAATAAAATAGATTAGATTTTGTGTATGAACTGTGCATGGGTGGAGCTGGAACCATGAGGGATCAGGTGTGTGTTGGGGAAGAAAGGGAGAGAGTAGGGGAAGAGATGACTAGAATTCGAGAGCATTTTGAGGGTGGTGTGAAAACCTAGTTCAGTGAAAACTTCCAGGAATCTAGGAGGGTGACCCTAGGGAGGACTCCTACTCATGAGGATCAGGACCAGAACCATTCATTTTCTGTATCCAGGCAAGGCTTCCAATGGTGGGACTGGGACAGCAACCTTGTCTTAAAACCTTTGACCTACAATCTGTCTGCAAGATGGCAGAGCTGAACTTGTGGGAGTGGCCAAGCAGTGACTGGTCTAATTTGAGGCCCATGTCATGAGAGGGAGCCCATGATGGATATGGTCTAGATGGTCAGGAATTGGGAGCTGGATATCTCAGAGACATAAGGTAGTTCTAAGTCAACAAAATGATTCCTAATGATACCCTGCTGTACTCATAGATTGGTGCTTCACAATTCAGTTTACAACAACGTTGAGAAACATGTGATTTTATGAATAAAACAGAATTGCATTATTTAAATGCTGAAAATACAACCCAGTTTAAAAAAGTTCAGTGGCCCTGAAATAAATGAAGAAACAGACCATGTTCATAAACAGAAGGTGATGTTCTAACATGCCTTTTTCTCCCCAGGTTTGTAAACTGACAAGAAAAATATACACAACTTATTAGGATTTTTTTTTATTTTTTTCTTATTAGGATTTTGTATAGATTTCAACAAGGTGATTTTGAAACTCACATGGAGAATCCAAAGCTGTAGAGAAGGATCTAGAATAAGCAGTTTCAACCCTGCAAATGGAGTAACCCACACTTCCCATTTTAAACGTAGTCACAGCATCAACAAGGATGGTCTTGCTAATAGGTCAGACACAGATCAAGACAACAGTAATTTCAGAGATGGTCTCATATATGGCCAGTCACACATTTTGACAGAGCATTTACAAAATATTGTACCAGCAAACACCATAACGTACTGGAAACTAAAGTTGACCCATTACTTACCTCATTTAAAAAATGAAGTAGAAATGTATTTTAGACTTAATGCAGAACTCCAAACTAAAAAATTCTAGGATAAAGCATGGCAAAAAGTGCTTTATGAGATGGCATGGCAAATATTTGTTAGATAAGACAAAAAGCAGATACCACAAAAGAAAAATACATGATTTAGAATCTATTAAAATCTAAAATGTCTGTTTTAAAATAATGTGAAGAAAATGGAAACTGAAAAATGTATATTCAAAACACATTTAGTAAATGGGTTATATGCAGAACTCTGTGTATAAGAGCTCTTATAACTCAATAAAAAATTAAAATCAACCAAATAAAAAATAGACAAATTATAGCTAATCAAAGCCAAGATACAGATGCTAAACAAACATATGATTGAACATATAACATCATTAGTCCATAGGCAAATGTAAAGTAAGCACAATTAGTTAAAACTGCTTATGAGAAAATCAAAACATTCCAATTATGATCATTTATTATAACTACCATTTTGTTATTGATACCCTTATTTTATAATTATATATTATTTTGTGAGATTATTATATAATTACATCATTTTGCCCTTCCTTTCCTCGCCAAACCCTCTCATATACTTCTCCTTTTTTTTAAAAAAAAATTAACGGCTCTTCTTTTTGTTAATTGTTGTTACATATATATGTGTATATGTATAATGTATGTGTGTGTATTCGTACATATACAAGTACATCCTGCCCAATCTGTATAATTGTGTATTTTCAGAGTTGACCATTTAGTTCTGGATAACCAATTAATGTGCTCTTCCCTGGGGAAGAGTATTCTTCCCACTCTCAGCATTCTTAAGTTGCTTGTAGTAGTTCTTTGTGTAGGGTTGAGGATGCCTTTGTTTCCCTTCTCCACACTTGTGTCTATTGTTATCCTTGTTCAACTCAAATTTAGATAGCTTTGTTGGTGAGACTCTATGAATGCAGTTTTGACATCTCCAAAAGACACAATCTCATAGGAAACTCACTTCTTCATGAGGGGCAGAGACTATGAGTAACTGTGGGTATAAGGACAAATATTTAGAATGTAGTCAGGGATTATGCTGGTTTAATAAGAGGCAGTTGTAGATTCTTGTTTAAGATCCATCACTTCTGACTTATGTTGGAGAGGATGTGGAGAAAGTGGAACACTCCTCCACTGCTGGTGGGAGTGCAAACTCATACAGCCATTTTGGAGATCAGTATGGCGGTTCCTCAGGAAAATGGGAATTAGTTTACCACAGGACCCGGCAATCCCCCTCTTAGGCATATACCCAAAGGATTCACATCAATGCAACAAAGACATCTGTTCAACTATGTTCATAGCAGCACTATTTGTAATAGCAAGAACCTGGAAGCAACCTAGATGCCCTTCAATTGAAGAATGGTTAATGAAGATGTGGCACATCTACACAATGGAATACTACTCTGCAGAAAAAAATAATGGTATCTTGAAATTCACAGGCAAGTGGATGGCACTTGAAGAAACCATCCTGAATGAGGTAACCCAGTCACAAAAAGAGAAACACAGTATGTACTCACTCATATATGGATTTTAGAACTAGATCAAATGATCACCAGCCTATAATTCACATCACCAGAGGAACTAGGATACAAGTTGTATTCTAAGAGATTCATATAAAGTCCCTCACAGAACTGGGAAGGGACAAGTCCCCCAGACCTCAGGTAAAGTGGGGGAGGACAGCTAATGGAGAGAGAAGTAGGAGAAAATGAGAGGGAGGAGAGGAAGGCATGTGTGACCAGGAGGATTGAGCCTGGTTAGGAATGGAAAATAGGAAAGAGAGAGAGAGACAGAGACAGAGAGAGAGAACATAAAAGAGGGGAGCCAATATTGGTTTGAAGATAAAGTTGAACACAAAGAAAGGTCGAGGGAACTACAAGACTGCTCCCAACTAACAATCTCAGCTTCCGTGGAAAGGCTATCATAAATGCCCTTCCCGGAGAGTGAGATCAACAACTAACTTCTCCATGGAGTCCTCAACTAATGCCTGTTGAAAACAGGAGCAAACACCCATACATAAACACTGAGTCGAACTAGAACCCAGAAGCAGATGTAGAGGACAAGACCATGCGGTATAAGTACATAGAGACAGCTTACCTGAACAAGGAGGAGCTAAGGGTCACTAGACTGATAGCTGGGAAGCCAACAGGGGACTGACTCGGACCCCCCTGAATATGGGTCTCAGCCAGAAGGTCTGAGCAGTCTAAGAGACCTCAGACAGTGGAGCCAGGATGTATCCCTGGTGCACAAAAGGACTTTGCAAACATATCCCCCATGGAGGGATAACTGCCTTATTCTAGAGATAGGAGAGAAGCCCTAGTCCCTACTTCACAGGACCTGTCAGATCTACATGACCCCAACTGGATGGCATTCCCCTACATATGGTATTGTGGTGGGGGGTTGGGAGGGGAGGGTGTTTAGAGTGCATGAGAGAGGGTAGAGAGGGCAAAAGGGAGGGAAGGAGGGAGGGAGGGCTGGAGGGGAGGGAGGGAGGGAGGGAGAGGGAACTGGGATCGACATGTAAAATAATAAATTAAAAAAAAATGCTTTGACTCCAAAATTTAAGTTGAAGAACAAGTTACTGGGGAAAAGTATTTCTATTTTTGTTTCCACAGCAAATGAAAAGATGTGGATTCCTTCCAGACTAATGTGGTTTGATCACACCAGACCACCTGAAACAGAATACAAGCTGATCCTACATTCCAAACAGCTGGACAAAACAGCCCTACAGACTACAGCTAGGATATCTGAATCTTCTTCGAATCCCCCAAGACAGCGCCCCTTACCAGCAGGAAGTAGTTTGGAAAGAACGACGCCCAAATTCCCAAATATTGTGTATAAATGTTTGTTTTCATTTAATTGGACTTTGTTATATAAAATTAAATAAAAAAATAAAAATAATAATACACACACACAAAAAAAAAAAGATCCATCACTTCACTAGCTTTGGGTAACTAGCTAGGTTTTCAGTACCAGGCATAATTTCCCTCTTGCTGATTGGGTCTTAAATTCAATTAGAGGCCTGTTGCATACCATTAAGGCATGCGTGCAGACTTCTGCATCCTTAGGATTATTGTGCCATGCTGGTCGTTTTTGTGGTTCTTAAGTATCACAGCTGAGTGGTACTGTTGGTTGCTTTTCTTCTTTGGAGTGTGCATGGTGCCTTCTGGTACAATGAAAACAAGTCCTGAAGGAGGAGGCACTCAGGTCAGTTCCAGTTCAGGGGCCTTTGGGCCCTTTGTCTCAGAGTATGGTGTCCTTAAAAATAGAGATTTACCTTCCATCTGCAGGTCAACCAAAGGTGATAACAACAGGCTTTAATTTAAACTATTTTTTTTTTCTCCTTAGACAACCCTGAGCAACAACTCAAAAGAGGACTTTCCATACCAGGTATTTGGGTTTTCATTAAAATGTTTTTGGCTCTTGGAACAAGGATCCTCAGCCCAGATGGGATATTTTATTTCAGCTATAAATGCGTATTTATACTCACTTATGTGTATCATAGGCTTTTTTCTTTTTTAGGTAGGTAGTTAATGCTATGACTATGATTTTTTTAGACATCCCCACTGTTGCTTTACCCTCTTTTCTCCATTTGAATTTAACTTCCTTCCCAATTAGAACCCCCAACCACCGTTTCCCTATCAGATCACTTGTACTCAGCTATACCCCTCACCCTAGTAATGGCCACTTTTTACTTTTCTGGTTTTTGCAGTTACTCCAGGCTATATACTCACATCTAACGATTTAGAGCTAGGAGGCTCAGATGAGGGAGAATACAGGACACTGTGTTTCTGGGTCTGGATGACCTCATTCAATATGGTCTTTTCTAGTTTTACTGTTATCCCTGAAAATTTTGTGATTTCAGTTTTCTTTCTTTACAGCTGAGTAATATTCCATGATGTATATGAAGCACATTTTCATTATCCATCCATCAATTGAAAGACATTTATACTTTCCATTTGCTAGCTGTTGTGAATAGAGCAGTAATGAACATGGCTAAGCAATTCTCTGAGGTAGGATGTCGAGCCCTTTGGTTATATTCCAGGGAGTGATATGGCTCCTTCATACAGTAGATTTACTTCAGCTTTTTGATAATTCTCCATACTGATTTCCCTAGTGGCAATCCTATCAATAGCAGATGCAGGTCCCTTTTTTCTTCACACACCATCCAGCATTTGTTATTGTTTTGTTATCTTTGTCATTTCAACTAAGGCAAGATGAAATCTCAAAGTAGTTTTTATTTTCATTTCCATAATTTTGGGGGATGATGAACAATCACTGAATTTTTTTAGGCATTTTTTTCTTTTGACAATTCTGTTTGGGGCTCAGACCATTTTTTTTTTATTTTATCGATTATTTGTTTTCTTTGTCTCTTTTTTGAGTTCTTTACATATTCTGAATATGAATCACTTGTGATATGTATAGTGATAGCATTGTTTTTGTGACAGTAGATGTTGAAACAGGGAACAACTCAAGCTCTTGCACATTTCCAGTGTTCTCACTCTGGTTTTCTTGTAAGGTTCAATGTACATTTGTTATAGCACTTATCCCCAAGACTTTTTAATTAAGTTAAATGAAAATATGTCTACATGAAACAGTGAATTTTTTCATACTTTATTCAAACATTTATCTGTTGCCCAAAATATAAATGATAGCACATATTGACAACAAACTATGTTATAGTAGTAAAGGGAACAGTTCAAATGTTTCTCAAAGTACTTGTGCCAATAATTGAAAGTTAGACACAAGAGTAAACATTTTGCATTATTTCCTTAATATGGTATTTGGAAAAGAGAAAAATGTTGTGTTGGTATTGACAAGTTGTGCTGGTATTTACTAAACTCTGTGACTAGGTAAAATTGCTTTTAGGTAAAAGTAGGTGTCTGTTGAAGAACTGGTCTAATTTTAAGATGTAGATATGTGCTGTACAACAGTAAAGATATGCTTGAACTTGGCTCAACCATTAGGCTACATTCTATATGTGCTGATTCATGATTACACAAATCCAAAAACAAAACAACAAAAATAATAGGAAAACTGACTCAAATGCATCAGTTATCTTTATAAGAAGTACATAAGGCAAGAACACGGGAAACTAACCAATATTAGAAATAGTTTCCATCATTTTCAGTGTCCACATGTCCATTAAATTGCATCTCTTTGGTTTGTCCTGTCTAGTTTGATTTTCATCACCATGATTTCTTTGAAAAGAAATAACAGCAAGATGCAGAACAGAAAATAACTTATGCTTTTCCAAGTTTTTATTGAATGTGTTCTTCAAATGTGTTCCATAGTTTCTTTCCCTATTGTCTGTCTGGTAAGATCAGCAAAGAGCAACAGCCGAAACACTTTTGACTAACTTGGAAAATTACAAAACCCCATATTTTCTCAGTCAACTGGACTCTATTAATAAAAATTATTGCATACACATTTATTTTCAGGTATTTTGTTTGTGTCTTGTCTTTTCATTTGTTTTTTAGAACAACTTTGTGTGATAGGGTCTTCTCCAGGTTAGGAAATTAAGGCTGTGAAAGGATTACGTGTTATAAATATGGTCTCAAAGTTAATAAATAACCAAGCAGAGGTTTGCTTGAGTCCCCCAGTCTATGCTTTTCTACAATACCATGCTTTGATTTTTCCTTGGTTATTGATCTGATACTTTGGTGATATCTTTTCCTTTGTTAATTTGGTGACTGCAACCTCCTCAAGCTTAGTCAATTCCTGTTGGAAGTTCTGTGCTAGCAACTCAATTGATTTTCCTTCTTTGAGTGTCTCTACTCAAATTCATCCTGTCATGTACCTCTCTAATTCTAATGTCATTAGCCCACCATGGCATTTCTCAACTCCAAGTTTATAACCCTAACCCCATTTGCTGCCTCTCAGCTCAGTGTTGAAGATTTCATACAGTTGGCTTTGTGTTGTTTCAGCTCGCTTTTCTCTCTGGCCATGTTAATCTCCATTTTACCAGAACACTAAACTTTGCTTTGACTTTTGTTTTTCTTCATGCTTTGGGCTACATTTCATTTTTTCTTTTGTTACGTTTCCCTCTTCTAGGCCATCTCTGGAAGAATATTTCACAGTTCTTCTTTTCCTTCTTTCCTCCCCTTCAATTTCAAAAGTATGAACTCAGTGCATGGGACTTTGTTTCTGGGTGTTTTAAAAATATTTTAAAGGTATTACATTAGATAAAATGCCAAACTATTTCCAAAGATTCTCCCTGTTATAGTTGAATATGTATTTTCTGAACTCCTAGATGTTTTGTGGGTTGAAAATTTGGTATTTAAGTATAATTTAAACTAAAGATTTCATTTTTAATTCTTGCTATGAGAAGTGTTTTTAAACAAAGGCACTGTTTCGGTAATTCTTTGGTAGTGTACTCAAGACACAGTACCCACTTTAAGTCACATGCTACAGATTATAGCTGGCAGAGAAGCCTTTTGTTTCTCTATCACTGTTGTTTAAATTCTCCAAACTATTTTGCAATAGTTAGGAATTATCTTGCACAACATGCACAACAGAAATCACTGAAGAACACCACAAAAAGAATTTTCCTGTAATTATAAATCCAGATTTCTAGAAATCTGTCTCATATCTATTTCTAAACAAGTTATCTCATGAGAAGAATTGTTTATCCTCTTGCTACTCAGGATTCCTGCAGTGAGGATGCTATAAACATGGTCTACACTTCATCTCAGAGATTGTTCTTGAAGGGGAGATGATATAGACACTAGGTCTGAGAAATGTATGTCCCCTAGACTGTCACACAAGTTCATTAATGGAAAAGAAATATGTGCAACATGTCTGCATTGAAAGTTCACTATCTTGTTAGTTACCAAGGGCTGTTTTCCCACAAAACCCCCAAATTCATTCTATCTCAAGTGCTTCCTCCCCTTAATCATTTAAAAATATGGCAGAAAATTTCATATATATATATATATATATATATATATATATTTGCTTCCAATGTATTTATTGAGTCAATTATTGCATGTAAAGATTGAGTATTGATACCTTTGAGAAAGAGAGCCAAACCTATACTTGACAATTTTATTTTCTACTGTTAAAGAGGAATAAACTTTGGTTCATGGTAATTTTCCCTGTAACTAATGTTTATGATAGAGTCAAGCTAGCACTTCTGAATTAGATCTGAATTTCTTCACTCCTCCATGTAACTTCCATCTGGAGATAGACGAAGTTGGGAAATTTTTCAGATAAGGAATGGCCTTAAGTGACCTTCTCCTGACTATTTTACTCTCTAAAACTGCTACAAGGTTTCTAGAATGAAGCTAAACATGCTCTTACACCAAACACCTATTCAACTATGTTGTAGCAATATGAAAACTCCAATGCCCAGATTGGCAGATATACTACAGAAAACACATGAGAAACGTGAGTGGATGATGAATAAATCATTTAATGTTGATAGTCCAGAATTAGAATTCTAAAATATATATGTTTCAATTGCCATACTATATCTGCTATTTAGTTACTGTATGAAATGGAAAATGGAGACTTTGTTCTTCTTTTGATATACATATTGTTAAAATTCAAATATTGTTCATTTAAGTGTATTAAAACAATGATTCTTCAGTTAGACTACCAGAGATGAATAAAACCATCCTTTCTTTCATCTTTTACACACTTCTGAAACGTTTTCTCTTCTCATTTATGTCAGTGGAATGTAATGGGAGTCCTTTGGCATTTCTCTGCTGTGCAACTTGTCAAACTTGGTTAAAACTTGTTCCTCTGCTGGAAACTGTCCTACAGGACAACTGAATGTGACTAAAGCCACACCCCTGGGGAGCTGATTGCACATAGCATTTCCAGGGAAGAAAAAGCACCAAAACATTTTTTTTAAGTTTTTAAAATTTATTTTATATAACAAGGTCCATTTAAATGAAAACAAACATTTATAGACAATATTTGGGAATTTGGGCATTATTCTTTCCAAACTACTTCCTGCTGGTAAGGGGCACTGTCATGGGGGATTCAGAGAAGATTCAGAAATCCTGGCTGTAGTCTGTAAGCCAAAACATTTTTTAAAAAAATTAATATTTACTGAATCTGTTCTTTACCAATTTCATTTATATATAATGTACACTCTGATTATCATACCACTTAATCTCCCTATCACCATGGCTACCTTTCTTCCTCAGTAGAAGTCTTCTTCCTGCATACATGACTTTTGTTTATTGAGTTTATTGAGAATCATCTGTGTGACCATAGGTTTGGAATTTTCTGCTGGAATCTGGTGGGCTCCTCAGTGGGTACACAACTGAAGTCAGTGACACTGCCTCCACAAGAACCACCAGTAGCCAATAGTTCAGCAGGTAAGGGTAAGACTCTGTGACAGATACTGATAAGTCCAGTTACCACAGATACTTTGAGATTCTGATTCCACTGGTTGTACCATGCCCAGAGGGAATAAAATTTCACAGCCTTTCTGCCTGTCTTGCTGGTCTTCCATTCCTTCTGCCTTTTCTCCAAAGTGTTCTTTGAGTCTTAGAGATGGTCTAAGTGTCCTGTTTACAGCATGGTACTCAACTCTCCTTCTTGGCAACTTGAACAGCTATAGGCCTCTGTATCTACTGTCATTCATTGCAAAGATGCTTCACTGATTAAAGCTGGAGATGGCTGGGTGTCATGACAATATTTCTTCACAACAGTATTAAGATTGTTATTGAGGCCTAAAGCCTTCTCAGTAATGGATTTAAAAATTCATTGTGTATGTTCATTATACATGATATTGTGAGTGATATTTTCATCTAAGTATATATTGTTAAGCATACTGTCTCTTATTGCTATCACTAACCATTCTCCTTCCTTTAGTCCTAGTAGTCCCTATTGATTACCTAGACAGTTTTGCTTCTACTTTTATGTCATATGGATGTATGCATATATGATAGTTTTGTATATCTATATAAAGTATAACCATATATGAGCTAAAACATTTGATATTTGTTTTTCTGAGATAGACTTGACTCTTCCAATATTTTTATCTTGAATTAAATTTTTTCCTGCAAACAATGTAACATGGCTAAAAAATTTAATTCTGTATGAATACAACCTTTTTTTTTATTCATTCTTCTATTGGTAGATACCTAGTCTGGCTCCATCTCTACTGTGAGTAGTACAGAAATAAACAATGTTGTGCAAGTATCTCTGTAAACTCTCTTGGGGTCATATGACAGTTGATCTAGTTTTAATTTTTGAAGAATCTCCAAAATGATTTTACATAGTAGCTTGGCTATTTTATATTCCTACCTTTAGTGGATTCCCTTTTGTCCACATCTTCATTAGCATTTGTTGTTTCTTTTCTTTTTTGAAATAATCTTAAAAAATTTATATACCAATCCCAGTTCCCCCTCACTGCCTTTCTCCAGCTCCCCCCTCTCCCCCACCTTCCTCCAATACCCCATCAGATCCTCAGTGAGGGTGAGACCTCCCATGGGGAGTCAACAAAGTCACATGAGAAAGGACCAAGGCTCTCAGCACTACATGTAGGCTGAGCAAGGTATTCTCTCATAAGGAATGGATTCCAAAATGCCAGTTCATGCACCAGGGATAAATCCTGGTTCCACTGTCAGTGGCCTCATAAAGCCACACGACTCACCCACATACAGAGGATCTAGTTTGGTCCTATGCAGGCTGCCCAGCTGTCAGTCCACAGTCAGTGAGCTCCCAGTTGCTCAGATCAGCTGTTCGTGCATATCCCTATTATGGTCTTGAAACCTTTGCTCATGGTATCACTCCTCCCTCTCTTTGACTGGACTCTGGGAGCTTGGCCCTGTGCTTACCTGTGAATCTCTGCATCTGCTTCCATCAGTCCCTGGATGAAGGTTCTATGATGACAATTAAGGTAGTCATCAATCTGATTATAGGGGAAGGCTATTTCAGGCATCCTCTCTGCTATTGCTTAGAATCTTCCTTGTAGATTCCTGAGAGTTTCCCTAGTGCCAAGTTTCTTGCTAACCCCATAATGGCTCCCTCTAGCAAGGTATCTTTTTCCTTGTTCTCCTACCCTATCCTTCCCCCAAATTCAAAATCCCTTTCCTCATATTCTCCTTCCCTTCCTCTTCTCCCCTTGCCCCTCTCCCTTCCCCTTCCCTGTTGTTTATTTTCTTTAATGACTGAGATTCTGGCTAAAGTGAGATGGAATTCCAGTGCAGTTTTCCTTTCGTTTCCTTTCCTTTCCCTTCCCCTCCCTCCCTCTTTCCTTCTCTCTCTCTCTCCCTTTCTTTCTGTTTTTTTTCCTCTGAAAACTTTGTTTTCTTTTTTTCTAATTTTTTTAAAATTTATTTTATATAACAAAGTCCATTTAAATGAATACAAACATTTATAGACAATATTTGGGAATTTGGGCGTTGTTCTTTCCAAACTACTTCCTTCTGGTAAGGGGCACTGTCATGGGGGATTCGAAGAAGATTCAGAAATCCTGGCTGTAGTCTGTAAGGCTGCTTTGTCCAGCTGTTTTGAATGTAGGATCACCTGGTACTCTGTTTCAGGTGGTCTGGAAGGAATCCACATCTTTTCATTTTCTGTGGAAACAAAAATAGAAATCCTTTTCCCCAGTAACTTGTCCTTGAACTGAAATTTTGGAGTCAAAGCTTTTTTTTTTTTTTTTTTAATTTAGTTTATTATTTTACATGTCGACCCCAGTTCCCTCCCTCCCTCCTTCCCTCCCTTTTACCCTCTCTGCCCTCTCACATGCACTCTAACCACCCTCCCCTCCCATCCCCCCACCCCAATTCCATATGTAGGGGAATGCCATCCAGTTGGGGTCATGTAGATCTGACAGGCCATGTGAAGTAGGGACTAGGGCTTCTCTCCTGTCTCTAGATTAAGGCAGTTATCCCTCCATGGGGGATGTGTTCGCAAAGTCCATTGGGGCGGGGCAGCGAATGGAGAGAGAAGTAGGAGAAAATGAGGAGGAGGAAAGGAAAACATGTGTGACCAGGAAGATTGAGCCTGGTTAGGAATAGAAGACAGGAAAGAGAGAGAGACAGAGACAGAGAGAGAGAACATAAAAGAGGGAGCCAATATTGGTTTGAAGATAAAATTGAACACAAAGAAAGGTCTAGAGAACTACAAGACTGCTCCCAACTAACAATTTGAGCTTCTGTGGAAAGGCTATTAAATGCCCTTCCTGGAGAGTGAGATCAACAACTAACTTATCCATGGAGCCCTCAACTAATGCCTGTTGGAAACAGGATCAAACACCCATTCATAAACACTGAGTCGAACTAGAACCCAGCAGATGGAGAGGACAAGACCATTCGGCAGAAACACATAGAGACAGCTTACCTGAACAAGGAGGAGCTAATGGCTGGGATAGCTGGGAAGCCAGCATGGGACTGACTCAGGCCGCCCTGAATATGGGTCTCAGCCAGAAGGACTGAGCAGTCTAAGGGACCTCAGACAGTGGAGCCAGGATGTATCCCTGGTGAACAAAAGGACTTTTTTTTTTTTTTTTTTTTTTTTTTTTTTGAGACAGGGTTTCTCTGTATTGCTTTGGAGCCTGTCCTGGAACTAGCTCAGTAGACCAGGCTGGCCTCGAACTCACAAAGATCCGCCTGCCTCTGCCTCACTAGTGCTGGGATTAAAGGCATGTGCCACCAATGTCTGGCTCCAGTGCAGTTTTAAAATAAAGCAATACTTTTATTAACTCCTTGAGAGTTTCATACAATGTATGTTGATCATATTTACTCCTTCACTCCTCCTATTTCTCCTCTCTTCAGTACCATCTCCCAACCCATCCAACTTTAAGGTTTCTTTTTCTCTTCTCCCATCAAGTCCAGTTTGTGTTTCCTAATTATACCCCGGAGTGCATACTTTCCAGGAGTGTGGTCAATATACTAGGAGAAATGTCATTAGAGAGACTTAACTCCCCTTCTCTCAGTGGCTATCAGATGCCAATAGCTCCTCTGATGTTTTATGGCAGGGGAGACATGAAGATCAATTTTTTTTTCTGCATTTCTCTTGAAGCTAATGATGTTGAACATCTTTTCATGTATTTATTTTCCATTTATATTTTATTTTTTGATAACTATCTGTTCATTTCTTTGGCCTATTCATTGAGTTGTTTGATTTCTTGTTCAGCTTTTTGACTTTTTTGCACATTCTAGATATTAATACATTGGTTTGCCACAGAGATGCCTGGTAACCTGATGTTATGGGAAGCTAGAGAATATCTAATAGTACATATTTTGTTGTGTCTTACAATGTGCATTTTCAAAATAATTTCTAACTATTCATATTCAGACTAGTAAATAGCCTTGATGGAATAATTGAAATCTGCTAGGTAAATATCAATACCCAATTTTCATTTTAAAGGAAGTTTCTAATAGTTAGAATAATACAATTATGGTCTGATTTATAAAGCCTGTTAAAGTCCTTGATGAGTTTTTGAATAATCTGCATTAAAAAGCCCATAAATAAGTGTTTGCACGTCTTTAGAACCTTCACCATCCATCATGCCATCTCCTTTACACTTCCATGAGGAATTTCTTCCATTAAAAAAAACTGTTATAAAAGAAATTAACAACTTTTAAATAATACTCTTGGAGAAAACCTCCAAAGTCAGGAAACTCAAAGTGAAGGCTAACACTTAATTCCTCACTTTTTCTGCTTATTCCTATGTGTGGGAGGGATCTCAGATCAGTATGGTACGAGCCATATGTGCTGTAATAGCGAGATACAATGGAACAACTTACACATGGAGTGTCAGCTCCCCCCTCCTCCTCTCCAAATCCAATCCTCCTTGTTTCCTGCACACCCAGAAAGGAATACTTGTGAGGTGCATGCCTATTGTACCCTTCATTGTGGTAGAATCCCAGTTGATCTGGTCATAGTTGCAGATGACTTAATATCACTGTTAGAAAATAAACTTCATTCATCTGGGGAGTTGATTGCATTACCTGGTTAAACATGTTCAGCTGAATTATTAATCTTCTGTCTTGTTAAGTACTGGATTCATGGCTGGAAGTGAAAATGCATGCAATGTAAAAATATGCTGGAAAACAGTTGTAAAGCCATCATTAGGTCTCAGTGTGGCATGACTTCTCGTGAGACAGAGTGACACGTTTCCTAGAGCAGGATCAGCTGTCATTTTCACAGGTTTATCCAAATAGTTTATATTATTCATTATATATTCTAAAGATTTAGGTGACAGAAGGTTCATATAAGATGATTTATAGAGAACAAATACTGTGTGGATCAGGAGAAATTCAGCCTAATGTCTTGGAACATAATATTATAACGGACTCCTGGTCAGAATTGGAGACATCTTTTCTGCCACTTAAGTTTGACAACCATTATTTTATATCAGGGAGATGTGGCTTCAACTTGTGAGTATTTATTTTGCCTTACTAAATTGAAAGTGTGCCATAGAAAAAGATTAGTGTCTGATAAGACGTATGCTCAAGAAAGGAATAATTATTATTTATGGTACATTCTGAATGTTATGATGTTTTAAGTTTTATTTTTATAGTTGACTTTTGAATAACTAATATTTGAAAATGTATTAGGTGTATGTGCTATAGTTATACTATATTTATTTTCTTTTTCGAGGAAGATCTATTATCAAAGCATGTGTGTTATTACTTTTTATAACAGAAAAAGACTGTAAAAAGTTAAAAAAAAATTTAACTTGAGCAAGAACTTATAATTTATAGAGAACACTATACTAAGAAATAAAGTAACTTTCTTCTTTCTCTTCCTCCTTTTTTCTTCCCCCTTCTTCCTTTCCCTCTCATTCTTTCTTCCCCTCTTCTTCCCTTCTGATACAGGTAGCCCAGGCTGACCTCAAACTCATTTTCTAGCTTAGGATGGTCTCAGATTGATGCTTTTCTTGCCTCACATTCCTAAGTGCTGGGGTGTCAGGTGTAGGCCATCATGGCTGTCTTGGGCACAGGGCATTTCAAATCCATCTTTCATAGTAACAAAGAATGAAGTTTTTCACTTACTGATGATAAACAACAATGCACTTAAATTATTGGAAATGTTTGTTAGTGAGCTCATTATGAAAGGTCAGCAAAGTCCCTCAAGGGTACTAAATATACAAAATTTGGCATTATTGGTTTAACAAAAGAATAAGGATTATTCTTCTACCTCATAGACAAAAATAATAAAAATATGCTTGGGAGGGTCTTCAAATTTTAATGACAATAATCACACAAATCACCTTCATGGTTGTCGTTTCATCTTCCTCATAAAAAGGGGACAGGAATATTACTCTTAGGATTATGATGAAGATTTTACAGTCACTTTGTCTAGGAGATTTTTCAAAGCTTGCTGTCAATAGACCATTATCATCACTATTGTTAATGTCTCTGTCTTCATTTTAATCATTTATCAACATTAGTCTCATCGTGCAGAGGACTAGGTCCTCTGGTCACTTATGTTCTTTTCTTGATCAGTGTTTTAAAAAGTATCTGTCTTCATTTAGTAAGAGTTCTAGAGTATGCCACTTATTTACTCATTCATTATCCTAATATCAATATAGAACCTACAATATGTTGAAGCAAAAATTAATATGGTAAGTGAAATGAACTCTCAGCAACATCAGGAAATACATCACTTATGTACATTAATCTGACAATGACACTGACAGTTTTCATGTTGTAAAATGTGTCACAAATCAGGGTATATATTTATGTTATGGTCATGAGATCATATCATGGGGAATATGGCCCATTCAGAATTTACCGAAATATTCTCAAGGAAAGAGATCATGGACAGACATCTGTGGAAAGATTTGACTTATTTAGGAGGAAGAACATTTAACAGAGGAACCATTGTGTGAAGCAGTTGGAAACATGGCAGAGCAGAATGGAGAGAGTGAGCACGAAGTATGTTAACTAAATGTACAAAGGAGAAACTGTTGAAGGAACTCCTGCCCATAGCTGCTAGGTTTCTAGATTGCATAGCTGCATCAATGCTGTCTTATGCTATCAGGAAATGCTGGAAGAAACTAAGTTTAGAATAAAAAACTATGATCAGATCGGTTGTAAATTTAAGAAGTACTTAATTACATAAAGCAGCCAACTGAACAGGTCTCTACAGGTGACCTGATATTCTTTGTCTGGACTAACAATATCTATCTTAATAAAAAAATCTATCTTAATAAAAATAGATTTGTGATCTATCTTAATAAAAATTGTAAATGTCTTTACTGATTATCTGATCCTATAACAAAATACCCAATACTGACTAATTTATAAAGTTAGAAGCATTTGACTCATAGTTCTACATACAGGGAAGTGCAAGAGTATGTATTGGCATCTCTTCAGCATCGGGTATGCCTTCTTGCTACATTATATAGTGAATGGCATCATTGAGAGCTTGCTACAGAGAAATTGCTTTTATACGAAGAAGCTGATGGCACCCACAGCTGAATTACTTTCCACTTACCCATCTCAAATACTATTAAGTTAGGACTTTGTGGATTGAGTTTCCTGCACAGGAAATTTGTGAACAAATTTCATACTCAGATCATAGGGAACTTTAAGGAGATTTCCCGACAAGCCTCCATGCCCAGCAGGAAATATGTTAACTAAATGTGCAAAGGAGAAACTGTTGAAGGAACTCCTACCCATAGTTGCTAGGTTTCTAGATTGCTAGGTATCATAGATGCATCAATGTTATCTTATGATATCAGGAAATACTGGAAGAAAACCAAATTTAGAATAAAAAACTATGATTAGATCAGTTATAAATATACTAAATATACAATTTCATAAACAGCTAACTGAACATGTACAGAAAAGCGATAATACAAAAGGACAACACAAAATTATAGTAAATGGAAGCTTCCTGGAATTCTAAAGAAAGTAGACTTAAGCTTAAGATTCAGAGCACTGTTGAACTTGAACACAAATCTGAAACTTCTAAGAGCTTGTGATAACAGGGGACACTGGGACACACTCCAGGGCCTCCATGTAAGCCTAGGATGCAGATGTGAGCTCTCTGGTGTTCCTGCCACCATGTCTTTGCTCTGTGATCATAGACTCAAACCCTCTGAGAGGATCAGTGCTTTCTTCAGCCATTATTAGAGAAGCTTCCTCCAGAGTAGATGGAAATTAATTCAGAAACCCACAATGAGTAATATGCAGGGAGTGAGTAACCTTGGATGTCTCCATTAAATCCTTTCTGTCAGGGTTTAGGAAACAAAAGGGGGTAGTGAACACCAAGAAATCAGCATCTTCCCAATATAACTGGACTGGCTAATGCATGTATTAATTTTCAGAGACTGGTAGCATGTACAGGGTTTGCACAGGTCTAAGCCAGGTGAGGTCCCAGCACTGAGAATAAATAAGTGAACAGCTCCCATTCCTAACCAAGAAGCTATCTACAATCCACAACCACTTGCAAAAGGAACAATCAGTTTTCTCCATGAAGTCTCACTGGGTATACAAACCATACTTAAAGGGATGTCAAGTCCCAAGTCCTTCAGTATATGACTCAACAAAACTTTTAGATATTTTTTTTGTCTCATATTGCTTTGTTTGGATACTTTTTAATATTACTAGTCTTTTTCTTGTATATTAAGATTTTTGATTTTGTGTTTTTATGTTTTTGTATATGTATTTCTTATGATTTTTCTAAAAAGGGAGAGAACGAAGTTTTGGGATGTCATGGTAAGGAGGTCTGGAAGATCAGGAAGAAGATGAGGAAGGGGAAACTGTGATCAGACTATATTATCTGAAAAATTATTTTCAATAAAATACACGAAAAAGAAAGGAAAGAAGAAAGGAGGAAAGGAAGAAAGAAGAAAAAAAGCAAATGTAAAAAAGAAAACCCATGTCTTCACTGACGGCCATGCAGAGAAGAGAACAAGCCTCTCAGAGGATTGGCGAGAATAGACAGGGAACCAGCAAAAGCTTATCTTACGATGCCAAAGGGATTAAAAGCTTCAAGGAGACAGCAAGTTGTCTATGCTGTTTAGAGGGCAAGGAAAAATAAGGCTTGGAATGTGTCTATTAAATTCAGTTTCACTTTTGTCATGGTAAATTTGTAGAAGCTGCTTTTAGCTAGTGTGTTTGTGTGGGCATATAGAGAATGGATACAAAAGGCAAAGTTGCCTGGGTTGATAAGTGAGAGGGAAGAGAAAGAAGAGAACATTTTGCACAACTCTAGAGAACATGGGAATTTAGGTAAACATGATTTTGTTTCTTCACTTTGTTTTTTTAAACACTAAGACTTTTGTTAGTCTTTGTTGCTGTTGTTTTGTATGTGTGTTTTAAGAAAGATTCTCTTCACAAAGGCTTCACAAAGGCTGTTGTTTTCAGTTTTGATAGCTTTGATTGTAGAAACGTCTCTAGGATTGTCCCTGAGTTCATAGGGTGCATACAGAATTGTCTAATGTAGAATCCAGCTCATGATTTGACCAGCTATAGTATGATGCAATTATTCACTGCATTTGCAAGTCCACCTGGTTACTTAATACTGATGCATCCTATAAGTCATGGCATCACATCAGTCATGGCAAAACAACAACTTGGAGTTCGTCAAATCACTTCAATTGAATATATCCTTTCTAAATGTACCCTGCAAAGGTTTCTTGTATTTTGGCATATTTTAAATATAATACGGTGTAAAACACTTTTCAAGTAAAAAATAAAAGCATAGTAATTATAAAAACACTTTAAGTTGGTTGTTATTTCTTGAAAACTTCAAAGTATTCTTAAAATTTGGGGTTTTACAAAACTCAGGTTTTGAGTCGGTCCAATGCTGGATTCCCAGCTATCAGTCAGGGGGCCCATTAGCTCCTCCTTGTTCTGGTCAGCTGTCTCTGTGGGTTTCTGTAGCCTGGTCTTGTCCTCCTTCTCTGCATTTGGATTCCAGTTCTGCTCTGTGTTTAGCTGTGGGTGTTTGCTTCTGTTTCCATCAGCTACTAGATGAGGGCTCTATGATGGTCGATAAGTTAGTCATCAATCTCATTATCAGGGAAGGCCCCTGAACATGGGTCTCAGTTAGAAGGCCTGGACAGTCTAAGGGACCTCTGACAGTGGAACCAGGATGTATCCCTGGTGCACGAAAGAACTTTGGGAGCATGTTCCCCATGGAGAGCTACTCCATTAACCTAGAGGCAGGAGGGAGGGCCTAATCCCTACTCCAAATGACTTGGCAGATTTAGATGACCCCTCCAGGAAGGCATCACCCTACATGTGGAGTGGGGGTGGGGTGGGATGGGAGGGTGGTTGGAGGCATGGGAGGGAGGGAGGGACATGGAGGGAACTGGGATAGATATGTAACAAAAAAAAAAAAAAAAAAAAAAAAAAAAAAAAAGAAGTCAGGTTTTTCAGTTTTGATGAACAGATGATCAGAAAGTATTTCACCCCTGAGCTGAGTTATAATTTTTCAAGAGTAAGTTGATTGATAAATCAATTGACAAAATAAAAAGCTGTATCAAATAAAGAATTTGGGTTCTTGCTTAGAACTAGTAAGCTTCTAGTTTCTGGTTTTGCCAGGCCTATCTAATGAAAAAAAAAAAAAAGTATAGGGTCAGCAATTTACTGTAGCTCGAACTTTGTGCTGCTCACAGTAAACAGAATGGCAGAGATTAAACTTCTTGTAAAAGGAGAACCCACTTTTGGATGGATTTGCCAGCTTCCTTTGCTTCCTGCCAGCATCTAGATATGATGTTGCAATATCTAAGGCTGTTAAATCAGCAGGGATATCTGTAGCTAATGGTTATGCCTTTCCATTCTGCTGTTTGACTAAACAAATGGGATGCATCTGTCAGTACTAATGGCTTTGGAAAAGGAAGGCAGGCTCCTGGTCCCATCCTGAAGTATTATGTTATGTTAGCTCTCCCCATATGAAACAAATATCTTGGTTTCTGCTTCAAACCATGTTAGGGTATGCTTGCAAAATTCCAGGGAGAGACCAAACTATCCCACATATTGTGGCAAATATCCCATAATGTCCTGCAAATTGCAACAAAGTTGGTGGGGAAAGTAGGAGGAAATGATCTTCCTGCCCAGGGATTGCTCATGTGGGAAGGCTAATCCACAGGTTCCCACAAGAATGGAGAAATACATCTGGTACATCTTGAAGCACATTATGGGATGACTGTTTTGTATCTCAATTTTACACATTGGAGAAGTATTTGGGATGAATGAATTTCTAATAGATGCCTCTAAACTATGAATTTATATACTTCACCTTTTTGTTATTAAGAAAGTTGCTTCCCAAAGCCTGCATAAAACATACATATGATCATTCCCCAAACTGCAGGTTCTTAAAGCAATTTGCATCAGCACCACAACCAAAAGCATGAGTTTTTACAAAGGGTGTTCCCCAAAATCTTAATTAAAACATGTGGAGAAACCATTTGCTTATACTTTCTTCCCAGGCACTGAGAAAGCAAACACACCAGTGAAGAGATGAATTTCTGAAGTTTGCTTTTACTATTTTTCCATTGACTTCTGCCATATAAAGTGGAAACCAACTCCTTAGCATTCATTTTCCTACTGGACTTCTATAAGAAGTCTGCCGTTCTCAAAGTAGGATGAATTCAGGGAGTATCCTTCATCCTTCTTGTTCTCTTTCTTTGTGAACAAGGGCAAGTGCTCTCAACTGAACACTTTCACCCTCCCAAGCTGAGTTTGATATAATTACCCCACTGGAGCTGAGATATGGAATCTGATTGCCAATGTCAACTGAAATGTAGGCTTTCATGGAAAACAAAACCTGTTAAGTATACTCAAGGCTCAGCATCATTCCCACTCATGAGCAATTAAAATATCAATTTATGATGCATTTGTCTTTTACTGGTATATCTGGAAATCATACAGAATACTTTCTTCAGATATAGATGTTTGAAGGAGAATAAATCCCAAGGACAAGTACATATATTAAAATTTTAGATTAGAATTTAATTCCACAAATAATATTTTGAGCATCTACATCATGTATAATTGTCTGAATTAAACAAATTAGCTTTTTAATATTAATATCTCCGTACACATGTATATTTGCAACAATGTTTTTGTCAGTATTTTTGTTTGTATGTACAGACGTTGCTCAAGTCTAATGCTTAGAGGGTGCATGCTACAATGCTTCTCTTGTCCAAGGAACTTTTTCTTAGAGTTTTACTTAAATTTCCCATTTTTTTTTTCTCGAATTATCCCTCTGAAAGAGATTCCATTACCTTCCTTTTTTTTTTCTTTTTTTTTTTGGTGCATGCTTTTGAAGGTTCACATTTGTTTGCATATGTGTGGAATATAGAGATCAACCCTCAGGATGACATTATTTAAGGATGAGGATCTCTCATAGGCCTATAGCTCAACAAGCAGGATAGGCTGACTGGCCAGCAAGCCTGGAAAAGATTTGTCTGTCTCCATGTCCCTAATACTGGGGTTCTAAGTGTATACCACCCCACTCCACTCTTTGTGTGTGGATTCTGGAGACTGACCTTGGGTCCTCACACTTGCATGGGGAACACTTTACCAATGGAGCATTCTTCCCACTCCCTAAGTTTCTTTGAAATATGAGACTCATATATGTGAAGTGATCTGCCTAAGATTACAGAGTCAATGCAGTAAAAAAATGCTAGACAGTAGAAACTGGACAGGGAATTACAATGCCTGATTAGTAAGGAAATGGACCACACCCAAAAAGACTATCAGAGCCTTGCCAAATTGTAATAGCAGGAGAATACTGTTTTGTATATGTATATGAGCAGTGTCTAAAGGCATTAAGCAAATGGGGTAAAACAAGATTAGTTTGAACCAGATACATCTGTGGTTGACTTATTTGAGTTTGGTGATTTAATGTGTTTTTAGCCACCTAGGCACTGAGAAGTAGGCTTAATGGTGAACTAGAGTCAGTAAGGAAGACATGTCATCGATATCATGAAATACTGCAGTGGGAAAATGTACAGGTGTTTATACAATATACTCTGTCCATCACACACTCACAAGAAGTGTCCTTCTTCAGTTGAGCATTAGGAAAATGATGAGGGAAAGCAGCATCATCTCCATGAACTGTTTCAGGAGGTGACCAATGACAGTAGGAGACAGTGAGCACACACGGACACACTAGATTTTGCTGGAATAAAGAATCGTGGAGTACCATAGACCACACTGTGTCTCTGCTAAATCAGCAGAAATCAAATAACTTAGTCTTTTTCAAAGATGAAGTGGTGAAAAGTGATTGACTGACAGGGTCATATGGCAGTGGTTACCTACAGAAGACTATTTAGAACTGGAAGTAGACGTGTACTGCCTGAGGTGTTTCTTACAAGTGGGAAATATCTATGTCTGGTAGGCAGAAATTTGGCTTAAGTTACCCAGGTGAGCACAGTTTATTGAACTAATCCAACTCATAGACAGTCCCTTAACTGAGGCAAGAATAAGTCCCAGAGGAATTTAAACTGCAGTGCTGACACAGACACGTTATTATGTACCTGTTGTGTGTGTTTCTCTCTGAGGAGCGATGAGTGCTAGCTTGAAAAGTGTGATATATACTTAAATGTTGTAACTCAGGTAGGATTCTGTTTATCCCAAAGCTGAAATGCGGGTCCTCAGGAACGAAGGAGTGGGACTGAATATGAGCACACGCCCCTCTCTCTAGTGTACCTTCTGATTCCATTTCATGTATTTATGATGCATGAACTTGGGCTTTATAGCTTCGAATGTTTTAATCCAAATAAAAGACATGCTTTCCACCAGGGAATCCCCCTTCTCTGCCAAGTAATTGTGGCCACTACACTGTTAGTGAGGATTGGGTTGCCATTTTGTAAAGGGAAATGGATCTCATATCTCCAAGTCAGCCCACTCATTGGGATGCTGAATAGTTCCCATATCCAATTATAATTTAGGCCAAGGAGAAATTATGAATGTACTATAAAATCAGTAATCTTGAGAACATACATCTTGTGGGAATAAAGGTTGTACTTCTTCACCTGGTACATTCTGTAGCACTAACTCTATTTTGTTAATCATTTCTTCCTCCTACTTTATCTCACAACTTTGATATATTGTATAAGCTTCAGGTTTTTGCTGAGCATTTGGCCGAGTTGACATGATTCTGTGCAAAGATAGCAACAGATGGGGTTCTGTGTCTCCTGTGTTAGTGACATGTGTTTTTCATCTGGACAAAGGACAAGCACAGATGATGAAGGACAAACAATGGGACTTTACAGGCTCTTCTGTTTCTCCTTCTGCATTCGTCTGTTACCCTTCTTCACCCTTTTTGGTGCCCTGGGAGGTGAAACTCAATGGGTTGCATTAATCAGGCTCTCTTGCCCTTTGCCTTCTGTTTGAATTCAGTCAATATAAGGCCAAGGGGGAAAGGGGTCAAGGACATCTTTATTTCTCTGGTTTCCTTCTTGTCTGGCTGGTGACTGGCAATGGATGTACTCGCTTCTCTTAAGTCACACAGAGAGAAAAACCTCTCAAATTAATGGCTGTTTTGGATTACTGAAGCTACATCCTTTTC
This sequence comes from Phodopus roborovskii, assembly GCF_943737965.1. NCBI lineage: Eukaryota > Metazoa > Chordata > Mammalia > Rodentia > Cricetidae > Phodopus > Phodopus roborovskii. Next base: position 58,004,964 of record NW_026126418.1, on the reverse strand, counting down.
ATCATTCAGTTTCAGGTCTTTGGACTGTCACTATTCCAGGATTATTTCCATGTCCTATGTGAGTTTTTTTTTTTTTTTTGTGATGCTATATATTTATGAACAATCCCAAAAAAGGTCTCTTCAGTAACTCCTCATAATATAACTGAACTCACAAATCAAATTAGTGCTACTTAATCTTTTGAGAAGTTATCTGATAAAGGGCACAAGATACGAAATTCTTTAAAGTGCCTGTGGTACTCTGAATAATGGCCATCTAATATAGTCCCTTTATTGTAAACTGTGGATATGTCACATTATATGACAAAGCAAAGATAATTAAGGGTCTCAAGAAGGAGAGTGTCTTGGGACATCTAGGTAGATTAATATATTGCAATTTGTTTTTAAACATGGAGTTTGAACGTTTAGTTACAATTAAGGATGAGAATTTGACAATTATTATTATTTAACTTTTTTACTGATTCTTTGTGGATTTCACATCATGTACCACAATACCACTCATATCTCTGTCCCTTTGTAGTCACCCTATGCCTTTGCAACCTCCTTTGTCAAAAAGACAAAAAGAAAAGAAAAGAAAACATGGACGCTATGGTGAGTGTGTCACACTGAGTCACACACTACACACTTTAGTCCACACATTTTTATTTGTAAATGTTCATTGCAACGGGTCGTTTGTGTGGTTCAAGGCCTCTGACTTCTGCTACAGTATTTACACTGGATCTTCACTGAGACTCTTCTTTGATACCCTGTTGTTGTCTGGTGTCACGGAAATCCTGAAGTTTTGGATATGCAGGATTGCCCCTTCACTTGTTCCACCAGTTCATAGATAGGCTGGATGCTGGGATGGACCAGCTCATAGCCTTGGATCTGGACCTGGGTGACAGCAGAGTTAGTCAGCCTGCTAGTTCTCCCCATTATTGCCACCAGGGCCAGCTCTCCAGCACAACCACAGTTAGCTCACCCAATGCAGCAGCCAGCAAGGGTTATTCTCATGAGGGCTAGGTTACCCACGCTCACACCGTCAGGAGCAGTTCTACTCTGCTGTCTATGTGAGGTGCAGGACCTACTCTCCCAAGTGCTGCAGCAGGTCAGGGGCAGGACCAGCTCTCCTACTTCAATGCCCCTGAGGCCAGCTCCCCCTCCTGCCATCACAGATGGTGAGGGGCAAGTAGGAAGATCATCTTTCCCTATTTCATGTCACCACAGGGCAGATGACAGCTCTTCCATGCTGATGCCCTCCAGGACTGCTCACCTGAGCCATGCCCCTCTCCAACAGGACCATTTCTATTATGCTACCCAGGAGAGGTAGAGGGCCCAGCTGCAGCTGGTGAAGAACAGGGCCTACTCTGTGCAGTCTTTGTATATTAGTGTGACCCTAAGCAACAATCCAGACAAGGGACATCCACATAGCCTTTGCTGGTAACATTGGCATGGCCAACAACACAGACCATGGTTTCAGACATGGCTCTCAGTGGCAGCACAGGTGGTGACATCACCGTGGCCTCAGGGAGATTCCCAGGCTACTCACACCAGGCTGTTCCTCTCCCAGTTGCCAGGAGTTATTCCACGTATCTTTCTCTCCCATCTCTGTATCCCATGCTTGCATATTCTAGTGGCTCATGTTGCAAGAGGTCCATGCATTGGGTGGGGTCTCTGGGTGTCTTTTTCGTGCCCACTCTTCATGGCAGTGGGCAAGGCCTCTGGGTATCAAGTATTTGCTCAATTCAAAGTTTCCAAAAGAAATAAATCTCTAGCCAAAGTTAGATGCAGCACAGTAAAACTGTAATTCAACAAAGAGTCATCCAGTATCATGGCTAAACCACCTTCATAATCCATTAGAGAGATGAGCAGGTAAGCCAATGATGAGAAGAAAACACAGGAGCCCATGTCTGGCCAGTTGTGCCTCTTCATTCTGCAGTTACTGCTCTTCTCTCTGGGCTAGGATATAGCTCTGGGAGTCACAGAGATGCATATAGTGGTCAGGTTTTCTCAAAGGAAGAAGGCATAGCACTTGTGTTTGTTATGGGCTCAGTTGAGGAGCAAGGACAGCAACAGCTTCCGTGTACCCTGTTCTGCCTCACTTCAGAGCCCACAACTGCTCATCTCCCATTTCTCCACCACCTATTTTCTGGCTTCTTTCTCTCCCATCACCCCACCATCTATTTACTTACTACAAGGGAGTGGTGTCCAGGAGCCTTTTCTCGGTGATCCCTGTCATAGTGCCTGACAGGCGAGAGCACAGTTTTTTTCCTGGTCCTCATAGCCTCCTCTTTTTGTAGCAGTCCTCTCTCCTCCCACTCCAGCCACATCATTCATCTATAGCTATTCACTCTATTTTCCTTCCTAGGGAGATCCCTTCTTTCCTCCTAGCCCCTTACCCTATACCTACCTTCAGTGGTTGTGTGGATTATAGTTTGCTTATCAATGACTTAACAGAAACATCCATACAGATGTGAAGAAATAACATATTTGTCTTTTTATGTTTGGGATACCTCATTAAGGTTGACCATTCTTCTAATTCCATCCTGCAAATTTCATTTTTTATGATGACTGGGCAATACTTCATTGTGTAAATAGACCAGGTTTTCTTTATCCATTTTTTGGTTGAGGGTCATCGAGGATGTTTACAGTGTGAGACTATAATGAATAGAATAGCAATGAACATGGTTGAGAAAGAGTCTCTGGCAGGATGAAGTGTCCTTTGGGTGTGTGCCCCAGAGTGCTAAAGTTGGATCTTGAAGTAGATCAAATTCTGGCTTCCTGAGGGTTCTGCCAACTGATTTCCATAGTGACTGTACAATTTTCCATTCCTACCAGCAATGAAAGAGTGTTCCCCTTACTTCACATGCTCGCCAGCATGAGCTAACATTTATTTTATTGATCTTGGCCACTCTGACTGGTGTAAGACGAAATCTTCAAGTAAGCTTGGCTTGCATTTCCACAATGACTAAGTATTCTGAATATTTCTTTAAGCATTTTTTATCCATTTCAGGTTCCTCATTTGAGAATTCTCTGATTAGATTTGTTTCCCATTTTGTAGATAGTTTATTTGCTTTCTTGATTCCAGTTTGTGAATTCTTTATATATTTTAGATATTAGCCCTGTATCAGATGTGTAGTTGGTAAAAATCTTTTTCCATTCTATAGCCTGACACTTTGAATGACAATGTCTTTTGCCTTACAGAAGCTTCTCAGTTGCATGAGGTACCATTTACTAATTGTTGATCTTAGTGCCTGTGCTGATGGCATTCTATTCAGAAACTCTTCGTGCCATTGAGTTCAGTATTATTCCTTACTTTCTCTTATATCAGATTCCGTTTATCTGGCCTTATTTTGAGGCCTTTCGTACACTTGGCATTGAGTTTTGTTCAGGATGTTAAGTATGGATCTGTTTGGATTCTTTTACAAGCAGCCATCCAGTTAGACCAGCATCATTATTCTTTGGTGAAATGTTGTCTTTTTTATTTATTGAAGATTTTGTGTTTGTTTGTGTGTGTGTGTATTTGCCCTCTGTATAAAAAACCAGGTGTCCATGGGTATGTAGATTTTATGCCCGTCTCCTTAATTTTATAGCATCGATCAATGTGTTTATGGTTGTGCCAATATCATGCTGTTTTTATTAATACAATTTGAGATTGTTTTAGTGATACTTTTTTTGTTTGTTTTCATATGAACTAGAAAATTGACTTTTCAAGATCTGTGAATAATCGAGTTGGGCTTTTAATGGATATTGCATTGGTTCTATAGATTGCTTTTGGGTCACTTATGGATACAATCATATCATCAGCAAATAAAGATACTTTGACTTCTTCCTTTCTTATTTGTCTTATTTCTCTGTTAAGCTTCAAGTACTATATGAATAGTCATGGAGAGACTGGACAGCCTTGTCTTGTTCCTGATTTTGGAAGAATTGCGTTAAGTTTGTATCCATTTAAGTTGATGTTGGCTAAGGGATTGCTGTAAACTGCCTTTATTGTGTGTAGACATGTACCTTGTATCTCTAATTGCTCCAGGATTTTATTATGAAGGGTTGTTGGACTTTTGTCAAAGGACTTCTCTGTATCTAATGAGGTGATTATGTGTTCTTTCCTCTTTTAGTTTATTTATACAGTAGATTGCATGAATTGAATTGAACCATTTGTGCATCTCTGGAAAGAAGCATACTTGAGCATTGCAGATGACCTTTTTGATGTGTTCTTGGAATGTTTTTACATCTATGCTCATAAGGGAAATTGGTGTGTAATGCTCTTTCTTTAATGGATCTTTGCGTGGCTTGGATATCAGGGTAACTATGGCCTCAGAATGAACTTGGAAATGTTCTTTCTCTTCCTATTTTGTGGAATAATTTGAGGAGTATTGGCATTAACTCCTTTCTGAAAGTCTAGTAGAATTCTGTGCTAAAATCTGGGCTTTTTTAATGGTTGACTTTAATTACTTATTACTACTTCTATCTCACTAGTGCCCTAGGTCTGTTTAAATTGCTTATCTGATCTTGATTTAACTTTGATAGGTGGTGTATATTAAGAAAATTATCCTTTAAATTTTTTTTTTAGATGTTCCGATTTGTGGAGTATAGGTTTTTAAAGTATGTCCTCATGACTCTATGAATTTTTCTCATTGTCTTTTGTTAGGTGTCCCTTTTTATTTCTAATTTTGTTTATTTGGATTTTCTTTCTCTGTCATTTAGTTAATTTGACTAAAGGTTTGTCAATTTTATTGATTTTCTCTAAGAGCAAATTCTGTTTCAATTGATTTTTTGCAAGTTTTTTTCTTTGTTTTATTGATTTTAGCTCTGAGTTTATTTCTTGCCTCTTGCCCCTTTTTGTTGTTATTTCTTCTTTTTGTTCTAGAGCTTTCAGATGTACTGTTAAATTACTCTTATTAGATCTCTCCAATTTCATAATGTAGGCACTTTGCTGTGGATTTGCCTCTTAGAAACTTTTTCATTGTGTTCCACAGGACTGGGTCAGTTGTGTGTTCATTTTCATTCAGTTCCAGAAAGTTTTAAATTTCTTTATTTTTGTTTTGACCAGTTTTTCATTAGGTGATGAGTTGTTCTGTTTGCATGCTCTCATAAGCTTTCTGTTGCCTCTGTTGTTGATATCCAACATTAATCTGTGGTGGTCTGATAGGATGCAGGGTGCTATTCCGATTTTCTTTTATCTGTAGATATTTACTTTGTGTCCAAAAAAAAAAAAAATGTGGTCAATTTTGGACAAGGTTTCCTGAGGCACTGAGAATAAGATACTTTCTGTTGTGTTTAGGTAAAATGTTCCACATTTTTTAGGTCCATTTGGTTTGTGACATCAGTTAGCACTAGCATTTCTGCTTAATTTTTGTTCAGATGACTTGTTTATTGGTGAGAGTATGGCATTAAAGTCACCCACTATCACTGTGTGAGATTCATTATATGATTTAATCTGTAGTAGTGTTTCTTTTATGAGACACACACACACACACACACACACGCACGTGTGTGTGTGTGTGTGTGTGTGTGTGTGTGAGAACGTATGAAGTTCTTCCCATCTCTTTTGAAACTTTTTGGCTTGAAGTATATTTTGTCTGATATTAAAACAGCCAGACCAACTTGCTTCTGCAGTCCATTTGCTTGGAATTTATTCTTTCATCCTTCTATCCTCAGGTAATATCTAACCTTGATGTCAACGTATGTTTCTAGGATGCAGCAAAAGGATGGATCCTGTTTTTGCAACTATTCTCATAGTCTATGTCTTTTTTTTGTAATTTGAGACCATTGATACTGAGAGTTATCAGTTACTGGTATTTGTTGATTCCTGTTATTTTCTTGTTGTGGTGTGGGTTTTTTCCCCTTCTCTATTGATTTGCTTATCTGATATTTCTTATTCCATAAGTTTTCTTGTGTGTTGTTAACCTCTTTGAGTGCAAATTTTTATTCTTCCACTGTCTGTAGAGCTTGATCTGCTTAAATTTTTACCAAGTAATGTCTTTCTGTCTCCATCTATTGTGGTAGAAAGTTTTGCTGGGTTTGGAGCCTGGGATGGCTTCTGTAGTCTTTTAGAGTTTGTACAACATCTATCCATGTTTGGTGTCTCCATTGAAAAGTCAGGTGTAATCTAATAGATCTACTTTACAATACTTGGTCCTTTTCATTTGCAGATTTTAGTGCTTTCTTTGTTCTGTATGTTTAATGTTCTGGTTATTATGTGATAAGGGAAATTTCTATTTTGGTGCACTCTATTTGGTGTTCTATGTACTTCTTGTATGTTGATAGGAATTTTCATATATGATATTCTCCTTCCTTTATTCCCATTATTCTTAGATTTGGAATTTTCAGACTGTCCTAGACTTCTTGTTGATTTTATGTCTGAATTTTTTTTTTTTGATTTAACATTTGCTTTGACCTAGGTATCTATTTCTTCTATGTCATCTTCAATGCCTGAAATTCTCTCTTCTATGTCTTTCATTATTTTTGTGAGGTTGCCTCTGAGATTTCTGCTTGAGTTCCTAAATTATCAGATCCCTATTTCCCTCAATTTGGGTTTTCTTTATTGATTTTATTTATACTTTTGTATCTTGGCTGTTTTCTTCATTTCCTTCCACTATTTGTGATTTCATAGATTTTAAAATGGGTTTGTTCAGCTCTTCTTTACAGACCTTTAACATATCCATAAAGATTATTTTGAAGTCATTGTCTTGTGTTTCAGCTATATTGCATTCTCATAGTCTATTGCAATAGGTTTGCTGGACTCTAGTGGAGGCATGTTGTCCTGGCTATTATTGATTGTGTTACTATTCTGGTGTCTAGGCATTTGGATTTGGGATGATTGAGAATTCTAGATGCTCATATTTGGTCTTGTTTTTATTGAGTGGGTATTCCATTTCTTGGATTCTATTGCCCTCTCTGGTTCTTAGGATAGTGTGGTGGCTGTGGGTTGCCTGGGTAGGGAATGCATCTGAGATCTTGGCAGGTGTGGCCACTGAGGGCTCCAGGCAGACTAAGTTTCTATGTATTGAGAACTGATATTTGTAATGAAGATAGGCTAAAAGAGAGGGGATTGAGGAGGTCCATAGGAAGAGAAAAGTAGGGTATGCCAGAAGGATCTGCTTAATCCTTTGGGAATGGGGACAGAGAGTGTGGAGAGGCCACAGCTGGTGGTCTGCTATACAGCTGGGAATGATTCTGTGATTCATTTGAAAGATTTGAAAGAGAAGAGGGAGAGTGAATATATGAGAATAGCTTACAGGCTTCCCTAGTCAGCTTGGCTGGTGAGTGCCCAGGGAATGCCTTTGTTACCTGATGATTGAGAGAAAGGGATCAAATAAATGGCAAGCACTTCTTACTCTTTTGCAGTTGCCTTTAATTTCTTTTAATAAACAATATTCAACTTTTCAAAGGCATGCATATCTTAGGACTTTTCTTGGCAAGGCTTGGGCATACAGTCTTACTTTTCTTTTTAGAGGAGATATTTAAGCTTTCAAGGAGTCTAGGAGTCTAAGACTTGATGTGTACAATTTGAGATTTTAATGTAGGTAGAAAAACCATAATCAGCTAATATGTTTTGATTCTTGCCTCTATTTTGTTTCTAATTAGGAAAAAGGAGTTGTCTATTGGTTTAGCCTACTGATTAGGATTCCATTTCTGTTTAGAAGTTGGATCACTGTCAAAGTTGATAGTAAGGGTATTTTGTCTTTTACATGTATTTCCGTGAGACCATTTGGATTGAAACCATCACGCAAGGAAAGACATCTCACCTTTTCACAATTGAAAATGATACACTAAGTAAAAATTTTCCTTTATCTCCATTCCTTGTCTGATATTGAGTACTGCTAGCATTAGCCAAGCTTATCCATTCTATTCTAAGAACAGCAAAACAGAACAGGAAGAAAGAATTTGAAAATTAAATCATTTATTCATTATATTCCCATAAAATGAATAATGTTTATTTTATTGTGGTTTTATTTGTCTATTTTCTCGTTGACAAGACTTGTAGGCTGGTCTTGAACTCTTCAGTGTAGCTGAAGGTAATCTTCATCTCCTGATGATCTTGCCTCTGCCATCACACCTGTGTGTGTATGTGTTCTGGGGATTGAGCTCAGGGCTTCACATATGCTAAGTGTTCTACTTTCATTATATTTCTATGATAAAACACTCTGACCAAAAGCACCTTGGGGAAGAAATTTTGTCTTATACTTCCCTGCCACAAATTTCATCATAAACAGAATTCAGGGTATAGAGTTAAGCAGACATCAAAACAGAAGCCACAGAGGAATGTGGATTACTGAGTCACTATCTGGCCTTTTTTTTTTTTTTTTTTTTTTTTTTTTTTTTTTACTGCTCAGAGCCAGGCCCTAGAGATGGTGCTGCCCACAGTGACTGGATCCTCCCACATCAATCAGTAATCAAGAAAACACCTCATAGATATGTCCACAGGTTAATCAGATCTAGACAGTTCCTCAGTTGAGATTCCTTCAAATTGACAGTTGAAATGAACTATGACACCAGGCAAGCAGTCTCCTTTCTGAGCTTTGTCTCCAGTCTGATTAGTTTAATTATGTGGGATGTCCTTCTGTATGCTGTCAATATGTGTTGCTTTTATTGATTGATGAATAAAGTTGTTTTGAATATAGCTGGGCAGGAAATCCAAACAGAGTTATGGAGAGAAAGAAGGCAGAGTTGGAAAATTCCAGGGAAACAAGATGTGAGATAAAAAGCCATGAGCTTTGTGGCAAAATAATAAGTAATAGAATTGGTCAGTAATGTGCCTGAACCATTGCCCGAACATTTATAATTAATATTAAGGATGAGAAACCCCCAGCTACAGTTTACCCTTTAAATGTACATCTAAGATCAATTAATTGATATTGGATAGAGACTTCAGATCTGTACTAACTATATAAGAAAGATACAGAGCAAAAGGTAAATGGATAAAAATCCAGAAATATTTGATAAATTCTTATTTCTACTCAGTTTGACATTGTTTTCAACCTAATACATTGCTGCCCTCATTCTATTAGAGTAGTCATAAAAATGTGGGGAGACATTCTGAAGTTGTGCTTGCATACCACCCTGTCCCATGCCCCGAGACTGTGTTATGCATCATTATTTAAGGACACTGGATCATTTGCAGCTTCTCTTTCCACAGCTCTAGCATTTCCAAGATAAGTACTTCATTTTATTGTAACCTTTACTATTTTGAAAAATAAGTGGTATTTCTGTTTTACTTTATAACAACAATGAAAACCTCCCAAATTGTGGCTCCTTCACAACCATCTCTTTCCCAGACAAAGCAAAGTTGTCAAATTTTAATCAACTTGCTCCCTACACCAAGTGATTGAAATTACCCTTTCACTTCCATTTATCCTCCTGTCTTCTCCCCCATCTGTTCCCTCTAGTATGTTCCTTCCTATCTATCTCTTTATCCTCTCTTTTCTTTTCTTCCTCCTTCATTTACTCCTTCTCATTTCTTCCCTTATTTTATCTGTTCTTTTAAGGATTTCTCCAGAAAGATCTAAAGCCCCAGACTGAAGGGACTCAGTAAACCCCTAAGAGGAAAAAATCAGGAGCATGATAAGTAATCTGCAATCGCTACCAGGGGAGAAGAGAAAATTCCAACAAAGCTGTAACTGAAAACTGCACCACTACAATCAGGCAGGCCAGGCAGGAAGGACCACATCCGGCACCCTATTCTTCAAGTGCTAAATTTTGGTTCTAAATAAGCAGTAGAAAGTTAGACTTTGTGATTCTTAGAATAAGCACAAAAATTAATAAAACATACAGAGGACTATGATTCAATTAAGCAGTATACTAAAAGAAATTCAAATAGCAAATTAAGTCAGGGACAGGAAAATGGAATTTTTGAACATGATAAAATATGACACAAATGCTGTAATAGTGTATAAATATAAGCACATCACTATTTATAGTTATATCAATAAAATAAAAAATTTAAACTAGATTAAACACAACTATATATTGATTATAAGAGGCCTATGTCAAGTACAATACTACAGGAAAAGCAATGGTATAGGGAATGATATACCATAAAGCCCTAATAGAAGAAAAGTAGCAGCAGTGACCACATTAGTGTCACTAAATAATATCCTTCTTTTAAAGCCACAAAGAAACAAAGTTCAGCTTAATAAAGAAGAATGGTAAAAGTAAATTACCTAAGGTGGTATGACATCTTAAAAGTCCATTATCAAGTAACAGTGCTTCAAAATATAAAATGAAAATTCACTGGTGGAAAGGTGAAAAAGCAAACATGCATTTATTATGGGGATGTGTTATACTTCTTTCTTAGAACTGAAGAATGAATAGAAAACCAGCAAGGCCTTTCACTGTTCACCAACTGGATCCAGGTAACATAAGCAGAGTACCTTTCCAAGCAATGATAGTTCATGATGTCTTTAAGTATACATATAGCAGTTGCAACCAGGCAGATCATTGATCATAAACAGATCTCAAGGGACATGTTTAAGATGCTTTAAAAATACAATGTTCTCTGAATCAAACTAGATACTATTAATACAAATACCAATAAAATTACTGTAACATTCATGTATTAAACAGAAAGGCTCAAGAGAAGTTTGAACTTATTTTCCATTTGAAAAACATGAAATATACCATGTTAAATAGTCTTTGATGCAGTCACTGTAGTGTTCAGAAGAATAATAGCTTCTAATGGAAAACAAAACATGTGTCATGCAAGACATGAGTCATGGAATTCATTTTAAGAAGCTAGAAATAGTTCAAAATAGTAGAAGTGAAGTAGAACTTAAGTAGAATTTAAAAGTAAGTAGAAAGTAAAAATTAAATAGAAGTAAAATTAATAGATATAAGGGCAGAATTTGGTAACTTTGTAAACAGAGAAAATAACTTTACCAAAGCAGAGTCATTAAAAGATCATTGAACCTGATGCCCCTCCAAGAAGGAAGAAATGCAAAGGCAGACACAAAAACTGATGTCAAAAATGAAAGACGGGGCTCATTAACTTCCCTATAGATACACTGGAATATTACAGATGTTATTATGTACATAATCCTACAAGTTAATTGAAACCAATATTTTCTCTACAGCCACACATCACAAAAGCACTGCTGGTGTGAAGTAGGTAACCCTAATGGTCTGTGGCCATCAAGACACATAAACCACTACTATGAGTCTGAAAAAGAAATCTCTAGGACTAGATGATTTTATTCCCAAATTCTGCCATTATATGAATTAAGACAACAATCAAGTGTGATCTATTGCTTTAAAAGTAGAAGACACTGCTTAAGCTGTTTTGTGACATAAAACTTTTCCATGCTAGAAACAAACAAACAGAAAGTCAATGATGAAAACTGAAGATCAATATTGCTCATGAAAATATATGCAAAAAGGTCAAAATCTTAGCAAATTCTATACAGTAAAGTAAAACTACAGACAACATCAAATTCTGATTAGGAAATAGAGGGACTGGAACTCTGATAGAACACTAACAGAGCACATAATGTTTCTGTCACTTCATACAACAGCTTAGAAGCTTATTATAAAGCTATACCTGTTACATTATAAATATTGCATGTTATATGTATTGTAAAGATATATACTTATATAAAACTGCAGGTTTATAATTCCACAAAATAAATGTATGAATGTTTCCAACTACTCTACTCTACTTGCCTCAAAATTAAAAAAAATGTTCAATGCATGAACAGATACTGGAATAATTCAACAACACAAATGAACAGATTGTTAATTTCACAGCTGCTCAGATGAATTTCAAAGTGTTCAGTCCTACTGTGTGGCTCCATTATATGACATTTTTATAAATCAAGAAGAGACTTGTAGCTGTCGATGATGGTTAGGAGTTGAAGGGGTTGGTAAGCAGGCTTTTGGAAAGATGGAAGAATTTTTTATGAATGATGGATGTAATGTTCTTTATACCATTGTGTTTATTGTTAATAGTCAGAATGAAGTAAATCTATAAAAATCAGTCTTATTTCATAGTAAATAAAAACAAAGGAAGCAAATTATAAATATGAAAAATAGCCTTAAAAATAAAAATGGCATTTTTTCCTTAACAAGTTGATGAAATTATGAAGGGGATGTTAGCTAACTATATAAAGGATATAAAAATATTCATATTTTATCTGGAACTGTAACAATGAAAAAGTATCTGGCTAGGATAATTTGAAATAAAAAAATCTCAAAATTTCAAATCCAAGATACCGAAAAGGCTTAAGATCTTTCAATGTTAAACAATGTTGATTGTAAACACAAAAACAAAAATGAAAATAGACTATAAAAGAAACAGTGCAACCTAGATGCCCCTCAATTGAAGAAGGGATGAAGAAATGGTGGTACAATTTACACAATAGAGTACTACTCCACGGAAAAACACAATGAAATCCTGAAATTAGAAGGGAAATGTATGGAACTAGAAGAAACCATCCTGAGTGAGGTAACCCAGTCACAAAAAGACAAACATGGTATGGACTCACTCATGTATGAATTTTAGACATAGAGCAAAAGATTACCAGCTTACAATGCACACCACCATGGAGCATTTAGGGAGGAGAGAGGGAGTTAGGAGAAAAAGAAGGGGAGAAGAGGAGGGAAAAGGAGGGCATGACAAAGCAGGAAGATTGTCATGGGGAAAGAATAGAAGAGAACAACAAAAGAGATATCATAATAGAGGGAGCCATTGTAGATTTAAGGAGAAATCTAGCACTAGGGAAGTGCACAGAGATCTACAAGGATGAACCCAACTAACAATCTAAGCAATAGTGGAGAGCCTACCTTAAATGCCCTTCCCTGATAATAAGAGTACATTATATGCCATCCCAAAGCCTTGATCTAGTAGCTCATGGAAGCAGAAGCAGGCACCCAGAGCTAACTGAGCCAAACTCCTGGAATCCAGTTGCAGACAGGGAGGAGTGGTGAGCAAAGGGGCCAAGACCAGGTTGGAGAAACCCACAGAATCGGCTGACCTGAACAAGGGGAAGCTCATGGAGTATGATAGCTGGGAAACCAGGATAGGACTGACCCAGACTCGCTGAATGTGGGTATTAGGAGGATTGGGCATTCTATGGGGCCTCTACTAATGGATCAGTATGTATCCCTAGTATACAAACGGATTTTGGGAGCCCTTTCCACACAGAGGGATACTCTCTCAGCCTAGACACAAGGGAGGATGTAGGCCCTGCCCCAACCGATAGGACACACTTGGAAGACACCCTGTGGAAAGCCTCACCCTCCCTGGGGAGCAGAAAGGGGATGGGCTTGGGTTTGTTGGGAGTGGTAGGGGAGGATGGGAGGATAAGGGAACTAGGATTGATATGTAAAACAAGCTTATTTCAAATTTAAATAAAAAAACAAAAAAGAAAAAGAAAAAAAAAGGAACAGTGCATAAATAGGTATATCAGCACTTTAAATGTTTATTAATAGAATAACATTGAATCTCAGAGATTAAATAGTATCATTAGGTTTATATCAAACACAGTGATCTTTAATCCTATTGACAAAGGACTGGGCAGGCAGCTCAGTGGTAGAGTGCTTGTTTACCACAGTAAGGCCCAGGTTTCTATCTTAGTCATCAGCAGAGAAGTTATTCCATCATCTTGGGGAACTGTTCAGGTAAATTCCTCTAATAAACTTGCCAAGGCAAAGCAAAAGTTTTAGACGATTTACATCTTTTTTTTGGTTTGTTGTTTCCTGACCTATTTACAATTCTGCTTAATTTTTTTTTGTATTTCCAGACCTCACATTAAATAATATTTTGTATGATTAATAGACTCTCTATCACCTTTAATTTACATTAGCTTTGTGCCATTTTCCTTTACCCTTCCTCAACTTCTATGTTCTATTCTGTCTCCACTATACCATGTTTAAAGTTATTGATAACGAATGTAGATGTATCGACTCTCAATTTGTTTTGCATCTTGTATCACACGGAGTATTGATATTTGGTTTTCCAATTTGGCCAATGCATGCCATTTGAACTATGTCCCTTTGATAGAGACTCTTCATTCTTTGAGGACTTCCTATTTCTGCCACAGCAGAAATGGTTGAAACTCACTAGGACTTTTTATGTTTGATATGGTTTGCATAAATCCTAGTAAATACACATTGGTAGCTCAATCTAAAATGCACAGTGTTGATAGATGAAACCTCAGGTAAGGAGTGACACCTTCAGCTCCTCTCTCTGAATCAGTATACTCTTTAAAAAGTATACATGCAGAAAATGAGAAAAATAATAAACAGCTTATCTACAGGCAAAACAATTATTTCTGCTCTTTAATATCATCTCTATATCTTATTTGAAGGATAGTTGATTAAATACCAGTGTAACTGCTGAAGAAAGAGAGAGAGAGAGAGAGAGGGAGAGACAGAATGTACACACACACACACACACACACACACACACACACACACACACACGCACGCACGCACACAACCACTGTCCATCAACCTGTCCCGGACTGCCTTGAGTATTTGAATTAAAAGTGTATACCACTGTGTTCAGCTTGCAAGGTGTGTGTGTGTGTGTGTGTGTGTGTGTGTGTGTGTGTGTGTGTGTGTAAGCTATTGAAGTTGATGTTAGGCATGTTCTTCAACCTCCCTCAATCTCTCTCCACTTTATTTATTGAAGCAGGGTCTTTGTTTGAACCCAGAATGATTCCAGCTGGTCTACTTACCCAACCCCTTTCTGGGGAGAGGATCCCTGTTTTCATCCCCAGACTGCTGAGATTTCAGTGACATGGTTTGATCTATTGATCCATTTCTCTAGCTGTTTCCAATCTTTTGAATATAAGATTTTATATATATATATGTATATACATACATATATATATATATTACAGTTGGAATATACTAATAATCACATAATTGAATTTATTGTTTCAAGAGACATCTTTGAATAATGGTGGCCTAATGGAATAAAATTAAGTTTGGTTTCTTGGCATAAAATAGTACTAAGACTTTCTGTTGTCACTCACTATTTTTTCCATTTCCGCGACCATTAATTAGGTGTATTCTCCAAATGTTGTTTGAGTCTGACTCCCTTTCCAAGTCTTCCTCTTCCCACATATGATCATCAGGGTTGTGTCCAGAATTCCAGAATTCTTTGTGTTCTTTGTTACTTTTTGCACCTTTCTTACTACTGACTAAATCTCACTGTATTTCCCACTGAACTCATCGAACACATCCATTTTAATCTTGTTTATAGCATACAATATTTGCGGAAGTTTATAAATCTACCAGTTACCTGAAGTAAAACAGGTGGAAGTGTTCCTTTAATGAATTTGCTGTTTTCTATTTAATAAGACATCGTTGCAACATGCCGAGGGAGGTGCAGCTCTACCGCCCTTGTCCTCTTGTGTGTAGCAGAAGCGTCTGCTTGCCACTTTCCACTTTCCTCAGAGGCAGTAGGCCTTTGCTTGAACATCAGAATATCATGCATCTTCTTTTGGCTTAGATTTGGCACCTGTGCTCTCTTCCCTGTACCCAGAGTCAATGAAGCATTCTGTCAGATATTGGTAATGTTTAGGAAATTCTTTGGGATTCCTGGAGTAAACCTTCCTGGAGACAAGGCAAATAAAGTCAAATTTCCTCATGAACTGTGGAATGCAAGGAACATTAGCATCACTTTTAAGTTTTCCAGAAATTTATCAGCTACTTATGTAGACATATTATACTGTCTTGATTTAAATTATTAATTGTTCTCACTTACTCCTGGTTTCATCTAAGTGATTTAAACCAGACTCCTTTATAACAGAAAGAAGGCATGCTCTCTGAAAAAAGAACTAATTCTAAAACGATTTTAGTTTGTCTTTGTAAGTGAATGATCAAAATAATTAGTGATCAAAAGTGATTTGATCATTTATCATGTAATATTAACAAGCAGTGGGTCAAAGTGTGAGAGAAGAACTTATGTGTCACAGAGTAGCAATATTTTTGTACTATGGTTTACATTGTTAAGCAAACTAAAATAAGCAAATCTTCATGCCAGGGTCTTAGTTAATGCCATTTTGCTTGGCTGAGAAAATCTGCTACATCTCTGAGCAGACATATTTTAAGAGAGCATTAGGGCATGCATATTTTTAGGATGCTAATAGACTCTCACCCCCTTTGATTTTAGCTGCCAGAAATTATGATTCATAGTTCTTGATAACACAGAACAGAAAACATTGCAAAGGGAAAGAAATTCTAACAGATTGCTCAGGAATGATTTCTAAGTGTCAGTTAATCAAACAATTCTCTTCCATCCCTTTAACAAGATGTACACTTATATTTTGAAAAATCAGTCTAGAAAAAGCTTTGTTTCTTCCCTTTTAATATAATAATAATTAACAATTTTTACAATAGCATTAAGATTGGATGGTGAAGGAGTGTATAGCATTGCATTTATTTATAATTGAAAAAAGGGCAGCTGAATAGGGATCTATATAGAAGGTATCAAAAGAACAAAGGGTATGGTTTGTTGTAGAGTCTATTTCTTTTTATAATAAGATGTTAAAGAATATAATAATATTATGTTGTGTTACTCTATTTTTTAATTAGATATAGAAAAACCTACACAAATGCCTCTGGTAGACTAAACTTATATTAGAATAAAACATTTCAAAATATGTTACCATCTTCTGAATTAGCTGTTATTCTAGAAGGAGTTTGGGTTGACAAAGAATTAATTACTATAATAACAAAGCCTCAAAGCAGTCTGTCTTGAAAATCAAATTTTTCTTTTTAAAACATGTTTTATTTTTAATTATGTATATACGTGAGTGTCATGTGGGTATGTGTACATGGTAGAGGCACAAACAGAAGGCCAAGGTGTCAGATCCCCTGTGGTTGGAATTATAAACAGTTTGAGATGCCCTATACTCTTACCTGCTAAGCCATTTCCCCAGCCCTGAATTTCAATACTTACCGAAACCCTAAGGCATGTATGGTTTTGACTCAGACAGTACACATCTACGTACCCCTGGCTTTTAAATAATCCTGTTTCTCCTCCTTTGTGGTCCCCCCCCTCCAACACACACAATTTAGTTGTTCAGGCTAAAGCACTTAGTTGTCTGTATAGATCTCCACTCCTCTTTTCTTAGAACATGCATTGGCATACATAGGAATATGAAGAGGACACTATTACTAGTAATACATTTACAGTTTTTTGTTTTTAATACAAATAGCTGCTTTGTTGGAATTTTCAGGTATGAGAAATCTTATAAATTTCCTGCTAGCCAATGATCAGTCACAACTTAGAAGAATGTACATATAGAGTATTGTGGATTGAAGTGTGCAAAGCATTCATGTTTTAATTAAAAATTTAGAGGAAAGCTCATTCACATGAATTAATAGTAAGATTTTTAACAGGTTGCATAAATGGTGACAAAATTTACATCTTTGTATTCAAGAAGAGTATAAAGCTATGTAGTGAAGATGTCTACATATGTCGACTCCTTTCAACATGTGCCATAAATAGCAAAGCTCTGTGGATATTAAATTATGTGAGAGCAAATGACTCATGAGTAACTGCAAATACCTGATCTGCTTCCACTCTATCACTTACTGTCTAAAGGTAGCATGCAAAGAAAATGCAAACATAGCACCAAAGGGAATGGCTTCTTGCTAAATGATGCTTTGTCCTACAAAAAAATACCACAGCCAAATTCAGTGCAGGATCAAATCATCATTTTGAAGAAAATGAGAACCCATTAAGCTAGGAGCCTTGGAGCTCTGGCAGGTTCCTATCCTGCATTGTTTACATGTTTCTTCAAAGCATTCTGCATTTTCCTAATTATTCCTGTAAGACAGTAAAATACTTTATATTGAAGTGCACTTCACCAAATCAGAAGAGTCAAAACAGCAAACCCAATGACAGAAAGAAAACACATACATTTGTGTGAAAAGTATTCAAAGCTAATGAATGGAATGAAACAAAACTTAGCTCTTTTAGTTTTCATTGTCAATCAAATGCATACTTGGTAATTTCTATCTTTTTGCCCTTTGGTGATATTCTGTTTTCTTCTTGACTGTTTTAACCACTTACTGTGTATGATGCATGGACCTGTCCATTTAATACCCCCCCTCAAGAGAAGGACAACTGTCTAGTTGCTCAGGCATTTGTTCACTTGGTTCCTATGAAATGGGTGGTAAGCACAATGTTGGACTTCACTGGAGTTCTAAGATGTTCCTGAAGATCCTTAGAACTTCTGCCACATACCAAGACAGTTCTACTCTAAGGGTTTTACACATTTCTTATCCAGCTCAGATGATGGCTGCACAAAGGATTTCACTTCTTAGAAAATAGATATGGGTATATATCCTACCATCTTGTATGTGAAGTAAAGGAAAGTTTGAATGTCTTCTCAAAGGGCTAAGAGATCTTTCCCTTCCAAGAAATACAACTAAAGCACCCCTTTTTCTAATAAAGCCTACACATTTACTAACTTCCAAAACATTTCTGCTTCTTCTTTTTTTTTTTTTTTTTTTTTTTTTTTTTTTTTTTTGATCAGTTTCTAGGAGTGCTTAAGCCGCCTTCCATTAAAAACACAGCTTGAGTGGTGGGATCAGAAAGAGATTTAGTTGCTTTGAATCTGCATTATTACCACAAAGTAAAATATGCGAGATTCTCAATTCTACAGAATAGGATCAAGTAAACTGCAATGACAAGGGTATGTTCTCCACTGGCACTTTCTTCCCAAAGGATTGGGGATAATCAAAAGACAACAGGCACAGTAGTCCCTCTCCCTCTGCTTCCTTCTTTACTCTGGGCTTGAGAAGCAGGGCTACAGAGGGGACAAATGTGTCCAAGGATAGAGTAGAGAATCCTTGTTTTATCTTGTGGGATCTATGCCCTCCTTCTTTATTGATTCCAAATTTAGGCAGAAAGAAAGACAGTAACAACTTATTTAGTTATCAAAACCCAAGCTGATATTACTTAGACATTGTGACATAAAGGCAACCTTCAAAGAGCTAGACCTTACCAAAGGCATCCCAAAATGCTCTTTAAACTCATGTTCATTTCAGAGTTGTGACTGTGATGCAATAATCCCTCATAGAGCACTTTTCAGAACTACGTACCCATGTGACTGGTT
This sequence comes from Phodopus roborovskii, assembly GCF_943737965.1. Taxonomy (NCBI): domain Eukaryota; kingdom Metazoa; phylum Chordata; class Mammalia; order Rodentia; family Cricetidae; genus Phodopus; species Phodopus roborovskii. The sequence continues at coordinate 57,985,912 of NW_026126418.1, read as the reverse complement.
GCTTACTACATACCAGTGAATTGAGGCACATGTAATGGAAAGCCTGCTCTGTTCTGACATCTGTGGATAATCTCTGCCCTGCTTTCTTCAACATCATTCTAGGCAAATTCTAGGTCAATCTCATCTTCAAAAGATCTTTGGAGCCCATCTGCTTCAATCCTTCTTCCGTTGTTATTACCTTATACTAATCCATCATCATCTTTTTTCCTATGGAGCTAATCTCTACTGTGATAAATTCCTAATTGGTCTTTTATTTATTGTTTTCTTATAAATCTATTCCTAATTGAACAGCCACAGTAAATCCTTCTTTTTCTACTTCAATTCTTTTAGTGTTTTCACATGGAGATCAGAAAAATCTAACCCATGTTATGACCTATGACACATTTTGTGTTAAGATACCTGACAAATCCTCTTGCTTCTTTCCCCATCAGAAACTGTGCTCCAAGATACCAATTTTCTTATGCTTCTCTTCTCTTCTGGCTTTATTCAGTTCCTTGAAGGGGCCAAGGTTCCCCTTGACTTGAAACTTTTTGCATCTGTTCTGTCTGAAAATAATTTTGTCTGGCTGTTTTTCAGAGGTTCTAGATCTCTGTTTAGCCATGGTATAAGGTCTTTCTTGATCACTCAGAAAGATGTTCGCCAATTTCACCTATCATTTCTTCATGGTAGTCTTCTTTTATTGTGTAGGAGTAATCAGTTCTTATATTTATGCATGAGTTTACTTAATTACTTTTATCTTAAATCTCATATTAAACTGTAGAGTGAATTGGATTTCATTAGTGAATGTACTAGGTAAGAATATATTTATCTTTGAGGTATGCTGAGCTCATGTATGCAGTTACAGTGAATGAATATTGTATAGTGATTAACTTTCCCCATCTATGGTAGTGATAAAATTCTTAGGGTAATAAAACAGAATAGAGTTCTGGATCTGGCCCTAGTCTCTTTCTTCAGGATGTGTATTTTAAAACAAGGGTATGGCTTGTGCCTATTAAGCTAGACTGTACTGTATGTTCTTGTTTCAAACTGTGACTATGAATGCACTACTGAGTCTATGGAAGTGAACTCCTGTGTTTCAAGGAGAGAAATTTGATCATCTTCTCTGACTTTGGGTGCAAAGAAGGGCACATTTACTGGAATTTCTCTTTGATAATTAAAATGTTCTTGTATATAAGCTCTTATCTCCTGTTAGGAAACATCACAGTAGATACAGACTTTCTTAAGTGAGCCCACATATTCAGAATAGTGGTTTCAGTTTAGCTAGATCTGATCTTCACTATTCCCTCCCCTCTCCCTTCTCCTCCCTTTCCTCTCCTTTTCCTTCCCCCTTTCTCCCTCTCCTTCACTTCTCTTCTCCCCCATTTTTTTACTCCCCCATTTCCCTGTCCACCTTTACCTACTTCTTTCCCTCTTTTCCTCTCCTGTCTCTTTCTGTTCTCTCCCCCTTTCCCTTTTCTTTTCCTCCCTTCCCTGTTGTTCCCTTCCTTTTCTCTCTTCCCCTTTCCTTCCGTCATCTCCCCTCTGTATCCCACGGCTCCCTTTCCTCCTTCAATTTCCCCTTCTCTTTGTTTCCCAATGCCCCACATTAAAAATAATAAAAATCCAAGTTTAATGTGGTCCCAAATGCTAAGACTTGTTCACACATATGCCAAGGCAGATAGTGAAATAATTTAGAAGCTATCAATCTTCTTTATGGAATAGTATTTATTAAACACCATTCCTTTGGTATGCACTGTAGTCTGTATTTGCATAAAGAGTAATGTTCATTAAACATACCTGTGTCTAACAGGAAGCTAACAGTGTTTTCTTAAGTACCTTGCATACATCTTTAATATCAGTGGGCCAAAACACAACCTACAACATTTCCTTCCACCATCTTTTATTCTTTGTAAGTTATTTCAGAGAAGTTAGACTGTATCACCATGGATACAGGAACCAGGAAATTTAGAGAAATTCCCTGGCATTCACTGAAATGCAACTGTGTGTTTCAAATAATTATGGAATGTAAATCATCAACCGAGAATATACAAGCTGGAGAGAAGGTCAAGTTGGTCTAGTATTTGTCTGGTAAGCACTGGGATCTGAATCTGATTTCCAGAGGTCACATTAAAAAACAACAAAACAAAAAATTAAAAAACTTGAAAGGGTAGGGTCCTGCAACACAGTGTTAATCTGGTACTCAGAAGGCAGAAGCAAGTGGATCTCTGTGAAGTTAAGGCAAGTTTGATCTACATTGAGAGTTCCAGGCAAGCTATATCCACACAGTGAAACTCTGTCCCCATAACATTTGTGCGGGAAAAGATCATAAATTTGAAATTCCAGTCCTGAGGAGGGCAGAACTAGGCAGAACTTTGGATCTCTCTACCTAGCCAGCCTAGCCCACTTGGCAATCTCAAGGCCAATTATTAGAGCATATATACAGTGCAAAAGAAAACATAAATATTGCCAGGATGAATACAGTATTTTTGCTGTTTATTGGAGATTAATGTACTATAAAGAAAAGCCCCCCAAAAGGGAAAGTTAGAGCACTTACAGCTGCCTGAAAAGCCTCTTGGAATCCAGAGCATGTGTTCCTGAGTACAATGTTCCCTTGAGATGAGCCAGACACCTGCTTCCCAATGTTGGAAATAAAGTGTTTGTTTTAGAATCAATAATCTTAACTTAATCGTGAATGCTGAAAAGAAGACCAGATAGTTTCAGAGGCATAGCACCCAGAAGTTGGAATGTGTATCTACTACTATGCAGGTATGGTGCAGAATTCGTCTTCAGCATGGCAGATAAGAATTTGTGGTTATGTGAGCTTAGAACAGGAATGAGAACTTTGAAAGTCTCTCATCCTCAGTACCATGTGTCACATGATCTTAAAAGATGAGGGCATCTTGTGATGTGTTAGCTCATCACGCGATAAAAGTCACAGGCTGTGAATTCTTTTTCCCAGTTATAAGAATTAGGTTCTGGGTTTCAATTCACTACCTAACTTTTGAGCAAACACACAGAAAGTGTGGCTTTGCCTAGGATGCTGTCTTCAGAAAAAGCTATTCTTTTGTTGCAGTGTTACCAGGAACTCCAATAGGTGGGAAGCTATGAAATTGATAGGTGCACATTTTATTTTGTCTTGAAGATAGTGGGTGCCCATCAAACTGAGTAGAAGCAAAGCTCTATTCAGGTATGTCTGAGACTTCAAGAAGTGGCTTCTGTGGATTATTCAATGGATACTTTCAGAATAGTCATTTCCAAACAGTGGTCAATGGGATTATGTCAATCTATAGAGATGTTTCTCATCGGGCTACCGTGTAACAAAATATTCAAGACACAGCCAAAACCTTGTATTGTTTGTACTTTTAAAAGATTTATTTGCTGTTTGTGTGGAACAAACACATACTGACATCAGTCATTATATTTTCTATTTTGAATGCTCTTCTGTGACAAGAGTAAAGGATGCTGTTTGCTTTACACCATTTTTGAGGGTGTTATGACTTCTTGAAAAAAATCTCCAAATCTAGGGAATCGAGGAAGTGGAAAATGCTATCCTGCTGTATAGTAGGGTCTTAACTCATCATTACACTTGTTCAGATTTTAAAGAGCTGTGATTATTAAAATGAACAACTCTGATCACATCTGAGATTAGACACTCGATACAGGGGAAATTCAAAACTATTTAACATTATCCAAAGCTTCAGATTTCTTTGTGTGTAAAATTTGGCCAATATGGTTATGGCCTAAATATTGCTAACAGAGGGCCACTGTCAGATTCTGCAAGTGTCTTGTAAACAAATACTACATTTTGTACTGGCACAGTTTGTTTGTTTTTACATTATTTATGCTTAATTCTGACAAGTGACAGAAACAAAGTGGATTCTGCACCTTTAGAAAACATGTTGCCCAACCAGCTAGAGCAGTTCAATGTTTGTATGCAGAACTGGTGCAGCTCTCTGTGACTTCATGCAGACCTTTGGAGATGGAATGCCTCCTGTTCCCAGTGGTGCATCTGAATGTGGCACAAGTCAACATGGTGTGTTTAAGGCAAAATATACATAGCCAAGAAACTAAGGAATATTTGCATAAATGACTCTTCGACTTCTAAATCAGCACCTACCCAAACTCGAATTTCTAATTGCCTCATTATAAAACCCTGTACAATTGACCCAGATACGGAATAGAAGAGAGAGCTGACAATGTGAGCAGCACAGGAGTAGCTTGATGAGATGGTGTGTGTTTCAGAGTTGTAAGGGTAGATCCTAAAGGGATCATTTGAATAAGAATTTGCCCTGTTATTATGCCTGAGTTTTTCTATCCACCAAGACCTACCTAGAAAACTCATTTTTTTTTTTTGGTAGAAACAATGCATCATTATGGAAAACAAGGAGTTGCTCAGAATATTTTACATTTGCTCAGGGGCATGTGGTTAATATGCTCATGTCCAGATACAGGTTTCTCACCTAGAGCCATGGGCCATGGCTGCACATCAGTTTTGACCAGGGTGTTTTAAATCTTACTGTCCAGCCAACTTCCAGAGAGTCAAGATTGGTGGGTATGGGATTGACTTGAATGGTTTTAACATTTCAGATGATTTCAATAGCTCTGGTAGATTACATACTGGTTCCTAAAGCAGTGCATTGTTTTTAAATGGTGACAGCAGAAAGAAGAGTGCTATTTGTTCCTATAAAATGTAAAATGCTTAGGTATGGCAGTTCATGTCTGTAATTCCAGCACTCCACAGGTAGACATAGCCTGAGGTTCAAGACTAGCCTGGTCTACATAGCCAATTCCAGGACATCCAGGGTTCCAATGAAAGTCTAATAAAACAACAACAACAATGACATCATACATACACACTGTGACATGTTTCAAATATAAAAAAATATGGCCTGTTTCTTTCTGGAATGAAGCTAGGGGACAGAAGAAACTTTAAAGGAAACATTGGTTCTTGGTTCTTTCCATGTCTTTATAATTTCCTGTCCGTGTATAATTCCTTTGTTTACTTCCTCCTCTCTCTTCTTGAGCGGATTACCAACTCCTACCACTGTTAACCCTCATCCTGGAAGGAGCTTCTGTCTGCATCATTCTGAGTGGGCTTTAGCTTCCTCACATATGTTCAACTCTTAAAAACCTGTCGAAATCAAAGACCAGAAGATGTAGGAAAGATGCCAGGCAAGAGTGTGTTAAGTGGAAGAGAAGCTGTCTCCAAGGGATAGAAGGAGGCCTCTTAACACAGGCACGCACACACACACACAGATACACACACACACACACACACACACACACACACAGAAACACCACTGGCACAAGCATGTTTTCATATTTGTGTGACTGTTTCACACATATGATATTATGCTGTTCTGTGTATAAAAGGGTGGGGAAGTGTGAAAATGTGTCTTTATCATTCACTACATTTTGTTGCTCAAGACCAGGGATCTGGCTTCATTATCTTTTGTCTTCATTATCACACAATGTCTAGTATTGGCTCTCAAAAGTGGATGGAATGCATATTGAAATGAGGGGAAGAAGTAATGAGAGAAGGGGAGGAAGATATACATCACCTGGCATTTGACATGAAAGTACATTTCGGTGGTTCTGGTAACTGTCTTCTGTAGTCCAGCCTGTGGGCTGTACAGGAAAGACAATTCCTAATGACCCATTACTCATGTCCTCACATCTACACAGGAGCTTCACCTTTCTCTGGGGAAGTGAGGAAGGCTAGGAAATGGATGAAAAGCAGAATTCTACATCTGAAATAGCTTCTCTGGTCATGGAAATAGGTTTTCTACATCTCCATTGTATCTGGCTGGTGTTGGTATCAGAGCCTATAGACAATGTGCTATCACTGCCTCTGTAGATACTTTCTTACCACTGTCTGTAGAAGCTTCTCTGCTATTATGTCTTTAGAAGCTTTTGTACCACTGTCTTTGTAGACACTGTCCTACACTGTCTGTAGACTTATACTTCAGAGTGGCTTTGTATCTAACTTGGACTAGAGACAAATCTGACACTGGTGATGCTTGGATTCCTGCTCTCTGTAATTAAACTCACCAGGATTGAGTCTTGGGGAAGAAAAGGAAAATAAAGTCACAAACATATCGCCATTTCTTTTTTTCTTTAGGTTGGCTATCTTTCTAATTTACTTTCTCTGCTTTATCTTATTCTCTTACCATTCCTGTTCTAGCACTCTATTTGGATAGGTCATATTTGTTATTAGGAAAAAACTGGAGCTACTGTATACTTGTACAGTTAAGTATAATTTAATATATCATTGCTATAATTTATTTTAATATTTGAAATATGTAGTTTAGCTTGGTCTAAATCCTTCTATGTGATCCAGGGTAGTCTGGAACTCATAGCTCTCAAACTTCTGCCTTCCAAGTGCTGGGATTATCGACACATATTACTGTGCCTAGTCACTTAGGTGTTTTTATCTTTGGGTATTGTCAGAAGTTCTTTGAGAAGACATTATCTTATATGATATGGTCATTGACATTTTGTAATGTTAAATTTCCTCTACCATAGTCACCTGTGTTGGGTACCTTTCATGGTCTTTCCTGTCCTCTTTTTATAGGGAGCTTGTTTCCTAGCCTGTTCTTTGCCCTGGGTTGGTGTCTTTTTTTTTTTTTTTTTTTTTTTTTTTTTTTTTTTTGCATATAGAGTATTTTTTATTTAATTTTATATAACAAAGTCCAATTAAATGAAAACAAACATTTATACACAATATTTGGGAATTTGGGCGTCGTTCTTTCCAAACTACTTCCTGCTGGTAAGGGGCGCTGTCTTGGGGGATTCGAAGAAGATTCAGATATCCTAGCTGTAGTCTGTAGGGCTGTTTTGTCCAGCTGTTTGGAATGTAGGATCAGCTTGTACTCTGTTTCAGGCGGTCTGGTGTGATCAAACCACATTAGTCTGGAAGGAATCCACATCTTTTCATTTTCTGTGGAAACAAAAATAGAAATACTTTTCCCCAGTAACTTGTTCTTCAACTTAAATTTGGAGTCAAAGCGTTTTTTTTTTTTTTTTTTTTTTTTTTATTATTATTATTATTTTACATGTCGATCCCAGTTCCCTCTCCCTCCCTCCCTCCCTCCCCCCAAGCCCTCCCTCCCTCCTTCTCTCCCTTTTACCCTCTCTACCCCCCCCCCCCCACCCCCACCCCCCCCCCCCCCCCCCCCCCCCCCCCAAAAAAAAAAAAAGGGGGGGCCCAACCCATTGGGGTCCTCATAATCAACCCACCCCCCCTAAAAAAGGGCCCCCCCCCCCCCCCCCCCTCTCAAATAAACCGCTTCCCCCCCCCCCGGGGGTTTTTTTTTCAAACTCTTTTTTTCCCCCCGGGGTACCCCCCCCCCCCCCTGTCTGGGGCCTCTTGGACTCCTCGGACCTTCTGGCTGAGACCCATATTCAGGGGAGTCCGAGTCAGACCCCTGTTGGCTTCCCAGCTATCAGTCTAGTGGCCCTTAGCTCCTCCTTGTTCAGGTAAGCTGTCTCTATGTACTTCTACCGCATGGTCTTGTCCTCTCCATCTGCTTCTGGGTTCTAGTTTGACTCAGTGTTTATGTATGGGTGTTTGCTCCTGTTTTCAACAGGCATTAGTTGAGGACTCCATGGAGAAGTTAGTTGTTGATCTCACTCTCCGGGAAGGGCATTTATGATAGCCTTTCCACGGAAGCTGAGATTGTTAGTTGGGAGCAGTCTTGTAGTTCCTTCGACCTTTCTTTGTGTTCAACTTTATCTTCAAACCAATATTGGCTCCTTCTTTTATGTTCTCTCTCTCTGTCTCTGTCTCTCTCTCTCTTTCCTATTTTCCATTCCTAACCAGGCTCAATCCTCCTAGTCGCACATGCCTTCCTCTCCTCCCTCTCATTTTCTCCTACTTCTCTCTCCATTAGCTGTCCTCCCCCACTATACCTGAGGTCTGGGGGACTTGTCCCTTCCCAGTTCTGTGAGGGACTTTATATGAATCTCTTAGAATACAACTTGTATCCTAGTTCCTCTGGTGATGTGAATTATAGGCTGGTGATCATTTGATCTAGGTCTAAAATCCATATATGAGTGAGTACATACTGTGTTCCTCTTTTTGTGACTGGGTTACCTCATTCAGGATGGTTTCTTCAAGTGCCATCCACTTGCCTGCGAATTTCAAGATACCATTATTTTTTTCTGCAGAGTAGTATTCCATTGTGTAGATGTGCCACATCTTCATTAACCATTCTTCAATTGAAGGGCATCTAGGTTGCTTCCAGGTTCTTGCTATTACAAATAGTGCTGCTATGAACATAGTTGAACAGATGTCTTTGTTGCATTGATGTGAATCCTTTGGGTATATGCCTAAGAGGGGGATTGCCGGGTCCTGTGGTAAACTAATTCCCATTTTCCTGAGGAACCGCCATACTGATCTCCAAAGTGGCTGTATGAGTTTGCACTCCCACCAGCAGTGGAGGAGTGTTCCACTTTCTCCACATCCTCTCCAACATAAGTCATCACTGGTGTTTCTAATTTTAGCCATTCTGGCAGGGGTAAGATGGTATCTCAAAGTTGTTTTGATTTGCATTTCCCTGATAGCTAAGGATGTGGAGCATTTTCTTAAGTGTCTTTCAGCCTTTTTGATTTCCTCCATTGAGAATTCTTTCTTCAGTTCTGTACCCCATTTTTTAATAGGGTTATTTGGTGTTTTGTTGACTAGTTTCTTGAGTTCTTTGTATATTTTGGAGATCAGCCCTTTGTCGGATATAGGATTAGTGAGAATCTTTTCCCAGTCAGTGGGCTGCCTTTTGGTCTTGTCAACTGTGTCCTTTGCCTTACAGAAGCTTCTAAGTTTGAAGAGGTCCCATTTATTAATTGTTTCTTTCAGTGTCTGTGCCCCTGGAGTTATGTTCAAGAAGCGGTCTCCTATACCAATTTGTTCAAGGGTACCTCCTACTTTCTCTTCTAAGAGGTTCAATGTGGCTGGATTGATGTTGAGGTCTTTGATCCATTTGGACTTGAGTTTTGTGCATGGCGACAGACATGGGTCTATCTGCAGTCTTCTACACACCCTCATCCAATTGTGCCAGCACCATTTGTTGAAGATGCTGTCTTTGCCCCATTGTATCATTTTAGCTGTTTTGTCGAAAATCAGGTGTTCATAGGTGCATGGATTAATATCAGGATTTTCAATTCGATTCCATTGGTCTACCTGTCTATTTTTATGCCAATACCAGGCTGTTTTCAGAACTATAGCTCTGTAGTAGAGCTTAAAGTCAGGAATGGTGATGCCTCCTGATGTTCTTTTATTGTATAGGGTTGTTTTGGCTATCCTGGGTCTTTTGTTTTTCCAAATAAAGTTAATTATTATCCTTTCAAGGTCGGTGAAGAATTGTGGTGGGATTTTAATGGGGATTGCATTGAATCTGTAGATTGCTTTTGGTAAGATTGCCATTTTTACTATGTTTATCCTACCTATCCAAGAGCATGGGAGGTCTTTCCATTTTCTGGTATCTTCTTTAATTTCTTTCTTTAGAGTCACAAAGTTCTTATTATATAGATCTTTTACTTGTTTGGTAAGCGTTACACCAAGATACTTTATGTTGCTTGTGGCTATTGTAAAGGGTGATGTTTCTCTGATTTCTTTCTCTGCCTCTTTGTCGTCTGAAAAAAATAGGGCTACTGATTTTTTTGAGTTTATCTTGTATCCTGCTAGTTTGCTGAAGGTGTTTATCAGCTGTAGGAGTTCCCTGGTAGAGTTTATTGGGTCGCTTATGTAAACTATCATATCATCTGCAAATAGAGACAGTTTGACTTCTTCCTTTCCAATTTGGATGCCCTTGATCTCCTTTTGTTGTCTTATAGCATTAGCTAGAACTTCTAGTACGATATTGAAGAGATATGGAGAGAGAGGACAGCCTTGTCTTGTTCCTGATTTTAGAGGAATTGGCTTAAGTTTCTCTCCATTCAGTTTGATGTTGGCAGTTGGTTTGCTGTATATTGCTCTTATTATGTTTAGGTATGTTCCTGTTATCCCTGACCTCTCTAATACCTTTATCATGAAAGGGTGTTGAATTTTATCGAAGGCTTTTTCTGCATCTAGGGAGATAATCATATGGTTTTTCTTTTTCAGTTTGTTTATATGGTGGATCACGTTGATAGATTTTCGTATGTTAAACCATCCCTGCAATCCAGGTATGAAGCCTACTTGATCATGGTGGATGATTTCTCTGATGTATTTTTGAATTCGGTTTGCCATTATTTTATTGAGTATTTTTGCATCGATGTTCATCAGGGATATTGGTCTGTAGTTTTCTTTCTTAGTTGTGTCTTTGTGAGGTTTGGGTACCAAAGTTATTGTGGCCTCATAAAAAGAGATTGGCAATAAACCTTCTGTTTCTATCTTGTGGAACAGTTTGAGGAGTAGTGGTATTAGTTCTTCCTTGAATGTCTGGTAGAATTCTGCACTGAATCCATCTGGCCCTGGACTTTTTTTCGTTGGAAGGCTTTCGATGACTGCTTCTATTTCATTTCGTGTTATAGGTCTATTTAAGTTGTTTGTCTGTTCTTGATTTAATTTTGGTAAGTGATAGTTATCCAGAAACTTGTCCATTTCCTTTGAATTTTCAATTTTTGTGGAATACAGATTTTGAAGTATGACCTGAAAATTGTCTGGATTTCCTCTGTGTCTGTTGTTATGTTCCCCATTTCATTTCTGATTTTGTTAATTTGCATGTTCTGTCTCTGCTTTTTCGTTAATTTGGATAAAGGTTTATCAATCTTGTTGATTTTCTCAAAAAACCAACTCTTTGTTGCATTGATTTTTTGTATTGTTTTCCTGGTTTCTATTTTGTTGATTTCAGCCCTCAAGTTGATTATTTCCTGGCGTCTGCTCCTGCGGGTGAATTCGCTTCTCTCTGTTCTAAGGTTTTCAGTTGCGCTGTTAATTCATTTATGTGACTATCCTCTGTTTTCTTCATATGGGCACTTAGTGCAATGAACTTCCCTCGTAGCACTGCTTTCAAGGTGTCCCATAAGTTCGGGTATGTTGTATCCTCATTCTCGTTGAATATTAGAAAGTCTTTAATTTCTTTCTTTATTTCTTCTTTGACCCAGGAGTGGTGCAATTGCACATTGTTAAGTTTCCATGAGTTTGCAGGTTTTCTGCTATTTGTATTGTTGTTGAATTCCAATTTTAAAGCATGGTGGTCCGATAAGATACAGGGGACTATTTCTATTCTCTTGTATCTGTTGAGGTTTGTTATGTCTCCTAGTATGTGGTCGATTTTAGAGAAGGTTCCATGTGGAGCAGAGAAGAAGGTATATTCTTTTGTCTTTGGATGGAATGTTCTATAGATGTCTGTTAGCCCCAGTTGAGACATAACTTCTGTTAATTCTTTTGTTTCTTTGTTGAGTTTCTGATTTGTGGTCCTGTCTAGTGTTGAGAGTGGTGTATTGAAGTCTCCCACTATAAGTGTGTGAGGTTTTATATGAGCTTTGAGTTTTAGTAGTGTTTCTTTTACGAATGTGGGTGGCTTTGTATTAGGGGCATAGATGTTCAGAATTGAGACTTTGTGTTGATGGATTTCTCCTGAGATGAATATGAAATGACCATCTTCATCTCTTTTGACTAGTTTTGGTTTGAAGTCTAGTTTGTTAGATATTAGGATAGCTACGCCTGCTTGCTTCTTATTTCCATTTGATTGGAAAATCTTTTCCCAACCCTTTACCCTGAGGTAATGTCTATCTTTGGAGCTAAGATGTGTTTCTTGTATGCAGCAGAAGGATGGATTCTGTCTTCGTATCCATTCTGTTAATCTGTGTCTTTTTATAGGTGAGTTAAGACCATTAATGTTGAGGGTGAGTAAGGACCATTGATTGTTGATGGTTGTTTGATTTAGGTTTGTTGTTGGCAGTGGTATTGTGAATATATTTGTTCTGCTTCCCCCCCCCCCCCCTCTCTTTGGATTTTTTTTTTTTTTGCTTTTTCTTTTTTTGTTTTTGTGCCTCCCTTCCTTTGGTTGTTTTTTTCCTTTCCATCCTTTATTTTGGGGTGGGTTTTTTAATTTAATATAAGGAAATTTTAGTTTTTTATTTTATTTTCTTGTTCTCTTCTTTTATATTGAGTGAGAGTTTTTCTATTTATAGGAGCCCGGGGGCGGCCCCCCTTTTTTTTTTTTTTTTAAACAACCTCGACCCGCCCCCCCCCGCGGGGGGGCTTTGGAGGAGGAGAGGGGTTATTTTTTTTGGGTCCCCCTTTTTTTTTTTCCCTTTTTTTTTTCCTTCGCTGCTCTTAATATTTTTTCTTTATTCTGTATGCTAGGTGTTTTGATTATTATATGTCGAGGGGTCTTTTTTCTTTGGTCCAGCCTATTTGGGGTTCGGTATGCTTCTTGTACTTTCATGGGCATGTCCTTCTTCAGATTTGGAAAGTTTTCCTCGATGATTTTGTTGAATATGTTTTCAGCACCTTTGAGCTGGGCTTCCTCACCTTCCTCTATGCCTATTATTCTTAGGTTTGGCCTTTTCATGGTGTCCCACATTTCCTGGATATTGTGTGTTAAGGATTTGTTGGATTTATGGTTTTCTTTGGTCGATGAATCTATTTCTTCTAGTTTATCTTCTGCGCCTGAGATTCTCTCTTCCATCTCTTGAATTCTATTGGTTATGCTTGTGTCCGTGGTTTCCGATTTTTTGCCCAGCTTTTCAATTTCCAGCTTTCCTTCCATTTGTGTTGCCTTTATTTTCTCAATTTCGGTTTTCAAATCTTGAACCGTTTCCTTCACCTGGTTAATTGTTTTTTCTTGGCTTTCTGTACTTTCCTTAAGGAATTTGTTCATTTCTTCCACTTTTTTGTTTGTTTTTTCCTCTATTTCTTTAAGGGATTTTCTCATATCTTCTTTGAGGGCCTCTATCATTTTTATGATGGTGATTTTTAAGTCATACCCTTCTGCTTCCTCTGCTTTGTTGTTGTGTTCCATTCTAGTTGGTGTAGATTCCCTAGATTCTGGTGGTGTCATGTTTGTCTTTCTGTTGTTAGGTGTTCTCTTGTATTGCCTTCTTCCCATAGCTTCTTCCTGTAGGTGTTGGTGGTGTCTCTTCCCTCTCTCTATGGTCCTTCCCAGATGGGCTTATGTGGATCAAAGATTCAATGTCTGTATCTCTGTGTGGTCCAAGCTCTCTAGGAGGCTTCTCTCTGGCCAATAGCCGGGAGAAGAGGACGAGGGCTGGACTGGAACTTGAGAAGTTTTTGCAGGGTAGTGGGATCTCACTGGAAACTGGCGCTCTCCAGCTGAGACCTCGTTCTTTGGCAGGGCCCGGATTTGGGGGGTCAAGGATCTTGCCTGCAGGAACACCAAGTGGACCCGCAGAGATAGGCGGATCTCTGGGAGGGGGCCTGGGACTCCAGCAGAGGACTGGAGGCGGGGTCAGGGACCAAGCCGGTGGAAATTACAGGTGGTCCCACGTGGATAGTCAGGTCTCCTTTGTTCGGAGTTGCTCCGAGAGGTCTCCGAAGTAGGGTGGACTGTTGGCTCCACCCTCTGTCCCAGTGCTCAACCAGAGCGGCAGGACCGTAGGTGGGGTAGGGCACAGGGTGGGGGGTTAGGCTGGAGGTTGGGATGGGTGGGGGTGTATCAGAGCTCCAAGGGTGCTCTCAAAGGGGACCGGAGACAGGAGCAGCAGGATCAGGGGCCAATCCAGGGAGTTCAGGCGGGGGAGGGGGGAAAGAGGTTGAAGGGGACAGGCAGCCCCGATTGGGCCCAGACTCACCTCTGGCCAATAGCCGGCAGAAGAGGACGAGGGCTGGGCTGGAACTTGAGAAGATTTTGCAGGGTAGTGGGATCTCACTGGAAACTGGCGCTCTCCAGCTGAGACCTCGTTCTTTTGCAGGGGCCCGGATTTGGGGGTCAAGGATCTTGCCTGCAGGAACTACTCAACGTTCCAGCCAAAAAGCTGGGTTGGTGTCTTTTATGGGTTGACAGCAGTAGCAGAGCAGAGGGTGAGAAGGGTGTGAGATCTGGATTGCAGCTTCCAGCTTCTGTGGCAAGTGGTTATGGATTATAAATAGTTTTCTAAGTATGATGGTGTCCATCTTTGGTATTGGGCTGTGTTGATGTCCCTGGTCTGTACTGCCACTAGAAATAATGCTGAGGTCTGTGGCATATGCTGATGCCTGAGATTATCTGGATATCTGTGGTATTTTGCTGTCACCAGAAACCACGTAGAAATCTATGATCCATGTTCCTGCTGACTGTGAAAGTCAAAGAAATTCCCCCCTACCCCCATTGGTATCAATGGCTGCAGACTCACAGTTAAGAGGGACATAGAAGGCTTTGGTGACAGCCTTTACCCACCTCTTGGCCCCACAAAAGTAACAGCCTGGACAGGAAACCATTGAAGAGAACACTTAAAAATTGTGATAAGGATGCCTATGTGTAGCTCTCTACAATTAATGGCTTCTGGCAGGGATGGGGTTGGGGAAGGACTCAGTTTTCTTTAAGGGACTGACCACTGGAAGTTTGTCCATGTTCCAGTGCATATGGGTTTTTTCTTTCTTTCTTTCTTTCTTTCTTTCTTTCTTTCTTTCTTCCTTTCTTCCTTCCTTCCTCCCTTCCTTCCTTCCTTTCTTTCTTTCTTTCTTTCTTCCCCTCCTCCTTCCTCTTTCCATTCTGCTTCCCTTTTCCCTTCCCCTTTCCCTCCTCCTCCTGGTGTGTGTGGTGGGTGGAGATTGCAAGGGCAGAAGGACTGGGAATGAGTATGACCAGGGTGCATTATGTGAATTTCTCAAATAATCCATAAAAATATCTTCCTGTAGAAAAGACACAGCTCATCAGGTGACTGCCTGGTACTTTTCATATGCCCCTGACTGGACTTAGGTGACATGATCTACCTCCCCCTCTCTGCTACTAGACCTCAGATAGGTATTCTTTCTTCTTGTGCTTCTCTGGGGTGCTCCAGCATAGGGGAGTTTTCTGTTGAAGTCTTTGTCATCTTTATGAAGAATCTACTCTATGCTTGAATATGCTTGGTCTTTGGCTCTGACTTGAGGTCCATAATAAATGGACATATACAGAGAACTCAATATTCACTTTGCTGTATAGGGAGAAAGCCAGTCTTTTGTTTTTGATCTCTCACTCTTTCTTTATGTGCAGGGGAAAACTTACACTGTTACCTTTTCTTCAACTTTCTCCAGCCAATAATGACTTAAACATTAGCCAACTCCCAGAAGTTGCCATGAGACACATATATTCTTGTGCCAAGAACCCTGTTATGGGCTTCATGGTATTTTAGGAGATGTAGATTGAGATCTAAGAATACTGATTTTTATCTGGAAAGCATGTATAGGTAAATACTTTTGTTTTTGTTGTGCATTCTCTGAGATTATAAAGTTACCTAGAATAAGGGAGCAAAACATCAATTTTGTCCTATCACAAAATTAGCTTTTGTTATTCATTAGGCATTAATTCAAAATAATCTATTTTTTTGTTCCTAGCTTTGTTGAAGTCCTCCCATTTGGTAATTAACATTGCTTTTAATAAGTTCATATGCTTGCATGTCACATTGATAAAAATACATTTTTAAAATTTTCTTTCTGAGCAAAATATAGATAGCTTTTATTCATCTTTTTATACAAACAACTTAACCATAATAATTAGCTCGTCATTTGATACATCTTTTTAATGAAAATAAAATGTTTAATCTTTGTTTTTTTATCTTCATTTTTCATTGAAAACCTGGACATATCTAAAGAGAAAGTTTTGGCAAAGAATCTGCACTTTAGTCTACTATAAGAGGTATGTAAAATGTCAACAGATGAGGAAAAAGAGGGACTATTTTATAAATTTCCACTCATCAAATATGTGACAGGTTTGAGTCAATCAACTTAAGAAGTTACCAGTCCACTGATGAAACCATTTGAAGAAAATGTGCTGTTTGATGTTACAGAAGCCAAAAGTCGAATAAATTTGTCATCTGTTTTTCATTTTAATTCACTATTTCAGAAGTATTTACTGTGCATTAAAAAATCCTTTACCCTTTCAAATCTTTTGGACAACCTGGAAAAATTCAGAACAGTTTAACATGTAGCTGTAAAAGCATACTGCCAGCTGAGTTATCTTATCCACAACCATACTATTTATGAACTTTAAATTTGAACAGAAATTATCATCTTACTGTTTAAATAGCTGCTGATTTTAAGCATAAACTGCAAAAGAAAATATGAAAAGTAAAATCTATTACACAGAAAAATTAGTTGAAGGTTAAAAAATTACATGGTATTACTTGAAAGCATTTCAACTTTTGGACAAGAGGCCTGAAACAGTGCTGTTTTGTTATAATATAGACATATAAAAGGTTATACCTGTTTTGAGAAACTAGAGGATATCTTATTGTTATCCATAAGAAAATGTTGTTGGACTAAGACTAAGAGATGTTTCCAGTTCAACTTTTACCAATGCCATAGTGCCTTTACAACCAACATCGAATTTGTATTCCCCCTTCACTTTTATAAAACATCTTTCTGGTCCTGCATTTCTATTTTTAAAAAGATCCAGCACTTGCCAGCCCTTCTTCAGGTTGTCTGGCCTCATTCCAGCTACTCCCTCCACCTGGACAGACTCTGCTTTTGACAATGCTAATTTTCTCTCTATTTGGCTATAGAATCTTCCACTATGATACACACAGGCTGCTAGTGGTGCCTTGGGATATCCATAAAGAATGATTAAAAAAAAATATTCTGAATGCCACAATTTCTTGTCACTGATCTCTAGATAGACACAGGCAGGGAGGGAACTATCCGTGTGTTCTTTGAAAGCCACTGCCCTCCACTGCTTTTCATTAAAAATTCAGAGAATGAAATGTAAGATGTAATAATCCTCAGGTTTTCTTGGTTTGTTTCTGGGAGTGTTTTTATGCAGCTTCATCCAGGCAGCCAGCTTAGGAAGTGCCGAGGGAGTGCGACAAGGGTGTTGAGAATCCCTCAACAGGATCCCGTAATTTCTAGAAAAGAAATAGTTCTGCAAACAGGAGACATGATTACATAGACTTAATTAGCAGTTCAAAGTATTGGGAAGGACTTATCGTGGTAGGACGCATGTTTCTTGTTCTTTAATGAGTAAATGAGCCATCTGAGTGCACGAGCGCATATCAGAAGCACATGGCGATGAAGAAGCTTGGTAGTGGCAGATCTGATCAAAGTTTTCAAAACTGACTCCAAGCATTTGATGAAGAAGATTAACATGGAGACAATTTACCAAATAAATACAGCATAAAGAGCCAAGAGACCTTCGAGGGGACTTCAAGGCTCCAGCTTGCCCACATAAAGAATATCATTAAACAGCAAGGAAACAAAGACCAGAATAAGTATCTCGTGTGCTGTGTGTAGAGAAACTGAACTGCCGATTGATGATGTTTTTGTTCTATTTTTTTAAAATATATACTCCAGAAGACGTTTTCAGTTTTTAAATTCAAAACAAAGCAATGCTTTTGACCTGAGTTCTAACTGTGCAACTTTCCTAAGCCTTCTAAAAGATTTCTGGATCAGAATTGGTTAATTAGCGCTTTGTGTTGTACTGTGTTACATATGACCTAACCAGAGATAAAAAGGTTTAAAGGTCTCTTGTAACCCTGCAATGCCATTTGTAACACAAAAATAACCCCCTTTCATTACTGGCATGCCACTGTAGCACGCAGGTTATTTTTTCCCTTCACTGCAATAAGGGCAGCTTTCGCATCAGAAGAATTCTTGGCAAATTAATGCACTACCTCTTGGGCTAATTAAATTAGAAAGGATCAAAAATACAGAGCGGCTTTTGTGGTGGACACAATGTCGTGCTTCATGCATCTTGCTCAGAGAGGAATTTCTGCCATTTAGCCCCCTTTGCCTCTAGCAGTGTTCTGGACTCTCTAACACAGTCAAGTTCCTAATTTGCCTCAATGAGAGAGAATTATTAACTGATAACAAGAAAAGGAGCATTCACAGCTTCAGGCTGGGCTGTGTGCAAAGGGGTGATCTACCCAGCACCTGAAGCGCATGCAATTTTTATTAATTCCTGCCTAAAACAATGCATTCAGGAGTAAAATTGCTGTGCAGATGACAAAAACAATTACGCCTTTGATTAGTTTATTCTAAAAATGTGAACTACTTTAACTCACATATAACCAGATTAAAGAACCAAGGCAGTGGCTCACCTTTGCTGAAATCCAGTTTGGATTGCAGCAAGTGTGTTTTATGTTGAGAAGTTGCCACTGCCACTTAAACTGATCGCTCTATTGAAATCGCTGAGTGCACAAGTAATTTTGACAATAATTAATATTGTTCTCACTACACTGTGGTCCTTTGTTTGGAGGATGACACTGATGATGGTATTGCTATCTCCATGGGCACTAGGCCCAGAATGAGAGACAGGAGCTTCTACAATCAGTCCTGGCTTGATTATTTGTCCACCAGACTTTCTGTGACTCTCTGTTCATTATCCAGTCTTTTGTAAGTATGCCTGTTTCTTGATTTGCGGGTATTGTGGTAGCTTTGACCAAAACAAGATAGCATCATTTCTACTTCCTGCAGCATTAAGTGGGGAGGAGGGAATGCTTTCCAGGCATTTGGTATCACTACAACAGAGTTTTGTAAATGATTTCTGCTGAGTTTTCTTCTGTGGGTCTTTGGGAGACAGCTACAGTAGCCAATCAATCTGTTACATTTATTTGTTGGGCCCTTTCTCTGTTGTTATTAGGTGATAGGAGAAACTACTCTAAAGTATCTATTTTGATCTAATTATTCATTTAATGATGTAGTGGTAACTTTAGCCTTGAACTTTCTTCACTCTTTCTTATCCACACTTCCTTATTGAATGTCCATCTCATCTATTGAGAGTCTTCTAGGATGAGTCCACATCACAGTTTTCTATTCAAATTTTCTATACTTTAATTCATGGATTGCAAGATTCACAATTCTTACATACTGGAAAAATATTTGTTCTGCTGCCTGTAATTTTATTCATGCGTGATCTTTTAATTACTCAAGGATTGATATCATGTACTATGCTTTCTTTTATTGCCCATAGCATCTAACTTGGCATACCGTAGATACTCATTAAAAATCTTCTTGTTTTGCCAATTGGTTCCTTTAATGGGTACCAGGGATCAGTTCTTTTGGCAACATTAAATGTTTGTTTAAAAAGATGTATAGATGCTCATATGTAGCTGGAAAGTAGTTAAAGTCAGAACACAAAGAGAAAATTGTATTAGAGAAAATGCTTTCTTAGGAAGGTGACACATTATAGGCCATAGATTCTATTTCTTATATGGCCCAAATGACAAGATTCTGCCTAATATTGGCATAGATGGACTTTTTTGTTTTTGTTTCATTGAAAATAAGGTGGTTGACTTGCATTTAGGGCTATGTAATAGAGAACCTTTTTTTTTTTTTTTTTTTTTTTTTTTTCCGTGTACACTGAAGTATATCTCGGTGATGAAAGTAGTTACTAGGAGAACTGTGAGAATTGGGACTAGATGAAGGAAAAGGGGCTCAATGTCTCTTTCATGTTCATTTAGTAGAACACTGGCACAACTGCTTTGCTACATAAATAGGACCTTTCCTTTGTATTTATTTGCTTGGTCAATTTATGAATATCCATAATCACAGAACTTAAGTGTACACCAGGATGTGGCTCAGTTGTGTAGCTGTTCTCTTGTTCTAAGAAAATCTAGCATTTGAAGTTGTGTTCAATGCAAAGAATTAGGAGTTCAGCCTATTTTTATGATTTTATGATTTATGGCTTTTATGTAGGGACTCGTTTCAATTTTTTGTCTTCTTTCTGACTAGTTTCATATTGTGGTCAAGGTATATTTGATGTACAGTCCTGACTATGGAAAGGATGTCACTCATCGTGTCAAGGAAAGAGAAATTTGGGGAGATGGAACTCTTCCATATCAGCATAAAACACAATAGGCTTTCTTGATGTCATGAAGTTCTGTAGAGTAAAGTTGTGGTTCTGCAACACATACACATGTATGTGTACACACATATATGCATGAACACACACACACAAATTCAGGGACATAATCAACCTCTTTGTTAAATGGCATTATGATTTGTCTTCACAGAAGCGAGCTGGCATCCTGCTATGTGACAAACACTGGGGTGGGATTAGCTATGCACAGTTACTAGAAGCTGCCTCTAATTTTCAGAAAATTAGACTTTGAGATGTTTGATTTGTAGGATTTATGACAGTTTTTACCTGGAAGATCATTTCTAAGAACTCAGAGTTGGAAAAACAAAAGATGACATTGATAAAGAGAAATGTTCAGAAAAAACTATCTTTTATGAAATAGAGGAAATATTTTTCATAACATATCTTCAGACAGTTGAGATTTGTCTATGCTTTCTCATCTTTATATAATGCTTACATGTGAAACACATGCACTTTTGTACCTTTGCCCTTTCAACAATGGAATGTGAGCTTTAACATCAGCAAGGTGGGCTATATGAAAGACGTCAATTACAAAGGAGAGTTGCAACACCTCAAACTGTTTCTACAAACTCCTATTGTCTGCCAATGCTTTTAAGCTTCTATTTCTATGGATATATAAAGGATACAGTGAAAGAGAACATGTCTTTCTGGAATAAGAATGCCATGTTTAAAAATATCATCTGTATGTGTTTTATTTTTATTTCAACCATACGTGCTTTTATAAGTATTTGAAAAGAAAATATTTTAAAGTTTTGAAATAGAAGCAAGGGATATGTGAGTGTGGCAGCCTTAGCGTAACAATATCTCACATGCTAATGATTCATGTGGAGTTATGTGTCTATTTATATTGTCATTTGTTTAGGGGAGGGGTTGCTGGAGAAGGAAAGTACATAGTGTTCAACCTAAGGCAGGAGAATTCCCTGAACTTTGTCTTCATTTAACTGGAAGAGGCCTTCTTGTAACTATTGTTACTGATTCTTTTCTTATAAAAGCCTAAGATATATTGACAATTACTCTTTTCTCTGTTTCTTAAGAAGGAAGAAGTGTTTTGTTTACTATACAGAAGGGAAAAAAGTTTATTTTTTGATAAAATGTGTAAAAGAAAAATCACATTTGATGTGCTTTCTGGTTCACATGGTGTTTGATTGCCATAGGTGATCCTGGATCTCTCTGGAACTCTTTCCCACATAAATAAATGATGGTAACTTAAAAAAAACAACATCAAATTCTACTACACTAATCATGTTCACAGTGCAAGTTTAGTTTTATGTTGTCAAATGATTAGTGAAGTCAAAACTATGGTACATGAGCAAAGGTCAGGATGAACAGTTGACAAATGCCATTAAGCCATCATATAAATGGGATATTTTCATCCATATTACTACTTATTCACACAGTGTACCAGAAAATTAGTTATCTAAGAGATGGTGTATAAAATAAAACAGTTGACTTTATTTGTACATCTCTTACTAGATATAATCCAGAAAAAAGATTACACTAGTCAAACATTGAAATTCAATTTTTAACATTGTCACAAACCTGCAAAAAAGGCAGAGAAATCAGAGCATTTCAGATTTTACTTATTCTTTGTAAATAAATACAACATTCCTTCACAGAGATTAAAAAAGAAACCTTTGAAGGTATTAATTAAAAAATTATTAGTTCTTAAAATGCAGGGGCAAAAATAAATTAAAGCAGCTGCATTCTGTGCTCTCTTTTCTGCATTTACCCACACATCCATTTCTTGCCTTTTGCAATTACACAGAAGGGAAGGAGAAAACTATTTCCAGGTGTGTTCACTCACTCTGTTTCATAAATACTAAGATATGGCTTTACTACTGACAGGGGACACAGGAAGAGATTCTCATCTCTTCTGATCCTCTGCTACAAATGTAGTCACAAAATAGTGTAAAATAGTTCTTTTGAGTCTAGATTTGTGACTAAATAAATAAATAAATAATGGGTATTTCTTTCTCCCTTTGCTTGGAAATCAAGTCCACCCTGTCTCAACCACATAAATAGAACAATTTTCCCTCTGTGAACTGCTTGATGAGGCTGTGGCCAGATTCATATAAATGTCATAAAAACAGTACAGAATGGATTATTTTATGATTAAGATCTGTATGGATCTTTGTATGAATGCAACGTGCTTTGGCAGAGCTCTGCTGCATGCACACTAGTTTTAGTGTGTGTGGTGGAAAAAATGGTCTGCCACACTGTCACTTTAATGTCTTTTTGAAAAGGAACAAAAATCACTGGGCTCCACCAAAGGTTACAGCAATTGTACAAAGGTTTGGTCTGCTAACCAGTACAGTGTGTGTTCTATTTCTCACTGTGATAGTAATGAGAATAGATCCAATAAAGTGCCACAATATTTCTCAGTGCTTTGTCATGCAATGACACGTTGACATCTAATTGTAATTGCAAGGTGAAACTTTCCTGTTCTCTAATTTATGTAATAGGATTCCATTTTCCCTGGTATCTTTGTGTCACTGAACTGAAATCTTCCTTTCTTTGGATTTTATTCTTTAGTGAAATCTTTTGGGGGAAAGAGAGGCTTCATTCAGATTTTTTTGAAACACTTAGACAAGCTGCTATCAGTATGTGGATGCCAAGACGGTCCTTTAATAAAGAATTGTGGTTTAAGAATTTCAACCAAAGGATTAATGTATTAAAGTGAATAATAGCATTCAAGCAGTAGTGAAAATGATGATCAGAGTTGGAGAAAGGAAGATTATTGATCATGTGGCTCTATCAGCCACAAACAGGAAGAAGGAAAACAAAAGGGAGGAAAAGGAGATTAAAGAAACAAAATATAGTTTGGTATGCCAGCTGATTCTGTTGCTAATTATAAATCTTTGGCAAGAAGCCTTTGGCTATACAGTAACACTCCACTTATCTCAGGGTCAGCTTTCTAGCAGTCTCTAGCAGTTTCTAGCAGCCACACACAGCAGAGATCCTTTAATTGTACCCCTCACCACACTGACCAGATGGGAAAAGCTTCCTATGCTAGAGGTATTTAAGCAGCTCTTGGAAAATTTAATAATTTTGCATATAACTTAAGATTGCTTATGTAGTACATCTTCTTGTCTGGAATTTTAAGCTACTTCAAGTCCTTCTCCATGCTGCACTGGTGTGTCAGTCAAAAATGCATAGCTGTGCAGTTTAGCAAGCTATAAAATATTAATAAATACATGTGAATAACTCTTAACTATCAATACATTTTTAAAGAAAGAACTGTTTGATTGTCTCATGTCCTCAGTTGTGAAATCCAAAAAGTTTCTGAGACTGAGTCATTCAACCACAGCCTAGATGGATATCTGGGATGGGAGATGGAGTTTCAAGCAGACATTAGGTGATGGAAGGTGGATATCAATCAAAGATATGTAATTGAAATTGTAAATATACATCAAAACATAGATAATCTTAGAGCTATGAGTTTGGACACCATTTTAGGCTACCAGAGCAAATGGAACATGATCACTAGAATTAGGAAGTCATAGTTACTTTGCAGTATCTGGAGGACAAAGAGAGTCATCAAGATTCTTGGCTTGTTTGACTTTATAAATGACAGTGTTATGAATGAAGTGGGAAAACAAGACAACAAACTGAGAATAGAGACAGTGGCATGTTTGGAGTGCTACTTCTATGAGCATCAAGCAGATGACTCAACACAAGGAACATCAGAAAGATTTGGAGTCAACTAAGAAGAGCTAAAGGCAATAGTTAAAGGGAAAGTTTGAATGAGTTTGTTAATAGAGATAATGGAAAGAGTTAAAGAATGAGAAACAGGAACAGATCCTTGGTATTCATTTCAGTGGGAAAAAAGAAGTGGTCTGAAAAGTTACAGCTGGAAATGTCACAAGGAAGAAGAAGGAACATAGCCTGCAGCACTGTGGGGGAACAAACAGTAAGAAGAAATGGAGGAGGGGGCAAAAATCAAGGGCTGAGGACTAATTACACAGATACTCACATTACGATGTTGCCAGACTTTATGTTAGGGTGATCCCCACAGCCTCACTTTATGAAGGAGAACTAACATTCGATGGGGTGAAATGATGGTCCAAGTTAGCACAGCTAGCAAGCAGAGGAGCTGCACCTCATCTCAGATATTCTGTGCAGCTCAAGGCCCTTGGTGAGTGGTCAATTGGCTTTCTCTCTGCCAGTATTCCTCATCAGGAACCGAGATGAAGGCATCTGTAAGTCAGTGTCAAGAGAAGTCTATTTTGTAGAAAACATTGCACTGCTTTTGTTAAGCCAATATTTTATAAAGAAGCAAGATTTGATCATTGATTATGATCCTTCATTATCAATGTGGGTTTAGTAATATCAGCCAATACTACTACATCAGTATGTTTCTGATATGTAGAAAAATACCATGAGTAACCACTGATTCTTTTTTAAAAGTAATAATGATGTAAAAGTAAATTCTGAAAATAATAATGATATTTTAGCTCAGTTTTTGAGAGTTTGTGCTTTATAACTTTTGCTATTTCAATTTCAAATAAAACTAGGTCTCCTTATCCGGACAGAAATGAGCCACAGCTCACAGGTTGTAGCCCCTGTTTTGAAGTTCACATAATGATGTGGGCCCTTTTCAATGATTCACTCAACAACATCCAACTCTCATTTTATTTGCAATTATAATGGTGCCATTCAAGCCCACAGGGTGCTGTAATAATCTACAGTTTATGTCACATGTGACACTCTCTCTTCTCTTTGAGACCAGTATTCATCTAATTGAGGTTCCTCCCAGATTTTTAGTTTTCTCACAATTTCCTCAATTTGTTTCCTTTAAAGATCTGTTTTACCAGCTTCTCCACCCTTGTCCATTCTTATTTTGCTCTACAATGCAATTTTTATAACATTCTAACTATGATAATTCTATGTATTCTCACTAACTGGAGCAGTTCTCAATGTATAAATTCAACAACTCATAAAAATTCTCACCTCTTTGTTGTGTTGTTTCTGTCAGCAATTTCCCCTTTTCCTGTTATTTGTGTGTCTCTTATTAGGTGAGAAAGTGTTCAAAGAGTAAGACAAGGACAGCAGGAATCAGGAGTGGATTGTCAAAGTTATTAATAATGCAGACATGGATCACACACTACCAGCTCAAACTAGCTTAAGAGGGACGGACAGTGCTTCCTGCCTAGATGACATCTTAGATTAGCCTATTGAAAGCATGGCTATTCAGTTTAACTAGAATTCTAAATTTGCTTCCAAAAGAGGAATCATCTCACTACATAGAAAGTGAAGGAGTATCTATATTTGTGAATTTGGAAGAAGGATCATTTGCACTGCTCCTACTGTCTCAAGAGTCCTTCCTTCCTTTTTCTCCTCTCTCCTTCCTTCCCTCCCTCTCCCCATCTCTCTTTCTTTTCCTCTCTCCCTTCCTTTCTCCTCTCCTGTCCCATCCTTTTATTCTTCCTTCCATCTTCCTGCCCTGTCCCACCCTTCATTTCTTTATTCACAGAGCTCTTGTGGAGGTCAGAGAATAACTTTCTATAATGTTTGAGAAGGGTTCTCTCTTGTTTATTGCTAGCTGGATGACCCATGAACTCTTGGTAATTTCTTTGTTTTCACTTTTATTTCCCAGTAAGGGACCTACAGTATCCACCATTATTTATTTATTTATTCGTCAAATGTTCTTAATTTGATTTGTGAGTTACACATGGTATTGGGTAAAGGGGCATACTATAAAAATAAATGTAGTAAGATGGGCTGAATACAGGTGTGTGTTTTCCTAATGGAAAAAAATAATAATAGAGATATATCTGTCAGAATTCTTATATTTCAATCGACCTCCACTCAATGTACTTATAAATGTTATGAAAATAATCTAATATTTGACCTAAACAAAAATTTAAATTTGGAATAGTTTTGCAAACTCTGTGTGGGTGTTAGTTAAAGAGAAATACCACCAATTTTATTAATCTTTTCAGTATCTTTTATTGACTCATATAATGAAACTCTTCTAAAAGATCATGTAGGTACTTTTCTAGTGAAATTTATCTTTAATTTTCCTGGCTCCCACAAACTGTTATGTGGTTTTATTTTTCACAATGAATGTTACCTGTTTACATTTCAATAACCTTTGTGTGGTCAGTATTTACTAAATATTAATGGCCAATTATTTACTATGTTCTCCAATGTCTCAGAAGCTTGTTTTGTTGTTGGTAAAAAGAACAGCATTTAATAGAGTTGGGTTGGATACTCTTAATTAGGGGACATGAGGATATCCTGAGGATTGTTTGCTTGTCAACTTGATAAAAGCTAGAGTTATCTGAAAGGAGGATTCTTTATTGAGAAAACGCCTGCATAAAATTTAGCCATTTAGCCTTGAGGCAATTTTTTTTTAGAAACTTTTATTATTATTTTTTCTTATTTTACATATTGATCCCAGTTCCCTCTCCCTCCAATCATCCAATGTTCCCCCAACCCCCCTCCCATCCCATTCCCCACATTCTTCCCAGGGAGAGTGAGGCTGTAAGGCAATTTTTCATTAATGATCAATGATAAGGAAGGGCCCAACACATTGTGAATGGTGCCATCCCTGGGCTGGTGGTCCTGGCTTCTACAAGTAAGCAGGTTGAGTAAAGTCATGATGAGCAAGCCAGTAAGCAATCCCTCTCCATTGACTCTACTTCAAATTTTGCCTCCAGTTTTCTGCTCTGTTTGAATTCCTATCCTAACTTCCTTTGAAGGTGAAAGATTATGTGGAAATGTAAGGCAAACAAAAGGTATTTGTTTCCTAATTTGTTTTATCACAGCAATAGAAACCCTAACTAAGACAAGTTAGTACTAGGAGTGGAGTATTGCCGTGCAGAATTGACCATGTCTTTTTGGGAGGATTGTGGAAGGAATTTGGAACTTTGGCCTAGAAAAGCCATTGAGAGCTCAATGAGCTGTTCTGTGGAAGTTTGGGAGATCAGAATGTCAAGAAAATAAAAATGATGGAGGCCAAGCTTGTGATGTTTCAGAGGGAAACAAAGATTCTACTGGATCATTTGAGTTAAGAGTTCATAGTAATGATTAGCTCAAGTTGAAAATTTGCAGTGATTAACAAAATACCTGAATCACTAAAGTGAATCCTTTCTTTTACTGGGATAATGGACACTGGTTAGCTGGGTCTGAAGGATCAGCTGTTATTAAAAAGAGACCAGCATCACCATAGTGAAGTCTACTGGGAAGTGTTTCCTCAGGGTCAGCACACACAGAATCTGCATTCCAGAAGTGGCCAAGTTTGCAGCTGAATGTAGAACCTTAAAAGTCACCTAGGTGGTACTGGATTTAAAGGCATGAAGAAGTCATAGAAAGAAGCTGAGGCATGGACAGTGTGTCAGTCCTGGAGTGCCTGAAGAGAACTCAGGAGAAGCTAGTGATGAAGTTTATCATCCAGTTGCAACAGAAGACCCCAGTATTTTGGGTACACTACTACCATGGTATGGCTACCAAGAGCAGCAGATGATGTAAAGTGGAGCCAGTCTAAGCCTATAAAATAATCTACGTGTGCTGCAGAGTGGAGCCTGAGAAGTAGCCTAAGTCCTTTGTAGGAGCCCAGAAGATCCTGAGTTAGTCCCAGATGATTGGACATTGAGTTGTTTATACTTCTGGAGTTTGGGTTTGCATTGTTCAAATTGTGACTGTGCCCTAGTTACTACCTCTTGAAGTAAGAATATATTCAACTTATTTTATTTTACAGGATCCCATAATCAAGAGGCTTCGACTTTTAAAGAGATTTCAGATTTTCACAAAAATTTTGAATTTTAAAAGAAACTGAGTATTTTAAAGAAACTGGATTTTATTTTAATTTTAATTATTTATTTTTTATTTTACATGTCAATCCCGGTTCTCTCTCCCTCCCTCCCTACTTCCCTCTCACCCTCTCTGCTCCCTCACATGCACACTGACCACCCTCCCCTCCCATCCCCCTAACCCGATTTCACATGTAGGGGGGCTATGGTATCCAGGTGGGGTCATGTAAATCTGTCAAGTCATTCCAAGTAGGGATTAGGACTTCTCTCCTGTTTCTAGGTTAAGGCAGTATCCCTCCGTGGGGGATGTGTCTGCAATGTCCTTTTGTGCACCAGGAATAGATCCTGGTTCCACTGTCTGAGGTCCCTTAGACTGCTCAGTCCTTCTAGCTGAGACCCATTTTCAGGGGGTCTGAGTCAGTCCCATGCTGGATTCCCAGCTATCAGTCTGGGGGGCCCGCTATCTTCTTGTTCAGGTAAGCTGTCTCTATGTGTTTCTGCAACCTGGTCTTGTCCTCTCCCTCTGCATCTGGATTCTAGTTTGACTCAGTGTTTAGTTATGCATGTTTTCTTCTGTTTCCAACAGGTACTGGATGAGGGCTCCATGGTGGTGGATAAGTTATTTGTTGATCTCACTATCAAGTTGTTAGTTGGCAACAGTCTTGTAGGTCTCTAGACCTTTCTTTAGGTTGTTTTCTCTTCAAACCAATAAGAGCTCCCTCTTTTATGTTCGTTTGTTTTTTTTCTCTCTCTCTTATTTCTGTCTTCTGTTCCTAACCTGACTCAATCTTCCTAGTTTCATGTACTTTCCTCCCCTTCTCTCTCTCCTACTTCTCTCTCCATTCGCTGCCCTCCCCCACTTCCCATGTGCTCTGGGGGACTTGTCTCTTTCCCCCTTCTGTGAGGGACTTTATATGAATCTCTTAGAATACACCTTGTATCCTAGTTCCTCTGGTGGTGTGAATTATAGGCTGGTGATCCTTTGCTCTAGGTCGAAAATCCATATATGAGCGAGTACATACCATATTCCTCTTTTTGTGACTGGGTTACCTCATTCAGGATGGTTTCAAGTGCCATCCACTTGCATGAGAATTTCAAGATACCATTATTTTTTTCTGCAGAATAGTATTCCATTGTTTGGATTTGCCACATCTTCTTTATCCATTCTTCAGTTGAGGGACATCTAGGTTGCTTCCAGGTTCTTGCTATTACAAATAATGCTGCTACGAACATAGTTGAGCACATGTCTTTGTTACATGAGTGTGGATCATTTGGGTACATGGATATACCCATTTGGGTATAAGAGGGGGTTTGCCAGATCCTGTGGTAAACTAATTCCCATTTTCCTGAAGAACCACCATACTGATTTCCAAAATGGCTGTATGAGTTTACACTCCCACCAGCAGTGGAGGAGTGTTCCCCTTTCTCCATATCCTCTCCAGCATAAGTTGTCATTGGTGTTTCTAATTTTAGCCATTCTGGCAGGAGTAAGATGGTATCTCAATATTGTTTTGATTTGCATTTCCCTGATAGCTAAGGATGTTGAGCACTTTCTTAAGTGTCTTTCAGCCTTTTTGATTTCCTCTATTGAGAATTCTTTCTTCAGTTCTATACCCCATTTTTTAATAGGGTTATTTGGTGTTTTGTTCACTAGTTTCTTGAGTTCTTTTTGTGTCTTGGAGGTCAGCCCTCTGTCAGAAGTAGAATTGGTGAAGATCTTTTCCCAGTCTGTGGGTTGCTGTTTGGTCTTGTCCACTGTGTCCTTTGCCTTACAGAAGCTTCTAAGTTTGAAGAGGTCCCATTTATTAATTGTTGATCTCAGTTTCTATGCTCCTGGAGTTATGTTCAGGAAGCACTCTCCTACACCAATTTGTTGAAGGGTACCTCCTACTTTCTTTTCTAAGAGGTTCAGTGTGGCTGGATTGATGTTGAGGTCTTTGATCCATTTGGACTTGAGTTTTGTGCATGGCGACAGACATGGGTCTTTCTGAATACCCGATTTTTGACAAAACAGTTTAAAGAATACAATGGGGGCAGGAAAGCATCTTCAACAAATGATGGTGGCACAATTGGATGATTGTGTGTAAGAGACTGGATTTTTAAGTGTTTGAATTTTTATAGACCACAGAACTTTCAAAATCTGGAATATTTATATTGTACTATTTAAGTGTAATCTTGGGGTAAATAAGAAAGGAAATG
Organism: Phodopus roborovskii; assembly: GCF_943737965.1. Classification (NCBI taxonomy): domain Eukaryota; kingdom Metazoa; phylum Chordata; class Mammalia; order Rodentia; family Cricetidae; genus Phodopus; species Phodopus roborovskii. The sequence continues at coordinate 57,956,043 of NW_026126418.1, read as the reverse complement.
GGTTATGGATTAACAATGATATGTTTGTGTGTCAAGTTGATAAAGGGTCAATTGTGCTGGCTAGTTACCCAATTTGACACAAGCTAGAGTTATCTAAAAATGCCTCCATTAGTGATTGACGGGGAAGCGCATAGCCCATTGTGGGTAGTGATTAACTGTGATGTAGACATGTAAACCAAATTTTTTTGATCATGATGTTTCATCACAGCAATAGAAACAGTGACAAACTATTTTTTTATTTAGTAGATGATGTAACTGGGGTACCAGGGAGTAAAGTCTTATGGGAAAGCATTTGAATCTGTGTCTGGGATCAAGAGCTGCCTTTCTTTACAACTATTGTTTATTTGCTGAAATAAAGATACATTTACTTAATCAATATAGTATCAAATATAGCTTTCATATATTGAATGGTATTTTCAAGATTGTATACATAGTCATCTAAGTGACTTAAGATAATTTTACTATAAAATTGATATCAAAATGAAGTTGTTCCATATTAGCAACTATGAGTAGGTCAAAACACTGGTGCTGTGTTGTGGCCTATTGATGATTTCTTTGCCTTACTTTTGTTTGAGTATTAAATTGTTCTACAGGTCAGTGCTTAAAGGATGCTATATGTCTTGAGGGTGTGTTTAATGCCTGGTTACATCAACAGATCAAGAAGTGACCCAACATGCCAGCACACCATGACATTGTGACTTTATTGCCCTGATTCTGTCTTCACAGCACAAAACATGAACTTCAATTTACACTGGTTCATGTTTAGAGTCTAAAATGAATGAACAAATTAAATAAATTCCTCAACTTTGTTGGGAAAGAAAGTTTAAATTGTGCCGTCTAGTTTTCTGTCAGCTTGATACAAGCTAGAATCATCTGAGAGGAAGAAATCACAATTGAGAAAATGACACCATAAACCCAGGCTTCAGGCAAGTCTGCAGGGCATTTTCTTCATTAGTGAGTGATGGGGATGGGCACAGACCATTGTGTGGGGATACACCTGAACTGGTGGTTCTAGGTTTCATAAGAAAGCATGATGAGCAAGCCATATAGAACAAGTCAGTAAATAGCACTCCTCCGTGGCCTCCAGGTTTTCACTAGGTTTGAGTTGGTTTCTCTCACTGAACTATGACTGTAAGTCAGATACATCTCTTCTTTCCCAAGTACTTTTGACCATTTTTTCATTACAGCAATGGTAACCCTAACTAAGATCACAGTCAACAGATGAAAATGCACATTTTTGAGATTTTACTATGGTTTATACAACCAACAGGTGAGGCTTCAGTTACATCATTCACTTTCACATATATGTGATCAAGGAGATTGGGTAGAATAAGTAGAGAATATAAATAAGTGTTCCTGTCTCTTTACACTGTAAAAAAAAAACCCTTTGATTAATATGCTGAGTGGTGTTGTGTAAAATGAAAATATTGAATGGTACATATGATTTAGGTTGTGTTAATATCCTGAAGCTATATTTTTAATCACACATTGGGGACATGAATTATTTTATACATCGTAATGATCTACTAGATTTTCAGCTGCTATGACCACTTAATTAGAAAATTTCTTACATGATAGAAAACAAGGCAAATTATTCCAGTTCTGTTGAATTTATTTCAGTAACGTTAAGTATTTTATAAAGTAGGTACGTGTTACTTCATATTCATAATAATTATGTTGTTTAGAAAGTATTTTGGAAAGTTTCTTATGGCGTATTGTATTCTATAATAATGTATATTTTCAATTTAGGACCAGAAGTCCACACAAAAGGCATGTGGTCTAAGCATGCTCATGGTAGTCTGGGTCTTATTAATAATACTTATTGTTACTCTGAGGCTCTTCAAGAATTATTGTTTCCCAGGAAATGGCATTGACATACATTGACCTTAGTACTTCAAATATTAATTCCTTCAGTATAATGCAGGAGAGATATTATGCCTGTTTTATGGAAAAGGGAAATTGAAGTGTTATAAAGATCATACATGTTGTATCTTCAGGAGTCATCCTAGGCTACTCTGATATGGAATTGTCTTTAATGCACTATGAAGTCTGTGCTATCCCTGTAAAGATCTAACTTCTGATGAATGTTAGAGCCTCTTAATTCTTTGGCTACTGTTGAGGTTTGTGTGAGATGTCCCTAAGTCTTGGATATGTGACTCCTATGTCCCAATTATTGGTGAGTTTGGAGAGACTTAGGAGATGTGGTTTTGTTGTAGGGAAGCCTGCTGAGGTCAGGCTTTGAGGTTTCAAAAGCCATCCAAACAGCATCCCCATTCTTTTCTCTCTACTTCTTGTTTGTGGATTGAGATGTAAGCTCTCAATTGTTTCTGCTGCCGTGGTTCTGTCTAACCATTGTGTACCCTAAGCCACTGGAACTTTAATCCTCTTATGTACCTTTCTGTAAGTTCTATATGATTTAAAAATATTTATTTTATCATTTTGTGTGTATGAATATTTGCTTGCATGTCTCTATGTACACTGCATACATGTCTGGGTCCACATAGGCCAGAAGAGAGCATTGGATCCGCTGAAGCTGGAGTTAAAGATGGTTGCGAGCTACCATGTGGGTTATGAGAACCAAGTCTGAGTTCTCTACAAGAGTAGCAAGTGCTATTAACCACTAAGCTGTCCTTCTAGTCATTTCTTGTATGACTATTTTATGGAACTTTTATTATTAAATTAATTGTGAAGAATAAATACTTTTATTGTAACATTTTTTTGGCATGCTTATCACTTATTTTGATCATACTTATCCATAAGTAGCCTGATTTTGGTCATATCTCCTCCCTCATGATTACTCTTATTTCCCCAAATTGTTTTTCCTTTACAGTATTATATCTTTCCCACCCCTGATTTAGTTTTAGAACATGGGTTAGCTCTGAAATGTTTTTCTTTCTGTATATAGTTTATTATTGGGAATAGAATATTTATTTATGTTTATTTTATTTAGAATATTTAGATATGTTACATTTGTTTATGTTGCGGATTATTTGTTTAACTGAGTAAAGATGTGTTGCTTTTTTTAAAATGTGCATTTGCTTAACTATGTAAGGATGTGTTGCTGTTTTATTTTGCCTGCCTAAGGCACCTGAGTAGTCTAATAAAAAGCTGAATGGCCAATAGTTAGGCAGAGGAGGAATAGGTGGGGATGCTGGGTAGAGAGAAAAGGAAGCCAGCCATCCAGGGGCTGGCCAGACAGACACAGAGGAAGCAAGAAAGCAGGATGTACGGTATATGGGTGAGGTAAATGAGCTTTGAGGCAGCAAGTAGATTAAAAGAAATGGATTAATTCAAGTTAAAACAAAAAAAGAACCAGCTAGAAACAAACCTAGGCTAAGGCCAAACATTCATAATTAGTAATAACAGTGTTATGATTTGGGAGTTGGTAGTTAAGAAAGCCTGCTATATTTACATTAAAATATACCTAATATAACTACAAGTTTGATTTTTATACATGACTATCTACTAATCTATATTTCTTAATTATACATTATATTTTTAAATGAGCAGCCTAAGCACAATACCTTAAACAAGAATGGAAACATATATATATATATATATATATATATATATATATATATACTTTGTATCAGTATACAAAAATCCATACCAATGTAAAATATTTGAGAGTTATATTTGCTTTCTAGTTTAAAGTAGATTTGATAATGTACTCCTTTATCCTACCCTTTCCAGTTTTTTTCAGCTAACATCATGTTCAGTGCTATTCAGTTTTCTGTAACATATATCTTATTCTTGTAATGCCCAAGTAATACTTCATTGTATATATACAAAATTTTTGTTATCTATTCATCTATTGGTGGTTATTAAGACTGATTCTGTAACTTTCTTATTGTGAATAATGCCATGTTAAATGTAACTATGCAGGTATATTTATTGCATATGCTGCTCTGGATTCTTTCAAGTATATGCCAAGGGGCAGTATAACCACAGCACACTGTATTTCAATGTCCTCATATACTTTTCATTGTTGTGCTAAAATATTGGCCAAAAGCACTTTATCTTATATTCCATCACTTAGTGAAGCCCCACAGTTTCTGTTCAAGATAAGAGCCTGAAGGCAGGAGCTGAAGCAGTAGCAATGGAGGGGTGCTGCTTATTGACTTGATCCTCCTTGCTGGGTTCAGCTTGCTTACCTGTCCAAACAGAATTACCTGCCTAGGTGTGGCATCACCCACAGTGGCCTGCCCTACATCAACCATTAGTCAAGAAAATGCCTTCCAGACTTGCCCATAAGCCAGTCTGATGGAGGGATTCTTTTGTTGAGGCTCCCTCCTCACTGGTGATTTCAGTTTGTGTGAGGTTGACTGATGCTTACCAGGGCATTCTATTTTGAGTTTCTCAAGGTACTCATTTTTCTGGTATATAGACTAATTTATATTCATATCAGCAACTTTTAAAGGTTCCTTTTGAGGAGAATTAGTAAGGACACGGGTAGAAAAGGAAAGTCAAAGCAGGCTTTCTGTTCCCAGCTTTTTGTTCCCAGACAACATTGGGGTACCAAACAATGGGTAGGCATGGGGTCTATAGCTAAACAGGCCACCCAGGTTAAAGGGAGGGCCCTGGGAACCTATAAAATACCCAAGTAGCATCCATTTATTGTACTCCAACCCTTAGGACCTCTCTCACCCTAGGGGATGAAGAAACCTGTAATGAGTGGTTATTTGTCTTGGCTGGTCCACAGCCCTTGGCCCCCAAATAAACACACAGAAGCTGTATTCATAATAAAGCTGTTGGCCAATGTAAAGGACTTCTTACTGGCTAGTTCTGTCTTAATTATTAACCTGTTTCTATTAATTAAAGTATTTCTACATGGCCTTATCTTACTAGAGAACCCCTGGCATGTCCTGTCCTCCTGGTCCCTCATGGCTACTCCTGTCTGTCTACACTTCCAGAATTCTCCTCATCTGGTAGTCCCACCTATCCTTCCTGCCTGGCCACTAGCCAAACAGTGATTTATTCATTAACCAATAAGAGAAACATATATATAGAAGGAAATCCCCCATTACTAATCACACTTATATTCTCTGCAGCTTGGTTTTCTGTCTCTCCTGGATTTTCAACTCTTTGTCAATACCAGGGAAGGAGTTCTGTGATTCCTTTAGACAACTCCCAGTACCTCTTACATGTGTGGCATATCCTTGCCAGATTTGTTGCTTTTTGTTATTTTGTGAGTGTGCGTGTGCCTGTGTGTGTGTGTGTGTGTGTGTGTGTGTGTGTGTGTGATAGAACCACAGTGTAACTTTTTTATTGGCATGTGGTGTTGCTAAATAGCCCAGATCAGCCCTGAATTCATTATATAACACAGGCTATCCTCCACACACCCTCATAATACAGATCAGCTGGCTCTTAGCTCATTCTGTAGCCTAGGTTGGGCTTCAAGATTCTCTGACTTCTTGCCAACTCAAATGCTTATGTTTGTTTTCTCTTTCCTCCCCCTCTTGTTTGTTCCTCCTTCTCTCCTCTTCCCTTCCTCCTTCTTCTAAATTGTCTTTCCCTAATAGCTAAGGAGTTGAAGGGTTTTTTTCTTGTATTTATTGGCAATGTGTACATTTTCTTTTGAGAAGTGTTCAGCTGGTTTTCTTACTCACTGATATGCCTATTTGTCCTTCTGGTATTATTTTTAAAATATTCTATATGAGTAACTAGGACATATTTTCTACTGTATTTGGAATATGGAGTCAACAAGTTTAAAATATGCATTTGTTTTTATTGATTATATTAAGTTGATAGCATTTGTGTTGATCTTGCTTTAGTGAAAAGGCTGTAATGATGTTTTATGTGATTCTAATCATGCACTTACCTCATTATGTCAGGACAACATAGGTGAGCAGAGTGCTGGAGAAGTGCAGTATCCCGGAGTGATGGATCAGTTGTTTTCAATACTGGCTTGGTTATAAATCATCTGTTACCTGAGTGCCCCAGGCAGGGATACTATCTAGGCTATCTGGGCACCATTGTCCTTATCTGCAGAGGAGAGTCTGTCAAACCCCTCATGTTTTTAATACAAGGGTTGGTCTGAGAACCAGGTTACTAAAGCATTTGATAGTGACTTAATGGCACACACATATCATATTTATTGTCTTTTTTAAACTTGTGAATGGATAAATAAAAGGTAACTATTTATTTGACCCAGACAATCCTTTGGATCTCTAACTTCCTATTTGTAGCACTATGTCTGTTGCCCAGTCCCCTCTTAGAGACATTTTCTGACCTTTCACCTCTTGTTCAAATCCTGGCCAAATGCTACTTCTGTGTGTTCCAAAGTACCCCATGTGAAACTGCATTAGTGGATTTACTGCATTACCCTGGCTGGATGTTCTGTGACTGTCTCTTCCATTAGACGGAGCTCCTAGAGAGCAGCGACAGTCAGCTTTCGTTTTTCATCTCTCATTCACAGCAGAATGGCTGGCCCACTGGAGATGCTGCTTCTGAATGTTTACCATCCAGTCATAAAGCTTGGAGACACTATGATGACTACTTTATATTTTAAACAAATATTCCTGTTTAAAATATTGTTCCACTTAGCTGGCTGATGACTTATAATAAATATGACATTGTAATTTCTAATTGGAAGCCTTTTAATTTCTTAATTAGGTTTACCAATTTATCTTATGTCTAGTGGAAAACCATGAGTGTAATTATCTTTTCTTTTTCTAGTGTTACTAGGGATTTTCTCTTCCCCTTTCTTTTCTTTTGCAAAACATGAAAATTCCTTGCAACTTTCTCCTTTCAGTGTTCTACCGAGCAGTTTATGGACTGGCAACCTGCCAAACGGTGATCCATTTTCTCAAAAACGTTGTCTGAGACCATGCCAAGCAGGCACACAGGCTTATCTACCGCATCAGAGTACACTCACATAATTCGTGCAAAATTATGTTTGACATTAAATTATAAACCCTTAGCATAATAATAAAAAAATAAATAACCCTCAAAGCAAATTAAAAATATGTTTTCACTGGAGCAGGTTATTAGCACACTGGAAACTTGATCTTAGTCATCAATCCATGGGCACACTTCCATTTCTGGAGGGGTTTGAAATTTCTGTCTGTGCAGAGAAAAATTTCTAATTCATAAAATGAAAATTAGCTAATAATACAATTTTTCCTCCTGAACTGCTCTGTTGATAAAAACATGTCCACTGCTATCATAGAAATGAGTGACTTTTCAAATAAAGTAGTTTGTGTTGCCATAAACAGAAGGGTTATGGCTGCTGCTGTTTTTTTTTTTTTTTTTTTTTTTTGCCAAAAGAAAGAGTACCCAGCTGTGGCTTGCTCATCCCTCTCTCTCCTCCCTTCCTCTCTTTTTCTCCCTCTCCCTCCCTTCCTCCTCTTTCTCCTGATAAAATATTTATTCAAATATCCCTTCTTGGGATCAGTAGATTGGTATAGCCGAAAGAGAGCCCAGCATAAAGAATGGAGACCCTGTGAATTTGTGCATTCTGAAGCAGAGTTCTTAATAGTAATAAGCAGAACATGTCTGGATGGCAGAAAACTCCTCTTGATCAAACAGCATTCCAGATTCTGGACATTTTGCATGTTTTCTCAGATGTCAACAACCCAAGTCACAAGGTCGGATTGTTAGCTTCCTGTGCTGCTAGGGTTACAGATTCAACCCAGGTTCTTGCATATGCGCAGTAGGTACTCTGAGGAAGAGTTAAGTTTTGATGTGGTTTAAATGGTTGCTCTTAGGTTATGATATATAGATCCAAAAAATGTGTTTCAATTAAAATATTACCTGTAAAATAATTCATTTAACTCCTGGTCAAGGTTAAATTATTATGTTGGTTTTTCTCATTATAAGCTAAAATATAATCATACAATAACAACAAACTTGTATCTCCAATGTATTTATTTATAAGGTTAATTTTAATTGGCTCTCACTTACTTGTTAAAATCAGTATTATTACATGAAATTACATTTAGACATTTGTGTAAATGTTTATTACAGGTAAGCAGATAAGTTGTATGCTTTTATGACAGCATAAAAAGTGGATATGCCTTCTTTAACTTAGCAAGAAATAAACCTCAGTAATCAGATGGACTCTATCTGTGGGAAAGACACAAGAGTACCATTTTACACAAGATAACATTTCAAAATGATTGCCAGGTAACTTGGAAAATTGTAATGTGTCTGTTCTGCTGCCAAATTCGTCTTAGTCCTGGGAATTAATTTTCCAACATTGTTTTGGAAGTAAGAGGTGAATTCATTATTTGGAAGTCTGATGTTAGACAGCTTCAGATGAACACGGAACCACTAATATAATTGGACTCAGCCCCTTTATCTTTCAAGGGCTCTTTTACATGACAACACAATATACACACTGCTCCAAGGGACACCTTTGGCATGTCTACAATTCTAATTTCTTTTTACACTCTTGTTCATTGTGAATTCTTGGAACCTAAGCAGGATAGCATAGTGGTGTTGGGGGTTGGTATACAAAGCCCAGTGACCATCAGCCTTTCTCAGCAAGTTGGTTTCCTGAGAGCTCAAGGATCATTTGTAACTATTGCCAGAGAGAGCTACTGTTCTCAGCTGTGGATGCAAAGCTCTGGTATGGATTTCAGTGGGGACTCATGATTTCTAAAGGGGCGATGGGGAGCAAGCTCACTGGGAGGCATGGGTTGCTCTTGTACAGGGCATTTGTGGAGTTGCAGGGTCAGGCCAGGCATGCAGGACAGTGTCACACCAAAAGCAGGAGGCACAGGTGGATTAAACTTTGTCCAACAGACAAGTTTAGAACACTACTGAGTAATAGATGTTCACACTCTTGGTATCAGAGATCCCAAAGACTAAAAAGCATTGAACCTTGTTATAGACCTCCAGACAAAATTGAATGGCAGGTACTTGGCAGGAGCACAGTCTATATCGGTCTTTTGCCTTGTTTTCCCACCTTCTCCCAGTTACCCCTTTTCTTTTATCTTTTACAACAAAACTTGATTGATAAGCATGTCATATTAAAGTTTATCTGATAGTATTTATTAAGAGGCTAACATTCTGTCAGAATTCTTTTTCTACTCTTCTTTTTCTATACTAACGGCTTTATAAAAACCTTCAGACCAAGGCAGAAGTCATTAAAAATAACGCAGTAGCTTAAATAGTGCCAATGGCTTTTCTGGGGCAATAGGCTACCTTTGGGTACGCCTGGGTCAAAACTCCTTAGTTAGGAGTTAACTCCATTTAGGGTTCTGCCTTGGAGTTCCGGATTGGACATATCTCTGCTGCCTGAATTTTATTACCATGCAATAAAATAAAGTCCAAAGTACTTAAACTCTTTTTAATGAGGACTACCAAAATATTTTTATTCTGTGGCTCTCCCTTTGTGCTCTTCATATTTTAATGAGATTTAAAGGGGTGGTGGGAGAAACAAACAAAAGTACATTTCAGCCATATCTACATGACATTGATAAAGTGATGGCACATAAAATATTGAGATAAGCAGTCATTTCATTTGTTCGGATATAACAAGAAATAACTAGGGCTTTATTTTCTTCTTTTTGTCTTTCTCCTGCTGAATAGGTCAGATTAACCATGTGTTTGCCTCAGAATCAAGACAGTTACAGTTAGTTTCAGAAAGAAAACAGAATAGTTTTCACACTGTTTTCTTTAGTTGTTCTTTCATTTTCTTCTAGTTTGGCTATTTCTTTATTTTTTGACCTTAAAATTTTCTTAGCATAAAACAACAAATGAGAACCCCATATTGTGAAGCCTACATTAATTTTAAACACAAATGATTAAAATAACAAAACAAAACTCAGTAATCAAAATTTTAAGGTACTGAACTAGATGAGTGGCTAGAAGCCAAGGATTGAACTCTGCATTGGTGACACAGTAAACTATTTAACATGTATACACAAAGCTGATGAAGTACTCCTTTGGGATCTGCAAGAAATAAGTGTTTTGCTTTTTAAATATCACACAGACTATTTGACTGCATGTATATCTTTTGGTTGGTGTTCTCTCCACCACAAGAATTAACCAGAACTTAGAGCAATACCATGTCTAAGTCACAACAAAGCTATTTCGGCTGAGTTATTGAATTGAAATGAAAAACAATTGTTTAATGACTCATACTTGACTTTTTGAATGAGAAGCAATATGGTCTCCTCTGTATGCTTTCTGCATGTAGTTATTTCAAAGTTGCACTAATTTTGTAACAGATAAAGAAAATTGTACGTATCTTCTTAACTAACACAGCCGAGAACACTGGCTGTGTCTCTTGCTAGCATATGGTACTCATCATTAGCAGTAACAGGAGCAGCCACCTCCTCTAGTTGACTGGTAGAAAATAGGGCTCCAACTCAGAACTGTCTGCTCGCCATAGCCTTTTCTAGTTAAATTGGTACCACAATCTGTAGGGTTTCATCACTCCATTGGCAGTTTAGTATAAACATCTGTTTCCAGTCTTTTATATCCTATCTGGGATTTTTTTTTCAGTCTCTCTGACTTATCTGTCCTTCTTTCCTTTCCCACTTATTTCCCTTGACTTTGAAATAATACTACAGTTTGCAGTATTTCCTTGATCATTTGCTCAGATGTGTGCAGCATAAAAGGTACTTAATTATCCTACATTTTTTTTTCTAGAGCCTAAGCTGTTTGTTTGTAATATCTCCCTACCCCCTTAAACGTTATTGTACTCATTCCTCTCACAGCTCAATTTTCCTTGGAAGTAATGTAACATGACTTCAGATTTCAGTGACGGTGGTGACTATTTCATTGTGATTGCCTCAGCAACAAAGCCCACAGAATCTTATTCAAGTTAAACAATTTCTCTGTTCATTCTTGAATGTCAGTGTCTTAGTAAGGGTTTCTATTGCTGTGAAGAGACACCATGACCACAGCAACTCTTACAAAGGAAAACATTTAATTGAGGTGGCAGCTTACAGTTCAGAGGTACAGTCCAATATCATCATGGTGGGGAGCATGGCAACATGCAGGCAGACATAGTGCTAGAGAGGTAGCTGAGAGTCATACATCTTACAGGCAACAAGAAAATGGTCTGTGTGTCACACTGAGTGCAATTTGAACAAAACAGAGCTCAAAGCAAGCCCCCACAGTGACACACTTCCTCCAACAAAGCATACCTACTCCAACAAAACCACACCTCCTAATGGTGCCACTCCCTATGAGAATATGGGGGCCAATTAGCTTCTCAAGGTTCTAGTGCTCAGGACTCATACCATCCCAGTGTACATTCTATTGAATTTACAATGTTGGGAAACAAGGGTATTTCTTTCAATTTCATCTATTGGAGAAACAGAAATCCCAAGTCAAAGACAGTAGAATCTTCAAAACCAACTATTGGTTAAGTATCAGCAAATGTCCTACACAGCAGCCTTTATTATTAAGGTACATAGAAAGCTTTTATTTTCTTGTCTTTTGGGGGGATGCTAGTCGTGAAGATTGATGTTATCCAAGTCACAGGCAGTAGGGAAATAGTGGAATTCTGTAAACAACTGACAAGCAATGCTTTGTTCTTGTTGTCCCATTAAGCTTAGTATGAGGTGTTATACTTAATGAAATGTGGTGAGTAAAGTGTTATTTCCTATTGGTTACTGTAACAGTCATTAACAAGTAGGACAGACTAGTACTGAAAATAGAATGTTGTATCCATGACAACACAGAGTACAGCTTTTCCATTTTCATCAAATGAGGCAGCAATTACTTAATATTTTCTTGATTTATTAATTTCCATATAAATGGGGATAACAAAAAGAGTTGAGGTAGGCATTTAATAAAGCTGTGTTAATTAATATTTTTTATGTATACCATTTATGTAATGAGTGGGTCTCATGCAATCCTATAAACATTTGTTGAGATTGTACTATATTATAGACAATAAACATATAAAATGAGTCAGAGACAATTCTGACAAAGTTTTTATGGTGTAATTGATGTTGAGGTTCTTAAGGTAGTGTTTCTTAGACAAGCAGTGTCAGTATCATAGAAACATGGAAAAAGTCCCAAAGGTTTTCTGGGCTCATATTTGGTGGTAACAGTGTTAGTATAAAGCTCTCTGATATATATCCTAACATGCATGCTTTCTACATGACTACAGGGAACCCTAAAATTCTAGAATGACCAGTTGGAAGAAGGAATCATCATTTCTATTGTAAACCTTTAAGTCTGAAAATATTGCATAATTAAAAGGATGTCCTCTAAGAGAGTTGTCATTACACAGAACTTCACAAGTTTTGTAATACTTGGCCTAGACTAGAAATGTAGGCCAAGGCTCAGCTCCATACTACTTATTAGAAGGTAATAAAGTGGGGCTGAAGATATGACTCAGTGAGTAGAGTTTTCATCAAGCATTCAGGAAGCTGCTGGTTTGATAGTTAGTGATGAACAAAAGTGAGAATGGCGGTACATGCCTAGAACCTCAGCACTTCAAAGTCAAAATCACTACTACATAGTGAGTTCAAGGCTAGCCTATGATATGTGAGACTCTTTAAAAAGTAAAACAAAGCAAAAATATCTGAAACAACAACTACCCAGAGAGTGAAATTAAAAAAAGAATAAATCCTAATCAAAATTATTGAAAAAAATTACGTCTTGCTCCATCTCTTTGTTCATCCATTGTTTCATGAATATTAAATAATAATTCTTAAAACAATGCTGTAATTATAAGCTACTTGAAGAAAGAATCACTCAGATAAAAGCTTGGAGATATATGTTAAAATAAAAAAATTATTTCACTTTTCCACATATTTCTTCTATGGCAAAATTTAATTGAAGGTAGGAGCCAGAAAAGGGGTACTTTCTTGGGTTTTCCATCCTTCAACGTCTGTGTTTATGTATGCTCATATATATGATTTTTGGATAGAATTATTTGCAGTTTTCACTGTCTTTGCATATAGGTTACTCTGTCTTGTCATTACCAATAACACATTTTTCTATTAAGTGACCCTGAATGATTTTTTTTGTTTTTATTTAGACTTTATTAAAAGCAGAATCCCAAACAATGGTTTGGTGGCCCAGAACACTTCTGGAATGTTCTGGGAAAGCTTCTATAATAGACAGTTAGGAGTTCATTCCTTGGAATCTCTAAGCACTGTGCCTGTCTTTCAGAATTGTTGGAATAACAGGAGACTGCCTCACCACTCCCAAATCTCCTAGGCTCCTCTAATTGGAAGATGTGTTTAGATGTGACGTGCTAGCACTCTTAGGCTGGGCTGTCACAATTTGTGCAAGGCTAACCAGGCTTACAGGAAACAGAATCCTCTGAAGTGGGAAACGGTTGAGTGCATCTTCTAAGGTCCTGGCATCACCTTCATGGCAAAAATCACAAGAAAATGTGCCATTGTGTGTGTGTGTGTGTGCACGCGCGTGTGCGTGTGTGTGTGTGAGAGAGAGAGAGACAGAGACAGAGAGACAGAGAGACAGAGACAGAGACAATGAGAGAGAGCTCTATCATCCTGCTCCTCTGCCACTGCATAGAAGGTCTCCACTGCCTTCTTGGAAGAGTCATGTTAACTCAGACTGAACCCACTGCCAGGAGTTTTTCTCTACTAGAGTAATCTGAGTCTTCCATTGCACTTAACACAATCACAGACACTAGTGCCTTCTCTCTATCCTAAGGGTAAGTGGATCTCTAAGGTGGGAAATTTTTGACTTTTGTTGGATTTATAGTATAATGACTAGATATTCTAAGACTTGAGCCAATGTTTGCTGAGTAAATGAGGGTATAAGTGAAAGACAAAACTTCCCAGCCTGTTTTGAAGTTTCATTTTTTTTAAAATTATATCTTCAGTTTTGAAAAGTTCATTAACTGTATATTTGGCTACATATGACTAAATTGACTTTCCAAGATGTGGACAATGGAATTTGGCACACTTAGCATTATCCTAGGAAAAAGCCTCCATTGAGGAGTTATCTAGATCACATTGACCTATGGGCATGTGTACCAGGAATTGTCTTGATTATTAATTGATGCAGGAAGGCCCAGTCCACTGTTGGTGGCACTATACCTATGAGGATGTTCTGGGATATGTAGGAAAGCTAACTAAGCATAAGCCTGTGTCAGAGTGATCAAATGGTGTTCCACCGTGGTTTCTACTTCAATATTTCACTCTGACTTCCTTTGCGGATGGACTGCAAGATGAAGCATTTTCCCTCCTGTGCTGCATTTAGTCACAGTGTCTTATGAGAAGTTTCTTCTTACAAATGCAACACAATTGTCTGGTGCTCTCGGTCCTGATCTTCCTAATAATATTTGCCTTTCCATTCCTTTCTCATCTCCTAGGTCTCCATTTCATTACTTTGCATCTCCCTTTCTTCCCTTTCTCTCTTTCTCCCCACCTCTTTCTTTCTTTCCTTTTTAAGATTTTTTTATACACTGTATTCTGATTATAATTTGTCTTCCCCAAACTCCAACCAGATTCTCTTCACTCCCCCAATCACCCACATTTACACACTTTCTTTCTAAATCTCATTAGAAAACAAGCAGGGTATCTACAAATAAAATGATAATTAAACAAAATAAACACAACTGAAACAGAATAGGGCAACCCATACAAACAGAAACATAAGAGCTAAAGAAAAAGCATGGGAAATACAGACAGAGACACATATTTTTACATTCACACACAAAACTCATAAAAACAAAATCAGAAAAAATAATATATAAACAAAAGATGTGTAATAAAATAAATGACTTGACAAAGCTTTATAAGATAACTTTCTGTCCACAAAACATCATTGAGTTTGTTTCACATTGTTCATCTACTGCTAGGCATGGGGCCTGCCCTTAAGGATGGTTTGTATACCCAGTTAGATGCCATTGGAGAAAGCTAATTTTTTTTCTTTCAGAGGGGTTATGAATAGAAAATATCTTCTGGGTGAGGATGGGGTCTTCTGTGTACTTCCCATCTCAGCATGAGGATCCATCTTTTCTGGTTTAGATCTGTGCAGGTCTTGTGCATGCTGCTGCAGTCTTTGTGACTTCGTGACTTCATATGTGTGTCAGTCCTGTTGTGTTCAGAAGGTCTTGTTTCTTCCCTGTCTTTCATCCCTCTTGACTCTTACGATGTTTCCACATCATCTTCCATAGATTTCCCTAGTTCCTGAGGGAAGGGCTTTGATGAAGATATGCAATTTAGAACTGAGTATTTGTAGCTGCGTTAGTTTCTACCTTTTAGGTTTGGTGTAATATGGTTCAGTATCATGACCACTAGTCAGTAGAAGTAAAGGCTCTAGGTAGGCATCAGCTTGACTTCTCCATGTTCAGTGAGTTATGTTGGTGTTGTTTTCAGCAATAGAGTCTTACCATTAGATTATGGAGAAAAAACCAATAACCTTGGCAATAACCTGGGTTATTTAGGGGTTCCCATGGGGCCCATTTGGCCAAAACTTGATCAGATATAACCCATTCCCATCACTGGAAATTTCATTTAATGGCAAGAGACATCTAGGTGGGACTTTGTATTTTTGTTATTTAGTGATTCCATCTAGATTTCTTTCATATATGGATATATTTTCAGAAGCTTCTTCTCTATTAGGTTTCCATATGACCCCCTCAAATGGCCTTTGGTTCTTCCCTGTATTCCCCTTCTTTTAATCCTCCCATTTGATCTTCCCAGTCTATCCAGCCCTACCCCCAGTCTTTCTTTAACTATCTATTCTATTTCCACTCTTCATAGATATTCTTGTCCCCTACTCTCTATCTAACTTCTGTGGTTTTGTGGATTCTAACATCCACAAATAAATGAATACATAATGTATTTGTCTAATAGAATCTTACAAAAATCTGAGACAGAGTTCAAATACTGTTTCTTAAAAAGAAAAAAAATACAAATCCTTGATTGCAGTCTCTTTTAATTTCTACATTTAGTTCTTTGGTCCAGTATTATTAAAGATAGGTGGCAGGTGCATGTCATCTCCTTGCACTATATCTTCTCACATGGGATATTTTTTTTTCTTGAAGGTCAGGTTACTTTCTTAGGCATCCCTTGGAGTAAGATTTTAATTCTCAGTATCCAATATAGTATCTGCTTTGGAGTTTTGTTTCTATTGGCAGCTAACTTCTGGTGATATTTGGCCATATTATTCATTGTTTGCTTACACGTTAGTTTTTTCAATCACATGCATAGTATGGGTAGTTACAGTAGAGCTTCATAGTATAAAAACAATAGAACTGAGATGACTGACAAGCAGGGAAGCAATGGGAGAGAAGCATTTGTCAGTGTTTAAAAAGCACATGTAATTAAGAGGGATTACCTAACAAAGCAAGTAAAAAGTATCTCCATTACAGGAGACATTTGTTGAATATAAAAATAACCATGAAGTAAATTTGCTTTTGAAATAAGACCATCCTTGTAGTCACATAGTGAATTTTGTGTTCTTCAAATATATACTTGATTTTTATAATGTTTTAATGAGGGAGAATAAGATGGGGCTAAATAATCGTAAATATATACAGGTATTAATTATAGCTATAATTATGTTTATAAATTATGAATGTTTAAGAGCTATGACCGTTCAATTTTGGAAGAATTTGAGCAATGAGAAAGAAGGATTTAGAAATTTTTAATTTTTGAAGTGGAAAAGAAGAAAAAACAGGTTTGGGTTTCCAAGGTAGTTCTTCATCAAGTCATTGTCACTACAATGAAAAGTACTGACACATGGAAATGTGTCTTCTTTGACATCCATCTTTCAAGCAGCAAGAGATCAGCTTGCAACACAACATTAGTACTTTAGCTTCTCATCTTTCTCCCCTTCTTCTTGTCAGAAGCACCGTTTAGTTTTGGATCAACTACAAAATGTGGAAACTGGTCATAGTTAAATCAATCAATAAACCGAACTGAGAGGCTTCACTGGAAAACAGCACAATTTGCTAAAGTTAGTGAGTTGGACACTAGATCTTGTTTAAATCATATCTGAAAGCTTTAATTGTAATAGAATCCAGAGTTTCTAGCAGAATATATCTTTCAGGTTAGTTCCATTAGTTTCCTTTAAAAAAATTAGATAAATTCAAGTAGGAGGTTTTCTTATTGTATGCCGTGAAAAAGAAAAAAGGATAAGAAAATGTCTCTTCCTTCCCTACTGGGCTACTTCCTGCTATTTCTAACAGTAGTACAATGTTGCTGACTATGTTATGTTGTTACTAAGTTGTGTCAAATCAAGAGAATAATTGGACATTAAGATTCATCTCTGAATACATTAATTAGATGATTTCTTTATTTCTGTCTTAGGTTACTAATGATTTCCTCTCCATAACTAAGGAAACTCTATAAGAACTCATTATGCTTTGGGGATTCTCCAGCTACTTTCAGATGATTTTGGATGGATGTGTTTGTTCTGGTAACAGTAGACTGTATATTAAGTTCTGAAATTAAAATTTCAAAAAGAAAGGGTAGCATTTAGATTTCACATGTGTGCCCTTCAGGGGGCTATTTCTTTTCAGATGAAATATGTTCTACAACGGTGGTACCTATGGAGAGCCTGAGGCCCCAGGAATACTAATGTGCTCATCACTGCCATCCTAGACACCACATCCTTCCTAATGTCAAGTCTACAAGCATCTCCTCCTGTTGCCGAAGACACTGACAGAGTTCTGCATAGCTCTGTGGCCATGTGTCTGGCTGCACAGTGTGTTCACTTCAAGCAGATTCTCACTGCTGATTCTGTCTGTTGTCCTAGTCTGAGTTTAAGTTGTGAGGGACAATAAATCCCCACTATTAGCTTATTAACAAGATCACTTAAGCTTTCTGAGTTAAAGATATTAAACCAAAAATTACCTGAAGATTATTTCTGTTGTGCTAGCCTATGTTCTTTGAGAAGGCCTCTTTGCAGGTTGTGAAGATTTTTTAGATCATTTCATAGTATTTCAAATTGCTATTATTTGATATTTCTTAGGAATAGAATTTTACTTTAAAATGGTAATATATCAGCATGGAGTCCAGAATTCATAACCAGGGAGACACACTCCAAAGTCAGTGTCAGTCTTACTGTAACCAAGTGTCCTGTGTGCTCTTCCCCATATGATGTGTTTTGCCAAAAATCTAAAATCAAATGACTTTTGAAAGATTTTGTAATAAAATATATTTTTATTGTTTTTACTTATTGATGAAAGTATACTCTGATTTTATTTATAGTATATGTTTTATGCCATTTTCCATATTTTAATTGAGAGTATAGTTCACCTACATTTAAAGTCATTACTGACAACCAACCTGCCACTTTGTTAACTTTCTTCATGTGTACTATGGTTTCATTGTTTTCAACTCATTTACTACTGATTCATTTTGCATTTAAATTACTTTTTTTCGAGTTGTCATTTTAATTAATTTTATATTTACTTCCTTGAAAATAAAAAAATTATTGAGAGTTTCCAATATAAATAAAATAACATATCTACCCTTATTTACCCCGTCTACTTTCCATAGATCTCTCACCATATTTACCTCTCAATTCCAAGTCCTCTCTTCTTCTCTAATAAAAAAAACAGGTGTACTAAGCCAATTTAGTGTTGTCCTTTTATGTGTAGGTGTGTGGCCACCCACTAGAGTATGGGCAACTTACCAGTGGCTAAACACACAGAGAAGAATGACCTTCCTCCCTAACACCTAATAACTGCGAATTGCTCCTGGGCCAGGGTTGGGGCCCTGTGAATTCTTCTGTCTATGCTGACGTTTTGGCTGTCTTGATTCTGTGAGAGTCTTGTCAGTGTAGCCACCACTGATGTGAACTTCCAAGTGCAATGACCAGTCCATGTACATAAGATGGCATTTTAAAACATGGCTTACAACTCTCTGCCTTCTGTTACAAGATGCTGCTGAGCCTTGGCAGGAGGTCTGCCAAGTTGATGGAAATTCTGATTTAGGGCTAAGCAAGCAGCTATTTCTTAGCACTTTGAGTTGAGCAATTAGGACTATCTGTATTGACTGTTACCCAGTGCAAAAAGAAGTTGCTCTGGTTAAGGTTGAAAGCAGAGCATGTCTAGGTCTATGGATAGGAATATAAATGTTTTGAAGGTATTTTAACAGTGTAGCCATTTAGCAAAATAAAAATAGGTTCAGCTCTAGGGCCTGTGACTTCCCCATTCAGTGACTTTTGATTAGGTTTACAGCACCAGGTGTGAATAACCTCCATTGTCATGTCTCTGTTGTACCCTTGAACATATATTACCTGTTAAGTTGATGTTATAGCATGGAGGGTCCAATGCTAGTTAGGACCATAAATGTCTTTTCTCTCCTGTCAATCTGCATAGCACCTTTTGGTAGTATGAATGCTAACCAGCCCAAAAGAAATGTCTTGGATGATTGAAGCTTAATTTCTCTGTCTCAGGCAAAGTGTGTGGTGCTTTCATTAATAGACTCTAACTTATAGTTGTGGTGGGTTAATAAGAGCAATGGAAAAAACTGACATAAGTTGTTTTAAAGACCTCAGTGACCTCCCTGACCATAGCTTGTAGGGAGGTATCCTGTGTCTGGCATTGTGATTTCATGTTTAATAGCCTATGTCTTTTGGGAACATCATTGTCCACCAAGCCAGGTTCTCTCTGTTCAAACTAATTTACTTGTAAAATTACATTTTGTAATTAGCTTAAGGAACAGTGGGTTTCCATATTTTCTTTGAAAATACATATTTAGTCTTGGTTAAACTACTCTGTATCCTCTGTTTACCTGCTCCTACCCTTATTTAAATAAGGATAATATTCCCCATTCTGTCTTCTTCCCTATCAGATTGAGTTGCAAGCTGCAGGATAACTAAGTGGTCTAAGGCTCCAGAGTCAAGCTTCTTCTTTTGAAGTGTAGCATTTTGTGGTTATGAGTATTCTGCCTGTATTGTGTGCACTGTGGGTGTGCCTGATGCCCACAGAGGCGAGCAGAGAGTGTCACATGCCCTGAGGCTGGAGTTAACAGCTGCTTTATGGGTGCGAGGAATCAAACCTGTGTCCTCTAGAAGATCAGCCAGTACTCTTAACCTCTGAGCAATCTTTCCAACCTTTATTATTTTAAATATAATACCTTAATTCTTTGAGAATTCCACACAATGTATTTTTATTTATTCACTCCCCATTCCCCACCTAACTCCTCCCATTTCCTCCCCCTCCTCAACCTGTAATTTCATCCTCTCTCTCTTCGCTCTCTCCTTTCTCTCTCTCTCTCTCTCTCTCTCTCTCTCTCTCTCTCTCTCTCTCTCTCTCTCTCTCTCTCTCTCTCTCTCTCTCGCACACTTTTAAAGGAAACTGACTCACCAGGGCAGTGCTGATGCACACCTTTAAACCCAGCACTGGGAGACAGAGGCAGGTGGAACTCTGAGATTTCGAGGTCAGTCTGGTCTACAAAGTGAGTTCCAGGACAGGCTCCAAAGCTATAGAGAAACCCTGTCTCAGTGAAACAAACAAACAAACAAAACCTCCACTGACTTCCTTTCTCAGAAGCCATGAACTGCCAATAGGAGTTTCATGAACACTTCTTTCCATACTTGGATGTTGATTGGCTTGATCTTGTGTAGGTTTCATGATGACAAGCATAGCTGCTGTAAGCTCATGAGTTTAGTGTTCCTGTCATCCTGAAGGCATTTTGGCACTCTTTGACACCTGGCTTTCTACTCTCTCTTTCATGATGGTGAGAGTGGGAAATAGGCATCTCTTTTGTAGTTGAACACTCCACGGATTCTCTGCACTCTGATTCAAAGAAGGACAATGGATTCTTTTAGTACATGCCTCCAATGCCTCTTTGACAAAGAGATGCAACTGTTGCTCTGTGTTGGTATGTTATTATATGTGTATATTTTTTTTAGTAAACAAACAATTCTATGACAGTTCCTTCCCCACAGTGTCAGTGTCTATGGTGTTGGAAACCTGCAGCCAATCACAGTTCACAAATATTAAAAATGTTAACAATAAGTAATTCACAGAAAGTTTTATTTTATTTCATTGCAACTCTGGTTCTACTTTTATTAATTATTGTTAATGTTTTACTGTTCCTAATAGCTGAATTAAATTTTTATCATAGATATATATCATAGGAATAATGAAAATCAGATACTATTTTTCCATGTCAAGTAACCCCAGAGAAGTGACTTAAATGGAATATTATTATAGCTTGACTTTATCTTTTCTTTTTTTAATGATAATGCTATTTTTGTTTAAATTTGAAACTAGTTTTACATGTCAATCCTAATTCCCTCACCCTTCCCTACTCCCTTGTCCCCCCCAAACCCCATCAAATCCCCTTTCTGCTCCCAGGGAGGATGAGTCCTTCCATGGGGAGTCTTCAAAATCTTTCATACCATTTGGAGCATGCCCTCCCCCATGTGTCTAGGCTGAGAGAGTATCTCTCTATGTGGAATGGGCTCCCAAAGTCCATTTGTATACTAGGGATAAGCAATGATCCATTACCAGAGGACCCATAGACTTCCCAGTCCTCCTAACACCCACATTCAGGGGGTCTGGGTTGGTCCTATGTTGGTTTCCCAGCTACCAGACTGAGGTCCATTAGCTCCTCCTTGTTCAGTTGTTTCGGTGGGTTTCTCCAGCCTGGCCTTGAACTCTTTGCTTGTCACTCCTCCTGTCTGCAACTGGATTCCAGAAATTTGGCTCAGTGTTTAGCTGTGGGTATTTGTTTCTGCTTCCATCAGCTACTGGATGAAGGCTCTAGGATGGCATATAAGGTAGTCATCAATCTCATTACCAGGGAAGTGCATTTAAGGTAGACTCTCTAGTATTGCTTAGATTGTTAGTTGGGGTCATCCTTGTATATCTCTGGACATTTTCCTAGTGCCATATTTCTCTTTAAGGCTATAATAGTTCCCTATAGTTTAGTATCTCTTTTCTTGCTCTCCTCTATTCTTTCCCTGACTCAATCTTCCTGCTCCCTCATGTCCATCTCTCCCCTTCCCTTCTCCCCTTCTCTGACTTGTAACTCCTTCTTCTGTCTGCCCGTGTTCCCCAATTTGCTCAGGGTATCTTGTCCCTTTCCCCTTCTCAGGGGTACCATGTATATCTCTCATAGGGTTCTCTTTGTTTCCTAGCTTTTCTGGTGGTATGGATTGTAGGCTGGTAATCCTTTGCTCTATGTCTAATACTCATATATGGGTGAGTATATACCATGTTTGTCTTTTTTGTGACTGGATTACTTCACTCAGAATGGTCTCTTCTAGTTCCATCTATTTGCCTGCAAGTTTCAAGATTCCTTTTTTTTTTAAATTACTTTTTCTGCTGAGTAAATATACCACTTTTTCTCCATCCATTCTTCAGCTGAAGGACATTTAGGTTGCTTCCAGGTTCTGCTATTACAAATAATGCTGCTAGGAACAGAGTTGAACGGACATCCATGTCATATGCATGTGCATCTTTGGGTATATGCCTAAGAGTGGAATTGCTAGATCTTGACGTAGACTGATTCCTATTTTCCTGAGAAACCGCCACACTGATTTCCAAAGTGACTGTATGAGTTTGTACTCCTACCAGCAGTGGAGGAGTGTTTCCCTTTCTCAATATCCTCTCCAACATAAACTGTCTTTGGTGTCTTTTATTTTAGCCATTCTGACATGAGTAAGATGGTTTGTTAGAGTTGTTTTGATTTGCATTTCCCTGATGGGTAAGGATGTTGCACACTTTTTAAATTTCCTTTCAGCCATTTTAGATTTTTCTATTGAGAATTCTCTATTTAGTTCCATACTCCACTTGTTAATTGGACCGTTTGCTGTATTAGTAACTAACTTCTTGAATTTTTGTATGTTTTGGAAATCAGCCCTATGTCAGATGTGGGGTTCGTGATGATCTTTTCCCATTCTATGGACTGTCATTTTGTCCTGTTGACTGTGTCCTTTGCCTTACAGAAACGTGTCATTTGCAGGTGGTCCCATTTATTAATTGTCAATCTCAGTGTCTGTGCTACTGGTGTTATGTTCAGGGAGAAGTCTCTTGTACCAATTCATTCAAGGGTACCTGCTACTTTCTCTTCTAGGAGGTTTGGTGTGGCTGGATTTATGTTGAGGTCTTTTATCCATTTGGACTTAAGTTTTGTGCATGGCGATAGATATGGATATATCTGCAGTCTTCCACATGCCAGCATCCAGTTGTGACAGCATCTTTTGCTGAAGATGCTTTCTTTTTTCTGTTGTATAATTTTAGCTTATTGTCAAAAATCAGATGTTTGTCGGTGCCCAAGTTAATATCAGCAATTTCAATTCTATTCCATTGGTCTACCTGTCTATTTTTTGTGACAATACCAAGCTGTTTTCAGGACTGTAGGTCTGTAATAGAGCTTGAAGTCAGGGATGGTGCTGCCTCAGGAAGTAATAAATTACACTTTAAACTAAAATCAATAAAAAGAGATGAAGAAGTCATTTCACATGCATCACAGGAGAAATCCATCAAGATGAACTCTCAATTCTGATCATCTATATCTCAAATACAAAAGGCACCCACATTCATAAAACAAACATTACAAAAACACAAATCATAACAAAACCTTACACACTCATAGAGGGAGACTTCAATACCCCACTGTCACCCTGTCATCACAAGACAGGACCACCAGACAGAAACTTATCAAAGAAACAAAGGAACTAACAGAAGTTATGACCCAACTGGGTTTAAGACATCTATAGAACATTTCATCCAAACACAAAAGAATATGCCTTCTTCTCTGGGCCACATGGAACATTTGTTAACTTGGCCACATAATGGGCAACATAGAAAACCTCAGCAGAGACAAAAAATTGGAATAATCCCCTGTATCTTTTTGGATCACCATGGTTTAAAGTTAGAATTCAACAACAACACAAACTTCAGAAACCCTACAAGCCCATGGAAATTGAACAATGTGCAATTGTACCATTCCTGGGTCAAGGAAGAAATAAAGAAAGAAATTAAAGACTTCCTAGAATTCAATGAGAATGAAGACACAACATGCTCAAACTTATGGGACACTTTGAAAGCAGTGCTAACAGGAAAGTTCAGGTCTTTTATATTCATCTTAGATAACTTCCTTTCTGGTCCAGCACTCTCCCTTCCTTCTCCTTTCTTTCTTTTGTTTCTCCTTCCATCCATCTTCCTTCCTTCCTTCCTTTCTTCCTTCTTACCTACCTTCCTCTCTCTCTCTCTCTCTCTCTCTCTCTCTCTCTCTCTCTCTCTCTCTTCCTTCTGTTCATCTTTCCTCTCTGGAAATACCAGCCATTTGTCCCAAGAATGCTGCCAATCCAATGAGCTCACTGTTACTGAGTTATTTTATTTTTCAATTCTTGTAAAATGGGCACCTGTCCCATCCTCCATCACCATCTCTGACTTTCCCTGCATGTTTTCATGCTGTGAGTTTGATATTTGGTCTACAGAGTGATGAGCTATTGGTGCCGGAGATTTCTGCTACAATTTCTTTAAGGTTTCTGTTACTTATTTTTATGTTTTGTAAATAAGAACACTTTTTATGGGTGATGTATAAGAAGTACAGAAATTGATTTCTCTATTTTATACGATGCTCGCTGGCACCAGCAAGAAAGAAACCATGGAAACAATACTATTCAAAATAGCCTCAAAAATATCCTGGACTGAATCTAACCAAGAAAGTGAAAAGACTTGTACAACAAATACTTTAAGACACCAAAAAAGCCCAAAGAAGATATAAGATGCTAGAAAAATCTTCCATGTTCATGCATTAATAGAATTAATGTAAAAAATAGCCACTCTATCAAAAGCAATGTATGGATTTAATGCAATTTCAAAATTAAGATAATTAAAAATGATCTTAAATTTCATGTGGAAACAAAAAAGCAAGGATAGTCCAAACAATTCTGAACAACAACAATAATAAACTAACTAAACAAATAGACAAAATAAGCAATCAAATAAATTCCTGGAGGTATCACCATTCCAGATTTCAAATTATACAACATAGCTATAATAATAAAAACAGTGTGGTACTGACATAAATACAGACATTTTAATATGTGGAATAGGATGAGGAGGATCCACTTTTAAGCCCCCACCCTGAATTTTGGAAGATGCCAACAACATACATTGGAGAAAAGATATTTTCAACAACTGGTACTGATCAAACTGATATCTAAATCTGTCTGTCTGTCTATCTATCTATCTATCTATCTATCTATCTATCTATCTATCTAATCTACCTATATATTTATATCTAAACATTTATATAAGAATTAAATTTGATCCTTATGTCTCACCACTCTGTACAAAACTCAACTCTAAATGCTTCAATGACTTCAACATAAAACTTGTCACTCTGAATCTGATGTAGGAGAAAATAGGGAATATGCTTGAACTCATTGCACAGGAAGTGAGTTTCTGAACAAAACTCCAATAGTGCAGGCACAAAGACCAAAAATTAACAACTGGGACCACATGAAACTAAAACCCTTTGTACATCATGATTCAAATAAAAACTACATAAGAGTAAAAATTCTTTGTCAGATATGCATCTAGAAAAGGATTTATATCTAGAATAGACATTAACCTCTGGTCTCCACACATATGCATGCATGCTCAAACACATACTTGCCTACATTAACATGTATTCCCACAATAAAAGTTCATAATAATTATTCAGTAAAATCTATTAACTATCAAATATAGGTCCTTTAAAGTTCTATTTTTTTAAAAAAAAAAAGCTTCATAAAGACATGCTTTAAAAGTCTGTACATTTTAGCATCAAATTGAACCACAAGAGAATTTATTTCACATTCATGGATAAGCGACTCATCAAAGTTTGCCTGTGATTTTCCTAGTTTAGCACTGAAATTTTTGTGATCAAAGAATATCTTAATGAGCCTCGTCAATTGAAATCATCTTAAGAAATCGGATGATTTTGTTGCTTCTCAGAATCCCTACCTAATTTTCCAAGGACTTTCAGGTGTGCTTGGTCAGAATAATTTTAGTAAAAGCTATGTGGAAAATCTATAGACCTGGCAATACAAAGTACAATACAAAAGAAGATATTTGGTTACCATCTGGATAACTTGGATTTTACCAGTATAAGTTTATATTTTGCCACTAACTCTGGAAATACCTCTCCATGTAAACTGATTATCACTCCTTAAGTACATTGTCTTATTTACTCTTCTTGTTACCATGATAATAGTCCTGATACAAGCAACATGAGGAAGAGGAGGTTTTTTTGAACTTACATCATGGTGGAGAATCCTGATGACAAGTGCCTGGGGCAGTTGGTCACACTGGATACATAGTTAAAAAGCAAAGAGAATGGTGAATTCCTGTGCTTGGTAGTTTACCTTATCCTTGTTCTGTACTTGAGGGTCTCAACCTAAAGAATATTGCTGTCCACAGTGGATGGATTTTCCCACCTCCAT
Source organism: Phodopus roborovskii (assembly GCF_943737965.1). Classification (NCBI taxonomy): domain Eukaryota; kingdom Metazoa; phylum Chordata; class Mammalia; order Rodentia; family Cricetidae; genus Phodopus; species Phodopus roborovskii. The sequence goes on along the minus strand of NW_026126418.1, from coordinate 57,929,745 downwards.
GAGCTCATTAAGAATAATCCCTCACAAGCATGCTCACAGGGTCATCTCTTTTGATTCTAGATCTCATCCAGTTGACAACTGAAAGTAACCATCACCTATTTTCTTCCTAAGAGAATGGAGAGCTAGTGCTAGTGTAGCTTGAGCCTTTGTATCCACATACATTTCCTGTATTATAATATTAATGTCAATGATGCCCTTTAAGATACCAGAATTGCTTCAAGTTTGGGATAGATTTAGGTTTTTCTGTGGGAGAGAGTTGAACATACCAACATACACCTCAGAAGTTGGGTTTCCTCACTGGTTTGTTGCATGGTCTGTATTTGTCTGTTTACACTTTATAGCCACTATTTTATATCCATTGAGAGTTACTATTTGTGATGTATTTTTCTTAAAGAACGTGACAATTTCTTGTAGTGCTCAGTAGTTCATTTATATCATAATTGGTATAGAACATTCATTTATTATTTATTAATCTATTGCTTGGACCAGACCTCCATTCATGTATTCTAAGAAGGAAATCATTGAGTTTTATCTTATTTGAGCTTTAGCTTCTCGTGAAGATTTTCAAGTGCTGTTTCTCTTTGCTTCTTTTCTGTGGTCTTGTTTTAGGATAGGAAACAAACCTTGTTTACTCTTAATAATATACATTTACTACATGAAATACAACCTATTTGCTGTGTTTATTGTTTTAAATATTTTTCCTTTGGGAAACATCTCATCTTGTGCTTAAACTAGATCTCTAGGTACAATAATTCCCATTCTTGAAGTCTGAAATAACATTTATTTTCAATGCTGAGGACTTATCCCTGGTTCTCGTGTCTGCTAGGGGACAGTTCACCACTCAGACACTCAGAGACTTGTGGCTTAGATGACATTTTAAAAATACATTTTTTTTCTGTGGTTTTGAAAGCTGAAACAAACAGAATTTTAACTAAATAATAAGTAAATACAGACAGACAGACTATAAGGTTTATTTTACTACTGAATACATACACACACACACACACACACACACACACACACACACACACACACACACACACACACAGGCTCTCCATTTGCCCTTCTCCAATTTAAATAATATAATGAGTACTCTGAGACACCAACAATATATTTTTGTCAGGTTTTATTGCACACAGATGACAATTATCAGATTACTTTGGAATGGCCATTTAAGGCCTTCTGACATGTCCCTTTAAATTTTCTGTAAGTGGCTCCAGTTATATTTGCTTTCCTTGATTTTACAGGATCCTAGGGGAACAGCCCGTTCTCTCTCATGACAAAGAGAGAGCCCAGGAAAGGGGCAGTGTTTCCCCCTCACAGGTGATGGAGTTGTACAAAGAATGCAGCAGATAATGGCTGGCTTGTCCTCTGAACAGATGGTGATGGTCTTGTTGCTAGGATAAAGCCTCAAGAATTTAGTTTTTAATTCCACATTATTTGCCTCAGTGCCATGAGTATCCCTTGGTTTCCTAAGGCAAAATACAAAAACTACACACAAGGCGAGACACAAAAAGTGAGGAAGAGAGCAAGAGAGCCCAAATGTGACAAGGCAGCAGAGTGAAGTCAGCACAGGAGAAGCTTTAGGGAGAATGCGCTCAGCTGTCTGCAATCACCTGGGTTTAAAAGGCAGGCAGGAACGAAGACTGGTTGGGAGGAGAGCTGGGCCTTTGATGCCTTACTTCCATAACACAGAGAAAAATGCCCACTCTCCCCATTAGAAGTCTGATGGCTTTCCTAATTAAGATAAACATGTTTCTGAAGGAGTTAACTTTTGTGGTATGGCATTTATAAAACCTAGAAGAATGTTGGCCAAGAAATTAGGCTGTTAGTGATTATATGAAACATTTTACAGAAATATTTTGAAATAGTTACCTTATTTTGGAGTGAGTGATTTTCTTTCCCTCCGCTCAATTAAATAACTTCATCTCTAGAGAATGATAACCAGAGTCTTTTTTAAAAGATAATAGAACGGTTAGAAAATGTTAAACATCATTCTGGAGCATGAAAAATAAATATACTTCAGTAACAGCTTTACTCTTTTATTATTGATTAGCTTCGGGAAACATCCACTCATGGAAATTTTCAATAAAATGCTGTTAATTTTATTTCTTTTGTTGAACAGCAGAGATGTGTTTGTGCCTATAGTAATGCAAAGGAGTTGGGGAGCCTAGGAGCTCACTAATGAGAGGGTGTGTCTCTGTCAGAACAGGATTGTCTTGAGGCATTGTCACCTACCTGGACTGGTCCCTTCAATCAACCCATCAGTGCAAACCATCAGTTGCACAGCTGCATGATCCCACAGAAACTGATATTAATCAATTGCCTGAGTAATCAGTAACTGACCATCTGATTTCTGTGAATTATGTGACTGAGGGCATTTCAACAAGTCTTAGAGTTAAGCTGTACCTCAACATATAATGCTACATCCTGCATTTTGCTTCAGACAAAAGTAATCAGGAGACTGGCAGTGTGGTGAATTCTATGCCAGTCAGAAGTGTCATTAGGAATACAGAGGTCAGAGCTCACTAAAGCCCAGATTTTATGGGGTGGCACTATAAATCACCTACTGTGACTGTGTTTGGAGAGATGTCAATAACACACAAGTTTTAAGTGCCTTTCTTGGGAGGGAAATGATGACATAAGTTTTGTTTTAGTTTTTGTTCTTTTCCTTTTATACCTCTCCAATCTTTGCATTTATGACCCTCTCAGTTCTTCTCTTGACAAACCAAACAGTGGTTTATGGTACTTTCTTTTGAATTGACCCAAAGTCGAATTCCTAAAAATGGCTATCCTCATCAAAATTACCTGTTTGGTACTATACTCCCTCTGGGCTCTTAAGTAAACTATTATCGTAGTCTGAGTGATTTAATTTAAGGCAAGGTGATAATGACTTATTAATGACTTCTTAGATAATATGTTTGCTTTCTGGTAAAGATTTTTAATGATGCGAAAAAATAATGACTAGTGATTAGAATTCTGAATGCAACGATTAGAATGTGGGTGCAGGAGAGAGACTCCTGGCAGGGATCCTCCCCCATGATTCTCAGTGGATGGCTGTCTTCCTGTAAAATATCTGACCAGCCATGTTTCAAAAAATTTTGCCATGTTCAACTGTATCTGTCTCAAGATACGACAGACACTATAATCTGGTTCTTTAATTCTACAAAAAGCATGCTATAAATTTGTCTTCCAAAAAAGTAGACTTCACTTAAATAACCAATTGTTTTTAGAAATGTTCAATTGCAAAAGTATTCATTTTACCAAACTTGCTTCTAAAATTGCTTCTAGACTTATTTGTATGAAGGTAAGTTCTATTTTATCTCTAAAATAAATTTACTTCTGTTTTACACATCTTAGCAAAATATACATTATTAAACATTTTTGCATTTGCCAAAAATACATTTATGAATATGAACTAGTTTAACAAATTTCAACTTTAGTAAATAATGAAGCAAGTAGTCATTTTTATCTCTTATGATAAAATTTATATCATTAAGAAAAAAACAAGGTTCATTTCCTATCCTAAAACAAGATCATAGAAAAGAAAATGTCTATAGATAAAAATGCTTGAAAATGTAAAATAAGATAAATCCCTATTATTTCCTTTTTGCAATATATATCTATAGGCATGTTTCCACTTGAATAAATTAAAAAATAATTGCATACTTTTATATACAGAAAAATATCTTAAATATTTTTATCTAAAACAAAATACTGGAATGTTGTTTTCATTTAGGTTAAATGATCTTACTTTCTGTTGTTTTCAGTATTTGGGATGTAAGTGTACATCTGTTTACAGGTTGTGCATGGATAGACTGATAAAAAGAAAAAGACCTGTCCTGTTTTTGTTTTACTAGATTTCAGTGATGTTCTATTGCAGATTACTAAAATGCTGAATTTTAGGATGTGAGGCCTGTTGAGTGTGATCTACATACCTTCTCTTTTCCATGTGTGGAGGTCATGCTGGCAGCAGACTTTGAAATGCTGATTTATGAGTTCTTGCACTTAACACTTTCATGATTTCAAGGACCACTAAGTCATCTTTGGAACCAAAGAAACTTGCATGTTCATGGCTGGAGTTCAGAATTCTAGGGGGTTAGTGAGTTACTGTTACTTCTGCCTGAGAGATTTCCATTGGTTCAGTTCCTTGGCAAACAGTAAATGGAGGACTGGTAGCAACATTTGGGGAAGTAGAAAGTCATTAGAGTTAAAGAACAAAAATCATGTAGTTCAATTAAAAAAAAACTGTACACATTTACCTATTTAGTTTCTTGATTTTTAACATAATATACATGGATATTTTCTGGCATACCAAAGAAACTGAGAGATATGGAGAGAAGTACCCTTGTATTGTATGACTTACTTGGAGAGCACTTCCTGGAGTCTGGACTGTTATTGTAAAGTTCAGTTATTGTGGTATCTTGCTTGCTGTGTTAGTCACACAGAAGGAATAAAAGAATCTGAAACCTTGGCCTGATATATTTTGGTGAGGATGTTATCAATCTGTCTAAATTTTATTATGCAGAAGATTGTACTGTTTATTATTTTGATTACAATGTATTTAAGTTATGCATTTATTCTGTATTTTCTCTATGCTTATCTTACCCCTGTGTATGTGTGTGCATGCATTCTCATGGAAGTGTGCAGGTTTATGTGTGGATATGTGTACCTGTGTCAGAGAATGACCTTGTGTGTCATCCTTCGGAAGGTACCATGTACCTTGTCATTTGAGATGCGGTCTTTCATTGGCTAGGGTTTTGCCAATTAGGCTATCCCCTCATCTTTACCTCCTCACCTCCTCAGTAAAGGGATTGTAGGCTCCAACATGCCTGATATCTTTTTTTTGCATATTTTCTGGGGGATTGGTGTCAGTTCTGTGTGCTTGTGCCTCAAGTACTTTCTCAACTGAGCCCTCACCCAATTTTATTGTTCTGTCTCAAAGGAGAGCCATCACATATGCATATAGATTTTATAGGAATCCAGAAACAGTAGTTTCATCGAATATTACAGATAAGGGTATTGCACATAAAGTCCAGTGTATAGAAGGAAATATCCTATCACTGTTTATTTGATAACAGACCATTACCGTTTAACAAAAGGTCTGTAAGTTTGTGTACAAAAGTGACATGTATAGGAAAATTTGTATTGGTTGACTCCAAATCACTTGGGTTCTTTATTTACTTGTGATCTCTAAACATCTTAACATTATATTCTGTAAAGAACAAACTCAGCGTTTTCAGAATAAAATAAAGAACTGATTAAGGTAACAGTATGGAGAACATAGTTGCAGTGGGAAAAAATAAAGGGAGTAAATTTAGGAGAATTGTTTGGGGAAGACTTTGAGATTAAAATAAAAGTGGCAAGTCAGAACAAGAAAGTTAACCTTAGAACAAAATTCTGCTCCATAGGTGAAGAAGAGATAGTGTGACAGAAGTAAGAGTAGAGAGCATGTTGCCTGTAGAATCTGCAACTTGCTGGCTTGGATAGGACTTGAAAGTAATTTGAAGATAATTTGCACCTAATCAACCTTTTGAAACTATGAATATGTAGGCTGTATAATGTGCATTTGAAACTACTCTCTGACATTGTGAAAAAGTAAGCCTGTTCTCAGTTTGCTTAGCCAACCTGGCAGTTGGAAGGTGACACTGACAACTCTGCTCAACACCACAGACAAAGCACCGTACCAATATGTTACCCAATCTACGCACTCCCCACAATGTTTGAATGTAGTAGGGGGAATGATCTACCCTTTATCTTCTATTTTTTTCTCAGTCTAGAAAAGAATAGTTAATTTACTTTATAGGAAAAACACGTTAGTATATTCCATGTATAAAAATGTAAGGCTTTTCATATTTTAAGATAATGGGTTTCTTTCTTTCTTTGCTTGTTTGTTTAGAGAACTTTTCATTGTATCCTCTTTGTTGTCTATTTCAACAAGTTTTCTTGCTTTTGTCCTCTGTGATCAGGGAGAATAGATGCACATATATTCACATTCATTCTCTCTCTCTCTCTCTCTCTCTCTCTGTCTGTCTGTCTGTCTGTCTCTCTGTCTGTCTCTCTCTCTCTCATACACACACACCTTCAAGAAGAATGTACTTAACAGTTCTGAAAGTGTCTTCCAGGATAATGAAGAGCTGGTTTCCTCCAGTAAGAGCTGGCCTTGCTCAGCAGTCTTTCTCTAAGTCTTAGATTTTTGCTGTGAAGGTTGATACATTTCAACAATACTCAAAGAAATTTTTCTAACATGCTGATCTTGGTAGAGAGCAAGGGTGAACTGAATTGGGAAAGAATTAAACTCAGCACTGAGTTATTTGCCAGGTATTGTTTTAAGTATTTTCAATTTTTTCATTTAAAAACATTTTTAGTTATCCAAAAATCAATCTTATGATCCTGAATTAACATATAATAAAGCAGACCTGATGAATCTTCTGCAGCTCACAAGTGACAGGGGCATGTTTATATTCTTTTTTTGTTTCACTGCCATTTCTCAGTCCCTCACAGGAGCTGGCTCCTCACAGGTGCTCATTCATCTCATTTTGGTTGACAATGAGCATGAGTCCAAAGCTTTTGTCTTCACTCTTATTATTATAGTACTCAAACAATGAAAACCATATTTGCAGTTATTAAATTGTGCTGGCATTGGGTGTATTTTAAGTTGGCTCTATGAGTCTGTCGTATACTCCAGTTAACCAGTGTGGTTCTGAGGATAGCACAAAGAAAGTTAGTGAAGTCTCCAGCAAGTCATTGTCTCTGTAGCTCAGATATAAACATTATACCATATGTTCAAAGTAAACCACTGTCCAAGTCTAGCCTGCCTCAGCACCATGGGATTCAAAGGATCTGGTTGGCAGATAAGATATTCCCATGGCATCTGTTTGACCTGTACCTTTCCATGAATTCTCCATCTCCATACAATTTAATATAGGTCAGCACTGGTGTTATCTCTCCCCAAACTCTACAGGGAGAAATCAGACTACCCGACTGAGTATCACATCTTGGAATCTCATTTCATTCTTCTGTTACCTTTATTTCTTCCAGATATAGACCATATTTAAATTACTGTTGATTAGCAGGGTCTAACATACCAATTGTAGGCTTTCTGTCTTCCCTTGTAGATTTTTTTGGCTTAGGCTGCCATAACAAAATATCATAGAACAACTTAATCTACATAAATGTATTTTCACTTAATTTTGGATACCAGAAATCTGAGCTCAAGAAGTCAGCAGGGTTGATTTCCTCTTCTCTGCTTACAGTTGTACTTTTCTCACTGTGTGCTCACCTGGTTACGTATTGGCCTAATTGTCTGTGTCCTGGCCTCTATAATGATTAGAGCTCACCCCTATGATCTCATATGATCTTTATTACTTCTTCTAGGGTATTTAGGCTGAGGAATTCTACATGAATTTTAGAGAGACATAATTCTATTTCGAACACAACAGCACTCTAGGAGTGGGGATTTAGTTCTTATGTGAAAAAATATGTGACCTGTAAATACTTCAGAAGATGGTTAACACTAGTATTTTCTACAAGCACTCCTCCAAACATTTCTAAATACTCTGTCTTGGGAAGCTTTCCATGATGTGATTATGACATTTCATAGAGTGCCTTAACTTTAAGAAAAAGCTATGTTCTAGAGTGGTTGCTGTTTGAAGGATATGTTGCATCTCACTTCTAAAACTGCCTCTTTATTAGTATTGGCTTTCCTACAGATTTGCTCACTGACCTGGTACTATTCTGTAAGTAAGAAGTAAACTTTGATTTGGTACATTTTGTTGTTTTTGTTGCTTTTTGTTTTGTTTGGTTTTTTTTTTTTTTTTTTTTTTTTTTGCCTTACCTAATTTATGTAGTAATCAGTACCCTGAAGTATATTATTACCATATAAAATCTTGGAATATGGTATGTTGGTTGGTCAGCTGAAATAAAGAAGATAAAAATTGGGAATGTAAAAACTCGTGTTGTCTATATCATATAGTGATACCTATTTGGTTAAAGTGCATATAAGAACTTGGAAAGCAGATATACCAAGGCTTGTACTTTAGAAAAAACCTTCAGAGAGAGCCAGAATATTTGTATCAAGATAGCAAAAAAAGACAATCACAAGGAAGAGAAAGCTAATTTCTAAGTGTCACTTACTAATGATGCAAAGTTTACTGATTCTGTACTCTAAAACCTCAGTAAGAATGCTATAAAACATAACAAAACAAATCCATCCTTGGCCCTCCAAGTTACAATAATACTTTTCGTTAAAGAAATTGACTGAGTATAATCGAAATGATAAAATTGAAGGGGCTAGGAATTCGTTAGAATGACCGGGCCGGGGGGGGGGGGTGTTCTGAAGTCTTCCTCTCAGTAAAACTTTTTGAAAAGTAATCAAAACTAAACAAAAACTAACCCAAAATCTGTGGAAATTGTCGTATAGACATAACGCAAATCAAGAACCAACTACATTCTGATAAAGAGTAGGCAAATCTGATATGTAAGCCAAGAACTGCAGCCTCTCCTTGATTCTTTGCTCCTCACAGGAGTGGTGTAGGCATGGACCCTGGCTTCTTTCTTTCTCTTTCACAGAAGTTGAGGCTGCATTCTAAGCAGATGTGGCTAAGACACTCTTTTGCACCACTCCCAATGACGTCATAGAGCTCCACCTATGATGTGGCACTGCCAAGAAGTCTGGCGTTCTGGCTGAAATAGTGCTGGTCACACAGAGTTCCCCATGGGGAAGGAAGGTCAAGCAGAAGAGACTTGAGGCTGGTTGCCTTTATACTGCAAATTCTGATGGAGTAGACGTAGAAACGTGGAATTTCCTATGTTGTCTTCAGAAGAGAGGAATTGGGGGAGGAGAGACGCAAGCCATAGAGTTGTCTTCAGACGTGAGTCAAAGTCATGGATTCTACTTGTGGAAAAGTTCAAGGCTAAGATCATTCTCTAAAGGAGTAACAGTCGCGATAAAAGATTGATGTATTTATTGATGAAACCGAAATGACAAATGGGGAAGTATAGAAAATAGAATAAACGTATGCTTGTTCACTTTTCTTTGTACTTCTTCAAAATATGTCAAGTTATGTAAAGAATAGTGCTTGTTTGAGTTTTGTCATTTATAGAAGTAGAAGGTGTGACAATAAAAGCAAAAGAGAACACACAGGAAGAAGGCACTTCTTTTAGCACTGAAGGAAAAATGCAAACCTGAGGCTATTTATTATATATGATGCATGTGGTCTTCAGGCAACCATTAAGGAAATTACTAAAATGCATAATAAGAATTATTATATACACCCAAATGTTACATAAATACCCTCAAAGCATTAGAGAAAAGAAAAAGAAATTATCAAAACATAAATGCATAGATAAAAATTGAAGTGGCAGACATAAATCAACTATATTATAGTACACTCAACATAAGATAAATAAGAAAAAATATAGATGGTATAATTAGATAAAACACACTAAGATCCAACTATTTGCTGTCTACTAGAAGTTCATTTTTTAAATTGTAAGCTACAATAAATTAAAAGTAAACACAGAGAAAAAAGGTTTATCATTCAAATAGTAATTATAAGAAAATTGGATCCAGGTGGTGGTGACACACACCTTTAATCCCAGCACTATTGGAGGCAGAGGCAGGCAGATCTTTGAGTACCAGGTCAGCCTGGTCTATAGTTACAAGATAGCCATAGCTGCAAAGCCAAATAAATAAATGGATAAATGAGTAAATAAATAATGAAAAGGATATTGGAAATGTTAAACTAATATGAGAAAAAGTGGATTTATAGTCATAACAGTGATGTGTTTCAAACCATTATAAATGTGAAAATTATAATGTTCATGTACATAACAACAAAGCACTAAAATATAGGTAATTTATTTTCAGGAGTTATGGCAGTAAAGATAGTGTGGGAGAATTGGGACTTTATCCCCTCTCTTCCAAGATAGCTAGAGCAGCAGTCAGAGGCTGAATAAGAGACTGCAAGGGATGAGCAGTCTCTACCATGTGGAACCCAAGGTTGTCTCAAAATAGCAGAAGATGCATTTTCTCAAGAGCATGTAGAACATTCCTTACCACATTAGACACTAAAGGAAGTTTAATTTGCCCAAAAGGATTAAAAGTACAAAATATATTCTATAACCATGATTAACTGTGATTTGAAATTAACAATAAAATATTAATAAACTTAACATGGGGAAATTAAATAACAGACTGACTATTAAATGACCAGTGTCAAGACAGTGAAAACAAAAATTATATTTAAAAAGCTTTGAAACATTGTCCTTATGGCTTTTAAATTAAATTCCACTTTTCATGAATTTTGTTTCCAAGTTCCCCCCAACCTTTCTGATCTCCTGTATCCTGCCACTCCCAGCCCTTTCCTCTCTTTAAGTTCTCTGTGTTCTGTTACCCATGCCTTCCTCAAAGCCTCTTCCCTCTTTGTTTCCCTGTTTTAGTTTAATGATCACTTCTTTGGTTTCTTTAAAAAAAAAAAAAAGTATATTTATAGCAATACATTTTTTCCCTTTTTGAAAAAGGGACACAGGCTGTATCACCTGCCGTTTTAACTGTAATTCCAGGAATTTTTTTGTAACGGGTTTTCTCTATTGCTTTGGAGCATGTCCTGGAACTCGCTCTGTAGACCAGACTGGCCTTGAACTCACAGAGATCCGCTTGGCTCTGCCTCCTGAGTGTTGGGATTAAAGGCATGTATGATCAAAGTCTAGTTTCAATTCCACCTGCCAACTTTAATAAACAATTTGGCATTTATTACTATGTTCAATGTTTCTGAATTTGCAAATTATTTTGTTTATTTTTTGTAATTGTTAAGATTCAGTCTGTGTCTTTAAAGGAGCTCTGTTTTAGAGAAATTCCATGGACTGGTGAGGAGAATACATATTTTGCTGTTTGGGGTTGAATATTTGTAGAATGTAAAGTGATATAAAGTGTAAAATGTGTGCATTTTATAATGTTATTTAACTTAGTTGGGTTTCTAAATTTTTTGTAAGTGACAATTGGGTATTGAAATAATTCATCATTGTATTTAGTCTATAACTTTACATCAAATAGTGCCTATTTTATAAAGTTGGGTACACAAACATTTGGTGCATATACATTTAGAATTGGAGCATTTTCTTATTAGATTAGAACATTTCTTTAACTTGTAGAAATACATCTATGAGAGCTGCAATGCTTGCAAAACAAGCACTTTTACCTGCTGATCCATTTTGCCAACCCTTAAAATGAATTTTCAGACATCAAATATTAACATATTAATCAAAAATTAAAATGTCCTAGAAAAGTCACACCAAGTACAGTGAAGACATTGTGCTACTGGTATTAGGATTCACATGTTGAGCCAGGGAATCCAGTTAAGTGTTCAGAAATAAACACATTCACTGCTTTACTTGTCTGTCAATTCAACAAAGGAAAAATGATTTCTTTTTCAAAAATTGTTCTGAGACAACTAGATATCTAAATAATTTACATGTTAAATATACAGGGTGTCATAAAAATCAACCAAAGGCTTATCAAGTGTTTAAACACATGTTTTAAAATGATAAAACACTTAGAAGGAAGTATGAGCATAAATGATTAGAACCTTATATTTGAAAATGAATTCTCAAATATGGTCCCCAAAGCATGGTCAATAAATAAAAATAATATGTTGATTTGACTTAAAACTGACTTTCATGAAAGTGAAAAGATAACCCATAGTGGGCAAATATTGTTTAACTAGTAAGGGAATCAAATCTAGAATAATACAGAAGTCTCACAAAAAGTAATAAAAGGAACCATTTTTAAAATGGTAAAAATAAATGGAATAGAAATTCAGTAAAAAAAATACAAATGGATAACAAACACACAAACAACATTTGGTGCTATTAGTCTTCAGGGAAGTATCAATCAGCAATTGCAAAATTGCAAAATGGCACTACTTCATACCCAACAAGCATGGCCAGAATCAAAATGCTAGATAATAACAAAAGCAGAAGAGGGTAAGAAGAATTCAGAATCCTCAGAATTAGTAGGAATTAGTACAGGCACTATGGGAATATCCTGATAATTCTTCAAATGTTTAGTTACAGAATGACCACATAATGGGATAATTTCAGTTCATTATAAATGAAAAAAATATTCACAGGAAAAAATCCACATGAGTGTTTCTAGCAACACTATTTACAATAGCCAGAAAGTTTAGACCATTTAAGTATCTATCAATCGCTAATTGAATAAACAAAATGAGGTCTACCCATACAGTGGAAGATTATTCAGCCATATTTCAACATGAAAAAGTTTCTGAAACTTTTTGCTAAGTAAAAAAATGTCATTAGTAAAGTATGGCTCTGGTTTTATAAAATGTAAAGGACAGGCAAGATCATAGAGACTGACAGTCGTATGCTTTATAAATTGAGAGGATAGAATGTAAGGTATACTTTCTCTGTGAGGCATTAAAACTTTTCTAAACTACTTTGGTTGTTGCAAAAACATATCAAATCCACTGAATTATAAATGTGGAGGGGTCAACTGTATGTTATACTACTTATATATCAGTAATGCTAATACAAGTGTTTTGTATGTTCCCATATAGCTACATTAGGATGAACACATGATATGAGTACTAACAGACAAAATAAGATAAAAAATTAGCATGAGATGCCAAGGTCTTAAATAAATACCAATGGTAACACTTACTGGTGACTGAAATTTTAACAGATGCACATTTCCAACAGAACAATCCTGCCCTATTACAATTTATCACACATTTCTCCATTCCCCCCCTCTTCTATCTGCTGACTTATAAGGATCCATCTCCAGGATGACTGTGGAAGTCCTTTCACTGATGATGTTTACACTGCATCATTCAGGACCTTAAGAGACTTTATGGAGCAGGGTTCCACTCACTTGGCTTACCCTTGGCCCATTATTTAAATAACAAGAATTTTCTGGAATTTGCATTGTTAATTCTCCTCAAATAACTTCCATAACTCTTACCATTACCCCCTGCATTTGCCGAGTGTCCCTTTTGCCTGTCTGGTTCATATGCACTCTATAGATGGAGGATTCATTCTTGGACAGTTTAAGGTGGTCATTCCATCTTGAGTTTTGTGTCTTTCTCCTTGCATTATTAGTGATTTCATTCCTGGAACTTTTAGTTGTACTCATGATATATCTGTAATATGTATTTAGTAAACTGGGAACAAAGAATTTGCTCCCTAGGAAGTTAAAGCATTAAGTAGTACAGGCTGTATAAGCATATATTATGGTCATTCCCTTTTCTTTTCTCATGGTGTATGTTTTGGAAGTAAAAGCTTCTGTGTGTGAAGGGTAAGGAATATATTTAGATCTATGACAGTCTGTCTGGGTGTGTAGACTTTCTTAATGGGGTGAATTACCACTTGGTGGATTACCATTCAATAAATTGGATGGATAACTGGAACCAATTGATAATATCCTATACATGACTTATACACAACTTTACTTTGGTCCTTGTATCATATCAGTAGTATATTGTAACATTTTTCTCAATCTTTCAACTTGCAGTGCTATAAAAAGATTTCTAGAAAGTATTAAAAAAAAGTGTTACTCATTTAAATAATTTATTTTTCAACCAGGGACATTGATGTGATGATTAATACACTGCATTCATTTTCTCTTCTTAAGAAACCTGGAATAAACAGGCTTGTGCAACACACACACACACATACATACATACATACATACATACATACATATATATATATATTTCATTTAAGTGTTGAAGTCTGAGCCTACATTTTTAAGAGAAAATTTCAAAGGAGCCATAATTAATATGTCAGTTTAGGAGGAGCAGGGGTATGTGGGGATCGAAATAAATGGACATACCTGATGTTCTTGCAATTTATGTATAGAAGGGGAAATTAGCATACAAGACAAGATCCAACTTTCCAATCTTCTCTCTTTGAGTTTGTGCCAAAGTATCTCCATCTGGAGGTGTGGAACGTGTAGGTTAAGTGTGATGGGGTACAGTGCATTTGGAAAGAGGAAGTCTGAAAAGCATGTAAAGCAGGAAGGTCAAACTTGTTTTACTCCACTATTATACTGCTATTTTCTGCTTGAAATGAATGTCACCAAATACCTCTCTTAGTTTCTATCTTTATTAAAGAGAATTGACAGATGTCTCTTTTATACCTCACCTATTAATACAACATGATACACCAAAGATGGAAATGCCATAAGAACCTTTATACATCTAGAAAAACTAGATATGTATCTGCTTTTCCAGAGATTCTGAATCCAGCATCACTGTCCTAAGGTTCTGATATTTTTATTTGGCCATGAAAGCTCTCGTGTTTTCCTCAGACTGCTCTTCAAGTATTTCCAGTAACACTTGGTCAGTTTTGTTCTTTTTCATGTGCTTTGAAACAGTGAGAATTTCCATCCTGTCACTGTGACATACTTATTGAAACTATCCTAGTAAGAAAGTACTACTTTTTTTTTTTTTCAAATTTAAAATGCTGGATGGTTTGAGAGCCATCATAAGGATGAAAGGGAAAGATCCTTTTTTCTAGGCTTTTTGCTCATAGATTTCTTCCCTGTTCAGAGTTATTACTGAATCATAAGAGGGGAAGTCAAGGTTTTCCTGGGGATACTATCTGTATACTATGTTGTGAGTTATAGAAACGGATTGACATTTTATCCATAATTTTAGAACTTTGAAATGAAGGAGAATTGGCTGTGAATGGGAAGACATGCCAGTCACAATGGTCAAATAGTGGTGGGAGCTGTTTCTGGTTGAGATGCTTTTTGTTTTGAATCATTGAGGACTAAACTCATATGTCAGGCAACTCTTCTACTAAGCCTAAACCCCCAGCATGTCCTGACCTTTTAAAGAGGTGTGCAGACACCTCTTGGGGAGGGTGTGAGATAATGCAGCACCATTGACTAAGGCACTGGGAGTAAATGAGTAGCAGAGCAGTCCGCAGACTCATTTACTAGGGAAGTTAGATCTGCCTTTATACCCCCTCCCAAGCTCCTATTGGCTCAGGCAGCTCATTGGTGTCTCTGATCAGGTGTCTCTTTGTAAGCAGTCTCTGGGCATAGAGGCAGGTTGGGCTCAAGGAGGAAGTGCCTGCTGTGCATGCTCATCCAGGCTGACCTAGGCACCTGATTAGGATGACTGTGGCTTTGGTAGACTGGCCAGCAGTTTCTCCTACAGATAATTGGTAGGCCTAAGAAAAGAAGTGACAGAATATGTCTTCCTTTGAGGGGTTTCTGTTTAATAGGAGAATGTTTAATTTGAAATGAAAATGCTTCACAGGAGTCATTAAGCATATCTGTAGTGCCGTGCAAAAGAAACAAACCCAAATAATCAGAAGATACAGAAAAAGAATCAAGAAAAAAATTAAAAAGAGAAATAATTTGATCTAGTAAATATATGGTGCAGAAGCTCAGATTAGTTGAAGTATAAAGGAAGAAATAAAACCTTTTGAAATAACTGGCATCATTATTTATTGAGGCCCAGAACCCTCAAATGACTGAGTAAATATTAGTGGCTCATTTACTGTGTTATAAAACAGCACAGGATAGAACAATTCTAATTTCAATGTATAAGTAAAGGTTGGGGATGCATGCTTCAAGATATGAAACTTCCATGTGGACTATCTGGACTCAGCCCTAGAGGGTTTGGTGTTCTTTCTGGGGCTCATCATTCACTGATTAGATAGATGTCTTTGATACTCATCAACGTTAATCTGAATTGTCACTTCAAAAAACTACAAATGATCATAGTATTTATCTGGTAGGGTTGTTATGATTATTAAAGGAAATAAGTGATGAACATTTACTATTATTGTAATAAATATATGGCTTTTAGCCTGGAGAATGTATGGCACACTATTCTGCAAGTAGGGTAGCGGGGTTTTTAACACATGAAAGGACATTTTAGTATATAAACTACTTTGATTTCCTTTACTAGGTTGAAATATTGCAAAAGTGATCAAACAATATCTCATTGAAATAATATTTCAATTTATATGTGGAATTAGCTGTTAATATTTTGTTATATTCCATGTGTAGAAAATGGTCACAAAATAAATGTAAGGATGGCCAAAGAACAGACTGAGCAAAATCAAATCATTTTTTAACTGTTATATGTGTGGCATTTGTGTACACATTGAGACTTAAAACACACATTCAGAGTTTTTCTCTGTGGCTGTAAGAACATGTATTCTAAGAAAATGAAATGTCAGGCCTTAATTCTGTCATCAGTCACTAGTTCAATTTAACAATCGATTGTTTGGGGGAAAGAAATGACACACAAGGACTGGTTTTTGTTATTGGTGTTGCAAAGGTTTCAAATCATATCTTGCCAAAATGAGAACAAGTAGCTGAGAACTTAGACAAAAACATATCTAGGGGAAATTCACATTAATAGCCTTGAGTGTCTAATTGATTTAGTGTTATTTTAGCTTGCATTTACAAAAACAGCTTCAATTTTTACAGAAATTTGGAATTTATAATATAGAAGCTCTATTGTCTGAGCTGCTAGAAAATTCTATTTTGCTCTTTAATAAATTTTGGTATTACAAAACTGTTAGTCATAACAAGGCATTTATAGTTAAATGTAATTTACCTCTTTTTCTTTTTTTAAAAAAATGCAGTTTTAAAAGTAATAAAGCCTTCCATGCTGTAAATTCTAAATCTCTTTTTCCTAGGGGAAGATTAATTTGTAAATATGCTAATGTATTTGTATAATATTAAACTTTCCCAAGAAAAATTATATTACTTCATATGAATGAACACATCTGTCTTACTCAGTTTAGAAACCCATGGTTAAGGCCCCTCCAAACTCTTGCCTACTATGTGTCTTATAACTAAAATGACTGCAGGCATAGCCACAAACTTGACATTTCACAGCAAATTTATTGGATGAAATTTTTCAACCTGTTTATTGAGTTTTCCTCATTTAGCTGTATTCGAATTTTAGCTAATAAAATGCAATTCCTCTTACTAAAAGGTGAAAAAATAAACATTGTACTTAAAATAGAAGGGCTTTCTAAACAGGAAGTAGGTTAAAAGAACAAATGGTTGGTATAAAAGTGTTGCTGCTAGTGAGGATGCTACAATGGACATGTTCCCACAGGCAGCTTTCTTTAATAAAGCAGCAGGACTTCTTAGGTTAGACAAGGCGCTAAGGGCTCCTCAGCTCAGGCAGGTAGCCATTACAGATTGGCCTGATATTTTGCACGCGAAACTTAATTCTGCCTCTTCTAAGTTGTTTATGTATTACTTATTTTCACCAGCTCGCTTATTCCATTGCATAAATTACTCCTTGAAATTAGGCAGAGATACCCAGTGTTCCCTGCCAGTATCCTGAGATGCCCTCCAGAGTGAGCATGTCTGTTGCCCCTAGGGGATGCCCTGCATCTTGAGGTGGAATTTACATTACATGACCATTTCTCTGAGGCACTTGAAATTCAGTGAACTCTAAGGTGAATAAGCAAGAGAATATGGGGACCCGAGTTGAGAATTAACACTGTAGTGTTACAACTAAACATGAACTTCTTACTCTGGAGATTTATTGTTTTTCAATAATTAGATCCACTGTATTCACCAAGTTTTTTTTTTTAACTAGTAACTTAAAAATTCCTCACTCAAAGGAAAATTTTTATAGATTGTCAAGCATAATTATGGTGGTTGTCTCATTTTCAAATATTTTCCAGAAAAGAATCCTAGTAGAAGCCTCTGCATTAAGAGTAGAAATGGGATCTGCTTGGTGCTCCCACAAAGGACACAACTTAGGAAAGAGACTGAATTCTTAGGGTCTATGTTTCATTATGTGGGGCCAGCAGCCTGCTGCACTGCATGTCAGTGGTGCAGTGAGTTTGCCAGCCTGTTTTCATTGTGACAGAAATCCATTTTAAATGGGAGGGGGGACAGTGAGTGGAGAGGGAGCTAGGAGGAAGAGAAGGGAAAGAGAAGAAAGCACGTGGGACTAGGAAGATTGAATCAGGGGAGTAATAGATGAGAGAGGGAGAGAGGGGGGGAGAGAGAGGGAGAGAGAGAGAGAGAAAGAGAAGAGAGGAGAGGGGATAGAGGAGAGGAGAGGGGAGATAGAGACAATAAAAGAGGGAGCCATTATAGGTTTGAAGAGAAAACTGACTCTAGAGAAATGTCCAGAGACTTACAAGACTGACCCCAACTAACAATTTGAGCAACAGAGCAAAGGCTACCATAAATGCCCTTCCCTGATAATGAGATTGATGACTAACTTATCCACCATTATAGAGCCCTCATCTAGTCCTCATCTAGTAGCTGATTGAAACAGAAGCAGACACCCCCAACTAAACACTGAGCCGAACTGGAACCCAGATGCAGAGAGGGAGGGCAAGACCAGGCTACAGAAAGTCACATAGACAGCTGACCTGAACAAGGAGGAGCCAAAGGCCCCCCCCCAGACTAATAGCTAGGAAACCAGCATGGGAATGACTCAGACTCCCTAAACATGGTCTCAGTTAGAGGGCCTGGGAAGTCTAAGGGACCTCTGACAGTGGAACCAGGATATATCCCTGGTGCACAAAAGGACTTTGGGAGCACATTCCCCATGGAAGGATACTCCCTTAACCTAGAGACTGGAGGGAGGGCTAGTCCCTACTCCAAATGACTTGACAGATTTTGTGGACCCCTCCTGGAAGGCACTACCCTCCCTGTGGAGTGGGGGTGGGTGGGATGGGAGGGTGGTTGGGGGACATAGGAGGGAGGAAGAGAGGGAGGGGGAGGGAGGAAAAGAGGAAGGGAGAAAGTGAGGGAGAGGAAAACTGGGATCGATATGTAAAATAAGAAAACAAACAAAGAACATGCTTTAAGCTGGATGGTAGGTGGGAAGTAAAAGCAAATGGGCTTGGATAATTTCAAATCCAGAAGTGTAGTATCTAGAATCAAACATTGCTCTATCTATCATGCATTCATAGCATATTGGCAGGGATTGGTAGTATTCATCTGTTCAACTGTTTTCCTATATTTGATTTTATTTTTAGTCTTTGGTGATCATTGGCTACCAGTAAGTTTGGGCATACATTGAGCTTCCAATTTTAAAGAGTCCCAGCAAACCTTAGGGCTGCCATTGTGCATGCCTGATTGTGTATTTACCTACAGAGATAGAGTATAAATATCAGTGCTACCCATTTCACAGAGATGGAGCATGGTGATGGAAGTACCTTAGGAGAAAAATTTTTATGCTAGGAGAATTGTATGACATGCAGGTGAGGTAACCCAACCCACCACTGCTATGAATGGAAACATCATGACATAATAATTAACTAGGAAAGGGACTCAGGGAGCAAACCCACACCAAGGGATATGTCACATATAAGGAATACTTGGGACATTCTTTGTTGAAGCCATGCCTTTTGATCATAATTAATTAACATGTTGATATGTGGGTCTAGGTAGCTGGAAAAACAAAACAGTAACTTTACTAATGAGTAGTTTTGTAATATTAGGTTTCCTTTTTCCTAGTTAACATACAGTTTCTCCCAAAGCAGGCACCACCTTATTTACTTAGTTCTAAGAAAGCTGCAGAGAGCTGGACTCAATGAACACTCTAAGTATATGCTCCTGATGGATTCATTACAGCTGCCTGTAATGCTTATCACATGGAAAGGTTGGGGGGGGGGCGATCTTTTCTCAGCTCCTATTCTGACAGTTGCGTTTGCTTCTCATCTTTCCATATCACTCAAGGAGTCTGAATGTGTCCTTTCAACGTGCCTCCAGGTTTCTGTGCTTTCTCTCACACCACCAACGCTGTCTGGCAGAAACAGGGACCATGCTGCTGTCTTGCTTCCATATCGAAGGGCTGTGCTGTGCAAAGTATTGCTTCATGCTGGTTTCCTGATCTGCTTTGCATAACTGCCTGGAAAAGAGTACTTTTGTGGATAATCCAAAAGAGGGAAAGACATTGAACACTATTTTACTTGAGCATATTTCATGGGTTAAATGCATTAAAATTCTATTACAGTGAAATTCTATATAGGGTGCACATTTTTCAAATAGTAACAATGGACATCTAGTTTAAGAGCATATTTGATACACTCTAATTAGAAAGCAACCAAATAGTTAGGATAGTTACTTTAAAATGTAGGATTTTAGTGGTCTGTAAGAGTTCTTGATTCAATTTTTGGAAGGGGCCTCAGAGATAATATAGTCCAGGGATAGAAAATAGATTCATCTTGTGTGCCAAATTTGATCAGTTGGTGGTGGTTGCCTGGAGAGCTGTGCTAAGAAGGAATTTATGGCAAAGTCCAGACTCAGTGGGGAAAAGTGTGGGGATAGATTTTTTTTTCATATCTACCACGGTTGACGAAAGAGAGAGCGGTACCATATGTACCACGTACTTGCCGACTCGACACAGTCTCCCACTTTACAAAATTAGAAAAGTTAGTCTAACATTACATTCCTAGTTAGCAGTAGAGCCCAGTCTTTTTAGTTTAGTATTTCCCCAAAGCTCTTTCCGAAGGGATTAAGTGACAGTGACTGTAAAAACACTCAGATAGTGTCTTATATAAAATTTCAGCAAATACTTGCTAAGTTTAACATTTAATTAAATTACTCATTCCCCTCTTCACCAAGGAATCATCAAATATTTATTGAGCATGTACTATGTGCTAGGTAGTGTAGTGTTTGGCATAGCTGATAAGCATGTGTAACAGCAGTTAATCTTTTTTTTTTCTTTTTCTACTGAAAAAGAGGTGGTAGATCATGTTAGCATTGACTATCCACATGATCAATTTATTCCTGCTTTGATCCTGAAAGTCTATTGTACCTAGATACCAGAGAGACACACATAAGCATTTCACTAATATTGTACTCTGTATTTTGTTACCTTCCTTTAAAAAGCTCTGCCCTTTGGACTCTGATAAATCTTATAAAAGTGGAATTATATTCAAATGAATCAGCAACACATTATGGACCTGGTTTTTAATAACAGGTGTCTAACGTGTGCATGCGACAAGTAAAATATGCTGATGCAAATGGATGATTGCATGTGCAAAAATATGCAGATTAATGTGCAAGCAGATGTTCAAATAATTTTCCATTATTGCGTGCCATTACCCTTTTGTGAATGCACAACTGCATATTTTGTATACAGATATATTTGCATTGTTTGTATTTCTTGTGTGCAATCTTTTCAAAGACTGCTCTCCATCATACCCTTAATTGGGAAGCTATAACCTCTAGTGCATTTTCAGTCCCCTGAGAGAGTTCTCTGCAGGGAGAAAAAAACCACCATGGCCTGCCATTAGAAGACTCAGTATCACCAGTAGATAAATGCTAATTTTTATCTGTCTCTCCTTGTTGGAAATGTGGTCCTTTCCTATCAATACAGCTTTTGATGTCAGTGTAATAAAATGTAAAATCTGTGCAGATTCTCAGACTGTCAAAACAACAGTATGTACTTAAAACTTATCTAGCTCTTAGTAGTGTTTAATGCTTTGTTTTGTTGGTTTTTCTTACATCTCTGTTCCCACAGAGTTGCTGGTGCTCATAGATAACCCTATGAAAAATTTCTTCAATCTTGAAGCCAAAGGGAACTTGGTTTATGATGAACTTTTGTGAGATTTTTCTTGTTTCTGGTCAATTTTAGATACCAGATAAAGCATTGGGGAATAAAATAAAGGTAGAATCTCACTTTTGTATCAAGATATTTTCCTTCAAATTGTTGTATTTCATTACTTAGCTGGCCTGGTCTACTCTTTATATTGGAAATAGGAAGTTCAGGGGGCTCTTCTTGCTTACTCTCGGCTGACTAAACACCACATTTAGTGTGCTTTAAAGAACATATTTAAAAAGTAATATTGTATTATTTTGTCATTTTCCTTCAGCTGAATGTGACATTATTTGATTCAAAACCTCCGTACATCATTTCATTTATTAGGCATTTTCTATTGTCACAATTATTTTAAAATTATCTCCTAAGGAAGCATTGAAATGCCTCCTGTCTCCCCAACTCAGAATCAATATGTATCATGTTTAAAAAGAATTTAAGTACCCAATTGTTGTTTTGTGTACAAAACAAAGGGGAAAGTAAAAAAACACTGAAGAGAATTCCTGTTTCCTAGGGGCAGGGATACTTGGTGAATCATCTATTTTCATCTATTTAGTGTGAGGCTTCTTAAATACAATGTCTCACATTTGCCCCAATTTTAAAAGTGTAAGTGTTGGGGGCATTTATTTCAGGTGATATTCCAGTAAATGTACTTAGAGGCCACGCCAGAGACTTGTGTTTGAGATTGGGTCTTTCATTTGTAATCTATGAAGGGAGAGTTGTACAAGTTTCCCATGCTGCAATGTGCAGCAAAGCTCAGATAAGAGTTAAATGCTTGTCCTCTTTGGAGGTGCCCTCCCCAGCAGTGCTACTTATTATTACGAGTTCCAAAGCATTAAATCTAAAGGCCCATCAGCTCACATCTTACAGCCTTGCCTGTCTGTGGACAGGACCCTGTCTGTCTGTTTCCTCTAGTGCACTATTTTGTTTGTACTACTGTAATCATTTTGCTGGCCCAGATCTGTGTGGGTGTGCTGGCAGCTTTACAACGAAGTTACATGGGAACAGAGTTAAGGTTGAATATTTATTAGAAGAAGCCATCTGGCGTCAGGCTGTCTGTACAGGGGGGCTCATTTCTTTAGTAGGCTCTCCTCTTTCTCTTTAACTCTTCCTCCCTTTCTCTTTCCTGTTCTCTCTCCCCCCTGCTCCTCATTTCACAGTTCTGAAAAAGTTGAATGTGCCGCTCTGACCCATTAATTTTGTCCTTTACAATTTTGCTCTTAAAACAAAAACAAAACCAAAAACCAACAAAACACCAGATCAATCTGTTTCTTTTCCTTCCCTCTTTTTATTTCCTTCTGACCTTTTTCTTTTTCTCATTTTATTTTCCTTCAGAAAGCAGCTTGTTTCTGGTTTTCAGAATGGCCATTCAAAGACCAGCAGGCAGCCAGGGAGGAACAGTGGCTTATGTGGCCCTACATGTTGTCTTAAACATTCATTTTTCTGCCTCTAGTTTTCTTATACTTTCACTGTCACTCAGTAAACTAATCTTGAAAGCACCCCTCTGTCTGGAGCAAGACTGAAGTCCACACAAGTTAATCACATGCATTCTGAGAGACTAAGTATTCCTTTTCCTCTTTTACCATTTGCTGAACCTCAGCTGTCTGAAATTGCTTCCTAAATCATCTTCATGACAGTTAACTTTTTCATTTACCACATTTCTGCCAGTTAGTTGTTCATTTTCCTCCCCTGGGAATGCCCCTGTTTGCATTTTCCAGCATTGAAGCTAACTCTCTCTCTACCTCTGTAGGCCCCCAGCACATGCAGCTCGTGCTGGTCACCCCTGCGCCATGAATACTGTGGTCAGCCCCAAGTGTGGTTTACAAGATGCCATTAACACCACCCTGATTGAGTGATGGCAGTATTAAAACATGTGTGTATGTAACTCATGAATCCAGGGTGGTAGAAGGTTCATGTTTTGTTGTATCTGAAAATCCATTCAAATGTGGGAACAAGAATTTAGTGAATGCACAGGAGGCCTGTCATTCTTGCTTTGCTTATTGTGGGATGACAGCCCATGTGTGGGTTATCAGTCAAGTCCCTGCAAGCTAACTTCTCCTGTGGTCTGCAATGTGGGAAAGTGGCCAAAAAGTTCCCAGGGTTGGTTGTGCTGTGGAGGAGAGGATTTCTGCTAGGTCAGACGAATCCGTAGTTGTGTATTTACCCTGATATTGGAAGGGTGACAGTGTTTATCTCATTTCTAACAATGCAGAGAGAGAGAGATTATCACAGGAATCAGAGGGAGAAATGAAGATTGGTATAGTCTGACATTATCAAATAAAGATGGGCTATTAGAAATGAAGAGTTGATCAAACCCAGGTCAAAGTCAGCTCAATAACCACAGCCTCTGTTTTGTTGTCGGAGTGGCTGTGTTTTATGAACCCGATTCCACATTTTCTCAGGTGGGCTAAGGTCTAACTAGTCACTTCAACAGAGAGCCCTCATTTCAGGCAGTTTCAAATGCCTCATCATTTCTGAATGAGCTTCAGCTCCAGGAGATTTCAGTGCTGGAAGAATTGCATAAACTATGAAACTTTATCCCTTCTCAAGGCTCTCCCAAATCTCTGGGGGAGCACAGGCTTCCAGGGTAATGGTAAATGCTCTGCTCACTTAGGGAAGGAAGGTGCCACCTCAGGGGTCACATGACAATACCAGAGAGGTTAAATCAACTTCCAGCCGAGGTTTTACAGATATGTTTGGGATCTTGGAATGATATTACCATATTATTGTGCTTTTACTCTTGTTGTTTTTGGCTCGGGAGTGAGGGAACAGACTTGTGTAATAAATTTATCCAGGGAGTGTTTCACCTGATCCAAGTAAGATGGGCCCCAATGTCACCCTGTTTGGGTTTAATGGATAAGAAATGTCTCAGAGAGAAATGTTGTTGGTATTCTGAGACTTGTATTTATCTTTAATTTTTGAAAGACTTAGTCAGGAAAAGAAACCAACACAGTATCCCAGGGGAGACAAGCATAGAATGAGAGTAATAGCTATTAAAATAAGAGAGGCATTCAGGGAAATGGCTGATCATTTGATGCCGTTTTCCCTTCAGAACTCTGCCAAATTAAGACTTACCTGATTCATGTACCACTGGGATGTTTAATTGTGCCTATTTTTAAGAACGTATGCATGCACCTATGTTTTCCTGCAAAGGCTTAATTGGATAAAGAAATAGCTTTAACCCTGATGCTCACCCCCATCACTAAGATCTAATTATGGATTAGTCACTCATAAATCATACAGAAAGTAACTTCTTTTTTTTTCTATACTAGACACCTCCTTCTAAAAGAGAAATAGCCTTATATATAGATAGCAGCTTTTCGAGGCTTTCTTAAAAGAACAGATGTCTTACTGCTCAAGATGAGTGGCCATTTCTAAGTATTTAAAAATGTTACTCAGAAGATATAGTTTTGTTAAAAGAAATATGTAGATATCAAAGTGACCAAAGGAATAAGTTTTATGCCTAAAAAGCCATTGATTTATTCCATAACACCTAAACTTTGGTTATGTGTAAGACACAATGTCAAATTTTAAGACAGTTGATACAGTCTTTGCCTTCAAGGACCTTATTGTAGAGACTGGAAGAAAGGTATATTAACTAATGACAATGAATGGAACTATGTAACTATTAATTACAATAAGGACAAGGAACTTGTGGTGATCACAAGGGAAGGATGCTGTACTATGGAAGCAGTTACTCTTGCTTTTGGGAATGCTTCTTATGTTGCAGAAATGGCAAACCAGAAGTGGTCCATTCCAATACAGAACATATATGCAGAAGTAAAAGAAAAAGAAGGGCTGGAAATAACCAGGATTTTTTTTTAAAGTGGAGGGAAAGAACAATTACTTAATTTGAGGCTTAGTTGGGTGTTATCAAAGGGAGAGTGACAAAATCATCTTTTTTTGTTTTGAAAGATGAATTTGTTCTTTTTTTTTTTTAACTATCGGAGTGGGGATGGAAAAAGTTAGATCATAGTTACATGCTTATGGAATCAAATTAAATTACTAGGACAAAGGTGGTTGTAACAGAGTTGGAGATAACAGGTAAGAAAAGTAAAGCTATGTAAAGAAAAGAATAATAGTCTTTGGATAACTAGGTAGGAACAGAGGAACAAGACAAAGATTCTGAACTGGACATGTGTAAAAATTGTGAGGAACTAAATAGAACAAGGAGAGTCACACTGGGAAAGAAAAATCAAAGAATAAAGTAAACATTTTGCTTTTATATGTGAAGTTTGGGATGTGTAGTTAATCACTAGGAAGCAGTTTAAGATGTGACCACAAAATGGGAGATCATGGTTCCCAGGAGAAACAACATATAGACACTGGTGATTGCACTTTAAATGTCATTCTAATTTACCTAGACCCACTTTTCAATTAAGTAGTGAGATACTTGGTTTCTATGAGTTTGTAAGCGTTCTGTTGCTTCTGTTGTTGAAAATATCCAGTTTTAATCTGTGGTGGTCAAATAGAATGCAGGGTGTTATTTCAAGTTTCTCTGATTAGTTTTGGTTTGAAGTCTCTTTTGTTAGGTATTAAACTGGTTACATCAGCTTATTGTTTAGGTCCATTTTCTTGAACTATCTTTTCTCACTCTCTTATCCTGAGATAATGTCTATCCTTCATATTAGGGTAGAGGTTCTTAACCTGTGTATCACAACTCATTTGGGAATTGAATGATCTTTTCACATGTAAGATATCCTGCACATCAGATACTTACAATTCACAACAGTAGCAAAATTACAGTTAGGAAGTAGCAATGAAAAACTTTATGGATGGATGTTATCACAGCATGAGGAACTGCATTAAAGGGTTCCAGCATTAGGAAGGTTGAGGCACACAGTGTTTTTTGGATGCAGCAGAAGAATAGATTCTGTTATTTGCATCCATTCTGTTAGTCTGCATCTTTTTATTTGGGAATTAATACAACTTGTGTCAAAAGATATCAATGAGCAGTGATGTTGATTCCAGCTATTATGTTGTTGGTAGTGTTGGTGTTGGTGTTGTGTTTTCACTCTTCATTTGTTGGTCTGGCATTATTTATTTCATGTATTTACTTGGGTATGGTTAATTTCTCTAGGTTGGAGTTTTACTTCTAGTAAATTGCTTAAATTTGTTTTTATCATAAAATGTCTTATTTACACTGTCTATTGCAATTGAAAATTTTGCTGGGTAAAGTAGTCTGGGCTAACATCTATAGACTTTTGGAATCTTTAGAACATCTGTCCAAGCCTTTCTGAGAAGTCAGGTGTCATTCTAATATATTTGCCTTTGTATGTTACTTAGTCTTCTTCCCTTTTAGCTTTTATATTCTTTCTTTGTTCTGTACATTTGATGTTTTAATTATTCTGTGTTGAGGGAACTTTTCTAGTCTTTTCTATTTGATGTTCTATATGCTTCTTGTACATTGATGAGCATCTCCTTTAGGTTAGGGAATTTTCTTCTATGATTTTGATAAACATATTTACTGTGCCTTTGACCTGGGTATCTTCTACCTCTCTAGCATTCTTAGATTTGTATTTTCATACTATACCAGTTTTTCTGTATGTTTATACCAGAGTTTTTCAAATTTAACATTGTTTTTGACCAATGTACCATTTTTTTCTATGTCTTCAATGACTTTGATTCTCTTTTCCATCTTTTGAATCCTCTTTGTGAGATTTTCTTCTGAGTTTCATTTCCAAATTTTCCTAAGTTTGAGGTCTTTTTCATTGATTCTATTTCAAGTTTAAGGCATCAACTGTTTTATATACTTCCTTCTGCTGTTTGTATTTTCATTTATTTCTGAAAGGGATTTATTTGTTTCCTTTTCAAGGACCTGAATCTATGTATTCATAAAGGCTACTGTCTTGTGCTTTAGCTATGTTGCAATACTTAGGGTCTTCTGTGGTAGGGTCGGGGTTCTAGTGAAGGCATATTGTCCTATTATTATTGTGTTTTGACACTGCTGTCTAGGCATCTAGGTTTGAGAAGATTGTAATTCTAATGCTGATATCTGGTTTTGTCTTTTTTGGGTGGGTGTTATGTTCCTTGCTTTCTGTTGCACTTTCTGGTTCTTAGGATGTTGTGGTTCCTGTGGGTTGTTGCCTAATAGGAAATTCTGGGATCCTGATAGATGTGGCTATTGGGGGTTCGGGGTAAAATGTCTTTCTAGGTATTGAGAGCTGACACTTAAGAATGGGGGTGGGCTATGAGGGAGGAAAGCTGAGGTGGTCCTCAGGAGGCATGAAAACAGTGCTTTCCACCAGGATCTTCTTAGTCCCCTGGAATAGAGGCAAAAAGAGTGTAGAGAGGCCACAACAGGTAGCATGCTACAAAGCTGGTGGTGCAACTGGGGGATTTCATTTGGATAAGAGGTAGGATAGTGAAGATCTGAAGCCAGCCTACCTGCTTTGCTGACTTACTTGCTTTTCTGGCAGGCTTGGCTGGTGGGTCCCCAGACAGTGGACTTTGGGGTTGTAATAACAGAATGAGTAGGGAGGAGGATTGGAGACGATCTGTATAATCTGCTGGATATGGAGGCATAGAGTGAAGCCTATAACAGGTGCTCTGCTATAGAGATGGGGCTGAGATCACGTGACTGGATTTGGAGGAAAGAAGAGGGAGGTGACGTCTCTGACAATTGCTTGGATCACTAGAGTTCTTTAGGAATGGATCAGTCTATCTTTGGAATAGCAGCTGAATGAACTATTAGGGCATTGGGAACTATTTGGATGGAGTGAACACAACATTATTGAAGGTTATACCCTATTCCTAGTCCATTTTTCTCTTCCTTCCTTCCTTCCTTTCTTTTCTTTTCTTTCTTTCTTTCTTTCTTTCTTTCTTTCTTTCTTTCTTTCTTTCTTTCTTTCACTGTCCCTAATCTTGGCTGTCATGTAGTGCATCCAACAGTTTTTCTTAGGCACATACTGCTACCAGGATGTAGTATATCACTAGCTAATTATATACTGGACACTCTCTAATCATGAGCAATAATAAATAATTCCTCCTATAAGCTATTTTGCTTAAGTATTTGCCACAGTCATGAAAGGTTGTTACATATGCTTTTCTCTTGTGTTTAGTAATGATTATATTTTTTTTGTTTAGAAATAATTGAAAATGAATCAAATGCACTGTAAATGCCATAAAAACCAACATTCCTAAATATTTATTAATATATAGTTAAATAAAATATCACTTATCTTTCATGCCTTTATTATTGGCTCTTTAGCTACTAATAAGGTCATTCTTATCTTTTCTGACAGTTACTTGATATGCCTGTCAACTATTCTAAGTTAAATTATATGGAAATATTTAAAAAAAATCTACATGGTAATAGAACATTTTACTAAGATCAATTTACATTTATAAACAAATGTTAGCCTAAAATGTCTATTATTTTCATCATTAGTATAAATAAATATATTTTGTAGTTTCTTTAAAATGTTTCTTTAGTTTTTTTTCCCCATCAGTACTTGACATAGAACCTAGGGCATCACACATGCTGGTCAAGTACCCTACAAACTAAGCTATATGTCCAAATTTTATTTTCACTTTTTTTCTTGAGACAGAATCTCATTATGTTGCTCAGGCTGGCCCTGAATGAACCCTGTAACCCAGGTACATCTTAAATTTGTGATTCCCTTGTCTCAACCATCCAAGTTGCTGGGATCATGAGCCAGGCTTAGTTCTGCTTATTGAGCTGTCTTTGTCTCTGTTTTTCCCTCTTTCTCCCCATTTTTTTCCCATTTAATCTCAATTTTACTTTCAGCATAGAATTTGTTTCCACCACCAACTGAACAATTAATAGCAATATCAAATGAAGTGATTTTAGAGAAAAAGTGATGTGGAATTATTGGAGGAGCCAAGAACATGCTACTGCTACACCAGAAACCATAGCAGGGCATGAGGAAAGATTAATTCCTGGGGGGATACAGACAATGAGATTTTGTTGTTGTTGTTGTCAGGTATTTTTCAGACTAGCATCTAATACTTGCTTAGAACACTCTGGAAATTTGCTAACAGAATCAATTCTTAACTTTTTCTATTTGATACTGCATACAAAACTAAGGAAGATAACTTTAAACTGTTTATGTGTTCAAAGCAGTGGTCAACTCAAAAGACCTTCATGAAACTGCAGTCTGGAATCTACAGTTGGCTCTTGTCAAGTAGGATGAATAGGGGCTGTCAGAGACCATAGCCAGACTTCTGTGCATTAGTGGGGGTGCTTTTATCCTTTGCCTCAAAGCAAAGTCTCTGCTGTGCTTCCTAGCTTTGTTGACTGTGATGTATATACACATTTTTAATGCATGTACACATGCAACAAAACCCCCATATTTCAAATATTTCCCATGTTAATTATCTTGGTTTCCTTATAGCCGCTTTGACAAAACATCCAGCAATATTGCCAAAAAAGGCATGTTGAAGATAAGATGTAAGCATTAAAGGGATTTAAGTTGATTTCACAACTGCTCAGAGAAAAATCCAAGCTGCTTAAGTCAGGGACTCTCAGACTTTAGTGTATCATTTAAACCAAACCATTTTTGGTATTTTTTACTTGGTCAAACAAAATATTTTTGTTTTTCTTGATTTTTTTTTTCTTGTAAGCACTAATTCCTTCAGGCTGTTGCTATTTCACTTTAAAGACAAACATTTGCTTGAGCAGAGATTTCAGTAAAGAATCAGCAGACGCTTTAAGGTCTACTAATGAAAAAGCTCAAGTATTTTATAATGATATATATAATTAGGACTATTTAGAAAAATCAAATAATACTTTTATAACGATGCAATTAAATGTTTTAAATGGGTTTAAGCATTAAGACTTGCAAGTTAATTTGATATTTATAACACTTGTTCTATAGGAATTATACTAAGATTCATTTTTGGCAAAATATTATGGTCTGCTTTTAATAAAATATGGACATCTTACTGTTTTCAATTTAAGCTCAGAGATTATGAACTTTTCTATTTCCTTTGGCCTATGTTACAACCACTTAGAATCATTATAAACTGTCAATTTTTTATAGTAAGTTCAGAAAAAAATCATTAAACTCTTGCAATTAAAAAAAATGGGTTACTTTTGCTTTATATATGAAATAGTGAATTCCATATCATTTCTGTATCCACAACTTCCAAAATACTTGCTTATGTTTTAGTACTGTAAGAATTTTCTACTTTGCTGTGAGAAGAAAATACAACTTTATTCACCATCAGGACTATAGCTTTTGTCTGTTTAGTTCCGTAGAGAGCAAAAGAAGTAAAAAAAAAAAAAAAAATGAAGGCATGAAGGCAGAGCCTCATTTTATAAGAGACACTGGACACTGGTAGTAGTGCCTCAGAATGCAATTGATAGGTTACATTTAACAATATGTGTGATATGTGTGGATGTTCCCATATGGTGTACACTAAGTAGTCCTGTAGCCTGTTTTGACTTGTGGCTGGCTTTTCTGTTCTACACAACTTAAAGAAAATCACCAGGGATGGCACTAATTAATTTATAATGTTTCATGTTTCTAAACAAGGTACCTCAGTAATTAGGTGAAATATTTATGATGTCTATAAAACAATGCAAATTTATTTGTTTGCCTGACAGCTAACTTGTTATTCATTTAGTATGATCTTTTGAAGGATTCTTTAAACTGAAACATAGAGTGATGAAGGATAGTATTTAGAATAAAGATGGAGACAGCACCTTGGGTTGATGCGTTAGAACATGCTATGTTACAAGACACAAAAACGATAGTCATAAACCCTTGAAAGACATTCATAGTTTTTCATGAGGAAAAATGAACCATTTTAAGAGTGGCTTAATGCTACAATGTGGAAGGAAAGGAGAGGCCACAAATACACTCCAGAGAGCTTGTGCAGGCCTTGATAGAGAACATTTTTTTTAAAAATGTGCCTGAAGAAAGGCAGAAAACTTCTAGTCCCATGTTCTGTTTAATAGTAAAGGTAGCCATTTTAAACAATATATACTTCATCTGGATTTATCTTTAGTCTGTATTATATAAAAACTCTTTTGCTTTTGTATTTATTTCTTTTCAAAACATCGTGTAATTTTTTAAATTATTTTCTATATAGTTTAATTAAAATATAATTACGTAATTTCCCCCTTCATTTCCTTTTATAAACGCCTTTTCCCTCACAAACTGATACTCTTTTTTCCTTAGATTTTTAAAGTTTAATATATATATATATATATATATATATATATATATTTACATGTATGTGTAAATCAATAAGTACAATTTATGAACTCTATTTTTGTTGTTTGTGTGTACATGGTTTCAGGGCTGGCCACTTGTATTTGATAACCCATGGTGGTGGGGGTGGTAGGGTCATCCTGAGGATAGGGTAGCTCTACCTCTTTCAACAGTGATTAGTTTCTTGTAGTTCTTTATCAAGGGGCTGTGACACAGTGAGATTCCTCACCCATTCTGTGTTAGCATGTCTATTGATATTACTATTGTTCTGGTCTTGTTTATGCACTCATTTCTAGGAGAGACTTTCACAGCTGACTTCCTGGTAGGGCTATTCTTTTCACTCCAGCTTTTCTATTTTACTTTACAACTGAATTGTGTTCCATTATGTACATGTCCCATATTTTCAGTATCTGTTTATCTGTTGAAAGATATTTAGGTCTCCATATCATAGCCTTTGTGACTGAGCAAGTATCGGTGGAACAGGAAGTTGAGTCTTTTGGGCATATACCAAAAAGTGGCAGTGCCACGTCATATGGAAAAATGTATTTTTAGGTTATTGTCCCATACTGATTTCCAGAGTGATTTGCAACAGTTTGCATTCCCACTAGCAGTGAAGGAGAGTTACCCTTCCCATACAACCTTGCCAACATTTTTCAGTTATGTTGTTGACCTTAGTTAGTCATTTTTACTGGGGTAAGATGAATTCTCAAAGTTGTTTTGATTCATATTTACCTAATGGCTAAGGATGATGAACACTCAGTTATTTTCACTTTTGCTAGAATTTGTACATCCTGGGTACTTGTTTGTAAACACTTGTACTTGGACTGGAAGAAGGATTTACCATGCCCCTGAGCCTCACTTGGGAAAAAGCTTCACCAATTCCTCTGGATCTGAGGCATCAGTGTTCTTCACATGGTTGTACCCATGTCAACAATACATATTTCTCATGATTTCATCCGCTCTCCATAGGTTTGGCTTGTTCTTGTTTTTTTTTCCCCCTGAATTCTTGTGTCCATCATTAAGCCATTTATTTATGTTTTTCCTGATTTTTACAAATGTAGGCACTTAGGGCTGTAACATCGCTCTTAGAACTGCTTTTCATGTGTCCCATATGTCCTGTTGTGATTTCATTTTCATTTAGTTCCAGGAATATCTTTATTTCTTCTTTAACCCCTTCAACATTCAGTAATGAGTTGTCTACATGATTGTATATACTTACTAGGGTTTTGCTGGTTGATTTTAATATTTATTGCATAAGGTCAGACAGGTGACATGAGATTGTTTCAATTTTCTCTATTTGTTGGGTTTGCCTTAACTCAGCACGCGGCCTCTCTTAGAGCCATTTCCACGTGCTGCAGAGTAGGATGCTTGTCCTTTGGAATCTGCCTGTAATACTCTGTAGTTATCACTTTAAGGTACTACCTGTCTTTAAACCAAGATAAGGGTTTATTGTAGCTAGAAGATAGATGAATTTTGTTTCTTAATCTATTCAGCTAGGCTGTGTCTTTTGATTTGAGAGTTGAAGCCACTAATACTTAGGTCAATTGTAGTCATTTTTGTATTTTTTTTTTGCTAAGTTTTATTCTTAGTTGTGCTAATTATAGCT
This sequence comes from Phodopus roborovskii, assembly GCF_943737965.1. Classification (NCBI taxonomy): domain Eukaryota; kingdom Metazoa; phylum Chordata; class Mammalia; order Rodentia; family Cricetidae; genus Phodopus; species Phodopus roborovskii. The sequence continues at coordinate 57,896,386 of NW_026126418.1, read as the reverse complement.
TTATTTTTTCTTTCTGAAGCCTCTTGGTTGTACTTATTTCTCTCTTTAGTTCAGAGTGCATTGCTACAGGCTCTTCCTGCTTTTACTTTCTACTGAGAAGTCAGGTGTTATGGATTTTCCTCTATCAATCTAAGTATTTCCACATGGTCTTATCTTACTGGAGAGAGGGCCTGGACCTCTGTTCTCTCAAGTCTCTACATCTTGACTCCTTCCTACTACTTCCTCCAGTTATCATTGTCTCCTAGTCTTGCCTATCTTGCTTTCCTATTGGCCAACAGTGCTTTATTCATTAACCAATAATAGAAACACATTTACAGAATGACATCTCTCATCTCAAATAAGAACGATAGTTAACAATATTTAGTCCATTAACATTTAGCAAGATTTAGAGAAAACATTTTATCTATCCTATCTTTGTGTGTCTAAAGTCCTATATGTAACTTATCTTTAATCCTAACTAAGTAAAACTATAAACATAATTATCTGTCTTCAACTCCATCAAAGACCACAGAAGGTTAATATATAAACTCTAGAAATGACAGAGATAACTCGCCTGGTCAGTCACTAAGTTCTTCTGTAATGTTTCATTTTCAGCCTATAGGCCATAGTGTATCTGGCAGACTCCTCGGCAAAGCAGGAAATGTTAAACTGTCCACCTGTATTGGCAGCTTGTCAGTCACTTTTCTCTGTGTCCTGCAGAATGTCTGGCAGACTCTTCCATGAATCAGGAATCCTGTAGCAATGCCCATCTTGTATCGGCAGTCACTTTCCTGTGGGTCCTGCATGTCTAGTTCATACAGCATAAAGTCAAACAGTCCAGACAAGAGCAGTTTCTTGCCCAAATGGCTAGTCTTGCCATATTGGAAGTAAACTCCATATTGAGTTTCTTTGATGTCAATCTTCCTTTCTGACACAGGTGGTATTGCCAGGAGCAGCTGTGCTTCACTGTTAAGAAAAACCCTAAACCATTTTAAATGTCATATTCTGTAGGTCTTTGAAAGGTTTGAAGAGTGCCTATCTATCTCAAATACATCTCTGTATATCTTGAAAACCTAACTAATTTAACTCTAAGTTTTGATTATCATAGGCAATTATCTATAATCTGTACTAAATTATAGATTACATTTTTTATATATTTATTTTATATAACCAAGTCCATTTAAATGAAAACAAACATTTATAGACAATATTTGGGAATTTGGACGTCATTCTTTCCAAACTACTTCCTGCTGGCTGTCATGGGGGATTCTAAGAAGATGCAGAAATCCTGGCTATAGTCTGTAAGGCTGCTTTGTCCAGCTGTTTTGAATGTAGGATCACCTGGTACTCTGTTTCAGGCGGTCTGGCTTGATCAAACCACATTAGTCTGGAAGGAATCCACATCTTTTCATTTTCTGTGGAAACAAATATAGAAATCCTTTTCCCCAGTAACTTGTCCTTGAACTTAAATTTTGGAGTCAAAGCATTTTATTTAACTTAATTTATTATTTTACATGTCATACAATTTTAAATGAGCTATAGAAACACAATAACTAAACAAGAGGAGAAATATAATTAATCACAAAATTGACCTTAAATTTGTATCAATAAATGAAAATCCATTCCAAGGCAAAGTATTTATATCTATACCAAATCCCCTTTTTTACCTTTAAAAAGATTGGTTGTGGTCATTAACCATTTATATCCAACCCCATATAACTGAAAACAAACATTTATAAATAATATTTGGGAAATTGGGCATCATTCTTTCCAAACTGCTCCCTGCTAGTAGGGGGCGCTGTCATGGGGGATCCTAAGAAGATGCTGAAATCTTGGCTGTAAGGCTGCCTTGTTCCACTGTTTTGAATGTTGGATCACCTGGGATGCTATTTTAGGGGGTCTGGCTTGATCAAACCATATTAGTCTAGAAGGAATTCACAGCTTTTCATTTTCTGTGGAAACAAAAATAGAAATTCTTTTCCCCAGTAACCTGTCCTTAGACTTAAATTTTGAAGTCAAAACATTTTTAAAATATATAAATTGAATTACTATTGCAGCATTTCTTTTAACAGTTGTTATTTTTTCAGCAGTCAAATGATACAAAGACAATATAATACCATTCTGTATCCAGATTTGCTCTGTGCTTTCTATCTTTACGTGGCTTTTTTATTATTCTATTTCTTTTACTTTTATTTTTTTTTCATGTTTTTTTAAATAGGGTTTTCCTGTGTAACTTTTATCTGTCCTGGAATGTACTCTGTATACCAGGTTTACTTTGAAATCACAGACATCTGCTTGCCTCTGTCTCCCGAGTACTGGAATTAAAGGTGTGTGCCACCACACTCAGCTACTCTCTCTATTCTTTTTTAAATCATTTTATCATGTTTCTTTTTCTCTCCTAAGTCTATGTATATTTTAAAACATACTGTAAACCTTTAGAGGTTTTTCTTAATCTGAATCTGTCTTTACTGTAAATCTTTATATTTTTCTGTTCATGATGTCTGGTAAACATCAACATTGCTAAAATGAAAGCCATAGATGTTTTAGTCATGTTCTAACCAAGATTGCAGCAGGTACTTTTACTGTAAGAACTGAGAGCTGTGCTTACTGCCTTGGTCTACGCTGGCATCCAGCAGTATGTTGCTGGCTTGGAGATGTGTTCACTGCCATTGTCAGCTCTCGTACGTACTACTGAGTTGTCAGCAGAGTTCTTTAAAAAAAAACCTTCTGGTTTTTTGCTGCTTATGCTGAGTCAGGAAACCTCCCTTAAAGGAGCCATGCTAATCTCTGCTTGTCTCTAGCAAAACAGAATCCAACTGAGAAAAATGCTGTTACCAAGAAGCCTTGTTTTTCTCTTTTCTTTTGTTTGCAAAACCCTTTCTTTTTTTAAAAATTTATTTATTTATTTTATATAACCAAGTCTATTTAAATGAAAACAAACATTTATAGACAATATTTGGGAATTTGGGCATCATTCTTTCCAAACTACTTCCTGCTGGTAAGGGGTGCTGTCATGGGGGATTCTAAGAAGATGCAGAAATCCTGGCTGTAGTCTGTAAGGCTGCTTTGTCCAGCTGGTAAAACCCTTTCTTAAGCTTTTAAGTTTTAGTGGAAGTTCTTACTAGCCACATTGCGGCATCATATTGTTATGATTAGTTGACCGCCTGTACCCATGGCTGTGAAGTAGCAAAGTAGTAGGGAGGAGACTCAAGATGGAGGATTGAGAGAGAAGAATGCCTGATCCTCTCTCTGGTAAGATGAGACCACAGGGAAATACTTAGATTAATAGAAATGGGTTAATATTTAAAAAAGAGCTAGCCAATAAGAAACACTAGTAACTGGCCAACAGCTTTATATCTAATACAGTGTCTCTGTGTGTTATTTGTGGTTGGCATGGCGATGGGTCCAGTTCGGCAGGGGAAAAACTACTCTTCACAGACCAAGCTACAGAATATCACAGAGACAGCTGACCTGAACAAGGAGGAGCAAATGGCCCCCAGACTGATAGTTGGGAAATCAGCATTGGATGGACTCAGACTCCCAGATCAGTTAGAAGGCCTGAGCAGTTTAAGGGACCTCTGACAGTGGAACCAGGATGTATCCCTGGTGTACAAAAGGACTTTGGGAGCATATTCCCCATGGGGGGATACTCCCTTAACCTAGAAGCAAGAGGGAGGGCCTAGTCCCTACTCCAATTGACTTGACAGATTTTGTTGCCCCTTCTGGAAGACACCACCCTCCTTGTGGAATGTGGGGAGGAATGCGATAGGAGGGTGTTGGGGGGACATAGGGAGGAAGAGCGGGAGAGGGATTGATATGTAAAATAAAAATTAATTAAAAAAAAGAAAAACATGTTTTACCTAACTAACAACTTGTCTATTTTTAAAGAAAAAGTCTTTTGAAGCTACTATGTAGGAAGTACATGTTAGTGTGTGGTAAAGGTGGAAATGTTCATTTTTGTGAAATTATATCATACTCGTAGGCAGAGATTTTCTGTCCCACTAGTCAGCTCTGTGCCCCCAGCTGGCTACCCAAATAACCACACAGAAATGTTTTATTAATTATAAATGTTCAGCTGATAGCTTCGGCTTGTTACTAACTAGCTCCTTCAATTTAAATTAACCCATATTACTTGTCTATGATCTATCAGGTGGTGATAACTTTTTTCAGAATGGCAAGTTCATCTCCTGCTTGTGCATCTGGCTGGTGACCCAGAGACTCTGACCTCCTTCTTCCCAGGGTCTTTCACGTTAGTCCACTGCCTAACTTTTTCTTGCCTAGCTACTGGCCAGTCAGCCTTTTATTAAACCAATTAGAAGGTGCATTGGCAAAGACACATCTTCATAGTGTACAAAAAGATTTTATAACACATACTTGATATTGGCGACTACATATATTGGTAAAATATATTAGGGTATAAAAATAAGTTATATGATATATATTTTGTCAGGAACTAATCCTTTGGAAGAATAAGTACTTTTAAGTTGCCAATGAAAAAACCAAAGGAAAGAAAGTGATGTACAATCTCATATGTCAAACTATTTGTGAATGGAGACACTAGATTTAAGTACAAGCAATAATCCTATGGGTACCATTATTTATTCCAACTCATTGCTTGTATACATATGTGTATTGGTTTGAATAGGAATGTCCTCATAGACTCAAATATTTGAATTCTTGGTCAGTAGGGGGTGGTGATACTTGATAGAGATTAGGAGGTGTGGCCTTGTTGGAGTGTAGCCTTGTTAGAGGAACTGTGTCATGGGAGTGGACTTCGGGGTTTCAAATGCTCAACTCAGGCCTATTGTCTCCCTCTCTTCCTCCTGCCTGTACATTCTGATGTAGAACTCTCAGCAACCTTGCCTTTTCTGTGTGCTGCCATGCTTCCTTCTATGAAGATCATGTACTAAACCTCTGAATCTGTAAGCCAGCTCTAATTAAATGCTTCATATTGGAGGATTTGCTGTGGTCATGGTGTCTCTTTAGAGAAACAGAAATCTAAGATAGGATGCTTTGTATACACACATGAGTACATATCAGCAGAACAATCACACAATCACACAAAGATCAGTGGTAGGTGTATTCCTCAAATATTTTCTGCCTTTTGTTTATTTCTTTTAATTACTTTATATATTTTATTATAAATCATCTTATTTTACATATCAATCCAATTTTACTCTCCCTCCCATCCTCCCATGCTCCCCACCAACCCCCATCCCATACCCCATCCACTACCCAGGGAAGGGTGAGGCCTTCCATGAGGGATCATCAAACTCTGTCAAGTTATTTGGGGTAGGGCGTATGCCTTCTCCCTCCTGTCTAGGCTGAAAGAGTATTCCTTCATAGGAAATGGGCTCCCTATGTGCACTAGGGATACATCCTGTTTCACTGCCAGAGGCCCCATAGACTGCCCAGTCCTTCTTTCTGACACCCACATTAATGGGATCTGATTTGGTCCTAGGTTGGTTCCCCAGATGTCAGACTGGGGTTCATGAGTTCCCACTTGCTCAGGTCTGCTGTTTCTGTGGGTTTTCCCAACCTGGTCTTGACCCCTTCGCTCATCACTACTCTCTTTCTGAAATTGGATTCCAGGAGTTCGGCTCAGTGCTTAGCTGTGGATGTCTGCTTCTGTTTTCATCCGCTTCTGGATGAAGGCTTTAGGATGGCATATAAGGTAGTCATAAATCTCATTATAGGAAGGGCATTTTAGGTAGCCTCTCCACTATTGCTTAGATTCCCAGTTGGGATTCTCCTTGTGGGTCTCTGTACAATTACCCAGTGCCAGATTTCTCTTTAAACCTATAATAGCTCCCTCTATTAATAGATCTCTTCTCTTGCTCTACTCTCTTAATCTCTCCACTCATTTTTCTGGATCTCTTATGTCCCCTTCCCCCTCCTTTTCTCCCCACCTCTTTCTCTTATCTTCCCCACCCCATTTTCCCAATTTTTTCAGGGCTCTTGTCTCTTTTCCCTTCACCTGGGGACTGTGTATGTCTCTCTTACAGTCCTACTTGTTTCCTAGCTTCTCTGGAGATGTGGATTGTAATCTGGTATACCTTTGTTGCATGTCTAATATCAGTCTATGAGTGAGCACATACCATGGTTGTCTTTCTGTGGCTGGGTTCCCTCACTTAGGATGGTTTCTTCTAGTTCCATCCATTTGCCAGCAAATTTCAAGATTTCATCTTTTTTTTTTCCCCCCACGGAGTAGTACTCCTTTGTGTAAATGTACCACATTTTCTGTATCTATTCTTCGATTGAGGGATATTCAGGTTACTTCCAGGTTCTGGTTATTACAAATAATGATGCTATAAACACAGTTGAACAGCTGTTCTTGTTCTATGAATATGCATCTTTTGGGTATATGCCTAAGAGTGGAATTGCTAGATCTTGAGGTACACTAGTTCCCATTTTCCAGAGAAACCGCTATACTGATTTTCAAAGTGGCTGTACATGTTTACACTCCCACTAGCAATAGAGGAACATTCCCTTTTCTCCACATCCTCTTCAGCATAAATGGTTGTTGGTGTTTTTCATTGTAGCTATTCTGACAGGAGTAAGTTGGTGTCTCAGAGTTGTTTTGATTTGTATTTCCCTGATAGCTAAGGATGTTGAGCAATTTCTTAAATGTCTTTCAGCCATTTTAGATTCCTCTATTGAGAATAATCTGTTTAGTTCCATACCCCACTTTTTAATTGAATTATTTGGTGTTTTGGTGACTACTTTCTTGAGTTCTTTGAATATTTTGGAGACCAGCCTTCTGTCAGATGTGGGCTATAGGTCTATCTAAGTTGCTTATTTGTTCTTGATTTATATTGCTAAGTGGTATCTACCTCAAACATTGTCCATTTCCTTTAAATTTTCAAATTTTGTGGAGTACAGGCTTTTAAAGTATGACCTGAAAATTGTCTGGATTTCCTCAGTGTCTGTTGTTATATTTCCCTTTTCATTTCTGTTTTTGTTAATTTGAATGTTCTCTCTCTGCCTTTTTGTCAGGTTGAATAAAGGTTGTCTATCTTGTTGATGTTCTCAAAGTACCTAGTCTTTTTTTGTTGATGTTTTGTATTGTTTTCTTTGTTCCTACTTTATTGATTTCAGCTCTCAATTTGATTATTTCCTGGTGTCTTCTCCTGATGGGTTCTTTTAGCCTTCTTTTTGTTCCTATAGCCTTCAGGTATTCTGTTAATTCTCTAGTGTGGCTATTCTCCACTTTCTTCATGTGGACACTTACTGCAATGAACTTTCCTCTTAGCACTACTTTTAGAGTGTCCCATAGGTTTGGGTATGTTTTTTGTGTTTGGATGGAATGTTATATAGATGTCTGTCAAGCCCAGTTGAGTCATAACTTTGTTAGTTCCTTTGTTTCTTTGTTAAGTTTCTGTCTGCTTGTACAGTCCAGTGGTCAGAGTGGGATGTTGAAGCATCCCACTGTAAGTGTGTGGGGTTTAATGTGTGATTTGAATTTTAGTAGGTTTTTTTTTTTTTTTTTTTTTTTTTTTTTTACGAATGTGGGTGCCTTTGGATTTGGTGCACAGATGTTCAGAACTGAAAGTTCATCTTGAAAGATATTTCTTGTGATAAATATGAAATGACCTTTTACATCTCTTTTCATTAATTTTTGTTTGAAGTCTAATTTGTTAGAAATTAGGACAGCTATACCAGCTTGCTTCTTAGGGCTAATTGATTGGAAAATCTTTTCCCAATCCTTATCTCTGAGGTAACTTCTGTCTTTGGAGTTGAGGTGCATTTCTTGTATGCAACAGAAGGATGGACTCTGTCTTCGTATCCATTCTGTTAGCCTCTGTCTTTTTATAGGTGAGTTAAGGCCATTGACATTGAGGGATATTAATTACCATTGATTATTGCGTCTTTGTTTTGGATTTGTTTTGGGTTGTAGTATTGTGTGGATTTTTCCATTTTTCTGGTTTTTGGTAAAGTGGGATTATCTATTGCCTATGTTTTTGTGAGTGTAGTTAACTTCCTTGAGTTGGAGTTTTCCTTCCAGAGCTTTTTGTAGTACTGGGTTTGTGAATATGTGTTGTGTAAATCTGATTTTGTCATGGAATATCTTGTTTTCTCCATCTATAGTGATTGAGAGTTTTGCTGGTTACAGTAGTCTGAGCTGGCATCTGTGGCCTCTTAGTGTTTGTAGATGATCTATCCAGAACCTTCAGGCTTTCAGAATTTCCATGGACAAATAAGGTGTAATTTAGATGTTACTTGGCCTTTTTCCTTTGCTGCAGTCAATATTCTTTATTCTGTGTCTGATGTTTTGATGATTATGTGTCAAGGGGACTTTTTTTGTTGTTGTTCAGTGTATTTGGGGTTTGGTAAGCTTCTTGTACTTCATAGGCATGTCCTTCCTCAGGTTGGAAAAGTTTTATTCTGTGATTTTGTTTATTATGTTTTTTGCACCTTTGAGCTGGGCTTCTTCACCTTCTATACTTATTATTCTTAGGTTTGGCCTTTTCACATTGTCCCATATTTACTGGATATTTTGTGTTAAGGATTTGTTATACTTAAAATTTCCTTTGGTTGATGAATCCATTTCCTTTAGTTAATCTTCAATGCCTGAGATTCTTTTTCTTCCATCACTTGTATTCTATTGGTTATGCTTGCATCTGTAGTTCCTGATTATTTAGACAGCTTTTTTGTTTTCATCAGTCTTCAGTTTGTGTTTTCTTTATTGCCTATATCAGTTTTCAGGTCCTGAACTGTTTGAATTGTTTCCTTCATCTGATTATTTTTTTCCTTGACTTTCCTTGCTTTCTTTAAGAGATTTGTTGACTTCTGGAATTTTTTCCTTCCATTTCTTTAAGGGATTTTCTCATATCCTTCATTTTAATGAAGATGTTTATAAGGTTATTCTCTTCTTTTTTATTTATTGTATATAACCAAGTTCATTTAAATGAAAACAAACATTTATAGACAATATTTGGGAATTTGGACATCATTCTTTCCAAACTACTTCCTGCAGGTAAGGGGCGCTGTCATGGGGGATTCTAAGAAGATGCAGAAATCCTGGCTGTAGTCTGCAAGGCTGCTTTGTCCAGCTGTTTTGAATGTAGGATCACCTGGTACTCTGTTTCAGGCAGTCTGGCTTGATCAAACCACATTAGTCTGGAAGGAATCCACAGTTTTTCATTTTCTGTGGAAACAAAAATAGAAATCCTTTTCCCCAGTAACTTGTCCTTGAACTTAAATTTTGGAGTCAAAGCATTTTTTTTTAAATTTAATTTATTGTTTTACATGTCGATTCCAGTTCCCTCTCCCTCCCTCCCTCCTTCCCTCTCTCCCTCCCTCCCTCTTTCCCTCCCTTTTACCCTCTCTGCCCTCTCACATGCACCCTAACCACCCTCCCCTCCCATCCCCCCACCCCAGTTCCATATGTAGGGGAATGCCATCCAGTTGGGGTCATGTAGATCTGACAGGTCATGTGATGTAGGGACTAGGGCTTCTCTCCTGTCTCTAGATTAAGGCAGTTATCCCTCCATAGGGGATGTGTTAGCAAGGTCCTTTTGTGCACCAGGGACACATCCTGGCTCCACTGTCTGAGGTCCCTTAGATTGCTCAGTCCTTCTGGCTGAGACCCATATTCAGGGGGGCCTGAGTCAGTCCCATGCTGGCTTCCCAGCTATCAGTCTGGGGGCCCACTAGCTCCTTGTTCTGGTAAGTCCTCTCCATCTGCATCTGGGTTCTAGTTCGACTCAGTGTTTATGTATGGGTGTTTGATCCTGTTTCCAACAGGCATTAGATGAGGGCTCCATGGATAAGTTAGTTGTTGATCTCACTATCTGGGAAGGGCATTTATGGTAGCCCTTCCAAGGAAGTTCAAATTGTTAGTTGGCAGCAGACTTGTAGTTCTCTAGACCTTTCTTTGTGTTCAATTTTATCTTCAAACCAATATTCGCTTCCTCTTTTATGTTCTCTCTCTCTCTCTCTCTCTCTCTTTCTCTCTCTCTCTCTTTCTTCTCTCTCTCCTGTCTTCTATTCCTAACCGGGCTCAATCTTCCTAGTTGCATGTGTTTTCCTTTCCTCCCCCTCATTTTCTCCTACTTCTCTCTCTATTCGCTGCCCCCCCCCACTTCCCCTGAGCTCTGGGGGAGTTGTCCATTCCTGGTTCTGTGAGGGACTTTGTATGAATCTCTTAGAATACACCTTGTATCCTAGTTCCTCTGGTGGTTTGAATTATAGGCTGGTGATCCTTTGCTCTAGGTCTAAAATCCATGTTCCTCTTTTTGTGACTGGGTTACCTCATTCAGGATGGTTTCTTCAAGTGCCATCTACTTGCCTGCAAATTTCAAGATACCATTTTTTTTTTCTGAAGAGTAGTATTCTATTGTGCAGATGTGCCACGTCTTCATTATCCATTCTTCAATTGAAGGGTATCTAGGTTGCTTCCAGGTTCTTGCTATTACAAATAGTGATGCTATGAACATAGTTGAACAGATGTCTTTGTTGCATGGATGTGGATCATTTGGGTATATGCCTAAGAGGGGGATTGCCGGGTCCTGTGGTAAACTAATTCCCATTTTCCTGATCTCCAAAATGGCTGTATGAGTTTGCATTCCCACCAGCAGTGGAGGAGTTTTCCCATTTCTCCACATGCTCTCCAACATGAGTCATCATTGGTGTTTTTAATTTTAGCCATTCTGGCAGGAGTAAGATGGTATCTCAAAGTTGTTTTGATTTGCATTTCCCTGATAGCTAAGGATGTGGAGCACTTTCTTAAGTGTCTTTCAGCCTTTTTGATTTCCTCTATTGAGAATTCTTTCTTCAGTTCTGTACCCCATTTTTAATAGGGTTATTTGGTGTTTTGTTGACTAGTTTCTTGAATTCTTTGTATATTTTGGAGGTCAGCCCTTTGTCAGATACAGGATTGGTGAAAATCTTTTCCCAGTCTGTGGGCTGCCATTTGGTCTTCTCTACTGTGTTCTTTGCCTTACAGAAGTTTCTAAGTTTGAAGAGGTCCCATTTATTGTTTCTCTCAGTGTCTATGCCCCTGGAGTTATGTTCAGGAATTTGTTGAAGGGTACCTCCTACTTTCTCTTCTAAGAGGTTCAATGTGGCTGTATTGATTTTGAGGTCTTTGATCCATTTAGAGTTGAGTTTTGTGCATGGCTACAGACATAGGTCTATCTGCAGTCTTCTACATACCCTCATCCAATTGTGCCAGCACCATTTGTTGAAGATGCTGTCTTAGCATTGTATAATTGTAAAATTTGAGCAGGAACTTAGAGTGGACCGGCAGAGATAGGGATCTTTGGCAGGGGCCAGGTACTCCAGCAGATGACTGGAGGTAGGGTCAGAGACCAAGTAGGTGGAAATTACGGGTGGTCCCGCATGGATAGGCAGGTCTCCTTTGTTCAGAGTTGCTCAGAGAAGTCTCTAAAGTAGGGTGGACTGTTGGCTCCACCCTCTGTCCCAGTGCTCAACCAGAGCAGCAGAACAGTGGGCAGGGTAGGGCACAGGATAGGAGGGGCAGGCTCGTGGTGGGGATGGGTGGGAGTGTATTATAGCTCCAAGGGTGCTCTCGATGGGGACAGGACACAGGAGCAGTGGGATCAGGGGCCAACCCAGGGATTTCCGGGGTAGGTGGTTTGGGGGAAGAGGTTGTAAGGGAGAGGCCGCCCCATTTGCGCCCAGACTCACCTCTAACCAATGGCTGATGGAAGAGGACAAAGGCTGAGCTGAAACTTGGGAAGTTTTTGCAGGATAGTCGGATCTCACTGGAAACTGGGACTCTCCAGCTGAGGCCTCTTTCTTTAGCAGAGGCCCTGCTTTGGGGGTCAAGGATCTTGCCAGCGGGAACTCAGAGTGGACCAGCAGAGATAGGCAGATCTCTGGGAGGGGCCTGGGACTCCAGCAGAGGACTGGAGGTGGGGTCAAAGATCAAGCAGGTGGAAATTACAGGTGGTCCTGCATGGATAGTCAGGTCTCCTTTGTTCAGAGTTGCTCCGAGAAGTCTCTGAAGTAAGGTGGACCAAGAATTTGTGTCAACAGCAATCTACAGATTCAATGCAATCTCTATTAAAATCCAGGCATGATTCTTCACTGACCATGCTGCAGCTTCTGTGCTTCTGTGCTCCTCCATTCCCCACAGCAGAACTCACAGAGCAGCAATCAATCATCTGGCGCCTGTTCTGATATCAAGGTTATCTTCTACTTCATCTGCATTGAGATGTTCAGATCTTGCTGGTGTAGAGGCTGTAGACTCTGGTGGTGTCATATAAGTTTTTGTGTTTTTGCATGTGTTCTTATACTTTTGTCTTCCCATGTCTCCTTCCAGTGGGTACAGGTGGGGTCTCTCCCTCTCCTGGTATGTCTGGGTTCAAGTCTCTATCTTCTCCTCTTTCCCAGAGGAGCAGGGTCAAGACAGGAATGGTGGACAGTGCTGGGTGTTTTGTTCTGCCTTCAGGTCCCTCAGTGGGAGTTGGTGTCAGGATGGGTCTAGTTGCTGGAGGTCAGGGGACTCGAAAAGGGAGAGCTATTTATTTCATTTTTGAGTAAATAATTACATCATTTCTGCCTTTCATTTCTTCCCTCTAACTCCTTATCTATACCTCTCCTTTCAAAATCATGTTTTTTAAAATAAATGTTATTACATGCATATGCACATGCATATACACATATGTATCTCTTAATACAACCTTCTTAGTCTGTATAATGTTACTTGTATGTATGTTTTCAGGACAGACTGACTATTTGGTATTAAAAAACCATCTGGTATCCTCTTCCCTGCATATGTGTATCTCCCATTTCAGCTTTCCTTAGTTGTCTGTATATCTTTGTGTATGGTTTAGACTCCAGAACTTTGACATGTCTATTGTTGACCTTGTCAACTCATTTTTAGACAGTCATGTTGGTGAGGCTATATGGGTGTAAGTTCTGACATTACTAAGAGTCATTCTTAGAACAAATTCCCTGATCGTCTGCCTCTTACAATCTTAGCTTCTCTTTTCTACAATACTCACTAAATCTTAGGTGCAGGAATTGTTTTGTAGATATATTATTCATTGGGACTAGGCTCCACAATGCTGAATTTTGATTGGTTATGTTTTTCTATAATGATTTTCATCTGTTGTAAAAAGATGCTTCCTTGGTGAGGGCTAAAGGCTACACTTATCCGTGAGTATAAGGACAAATCTTTAGAATGTAGTTAGGAATTATGCTAGTTTAGTAAAGTAGTGGTTATAGGTTTTCCTTCAAACCCTATGACATTTCCATCCCTGAGTAGAAGATGGCTAGGTTTCCAATACCATGCATGATATCCTTCTTGCTGAGTCGTTCTTAAGTCCATTGGAGAGCTGTTGGTTGCTATGTATTTCTGCACCTACTTCTCCAAGAGGGTTCTCCTATCATTATGATTATTGTTGTGGTTCATAGGCACCATCGATGGGTAGCATTCCTATTTACTTTTCTACTTTGGACATTTGAATGGTACCTAAGGGGGAAAGGAGGCATTTGGGTCATTTCCAGCTCAGGGACCTCTGGGTACTGTGTTTTATGTGTGTGGTGTCTAAGGTACAAGGGCGTACCTTCTGCCTCTATGAGTTGGGGAATAGCCAAGGGTAATAGCAATAGTCTGTAATGTCTAGCAGTCTCTTGGAAAACCCCAAGCGGCAACTAAAAGAAAACATCATATACCTGGTGTCAGGTATTTGTTAGGTGATCTTTGGCTATTGAAGGGAGCTTTGTCTTCCTGCTTGGAAAAATTTCATTTGAACTATAAATGTATATTTATATCCACTTATTTTTAGGTAGAAAGTTATTAGGATTATTCCTTTTCCTAATAACTTTTTGAGACATTCTATCATTTGCCCCCTTCCTTCTGCATTCATTTCCCCTCCCCTCACTAAGCCCCCTTTTTCTATTTTCCAGATCAGATCATAGTACCCTGCTATTTCTCTTTCTATTGCTCCCCATCCTTGAGTCTAGCTATTGTCCTTTTACTTTTCTGGTTTCTGTAGTTACTTTAGAATAAGTAGTCACATCTGAAGATCTGGAGCTAGGAGCCTCAGGTGAGAGAATATACTATGCTTATCTTTCTTGGTCTGGGTACCCTCTCAATATGATCTTTCCTAGTTTCATTCACTTATGTGCAATATTCATTTCATTTCCTTTATGGCTGGATGGTATTCTGTAATGTATACATAATCCACTGTTTAGTTGAAGGCCTTTTAGGTGCTTTTCATTTCCTAGCTACTGTGAATGTGGCTGAAGGTGACTGAACAGGTACCTGTGGAGTAGGATGTCAGATACTTTGGGCATGTGCTAAGGCGTGATAGAGCTGGGCCATACAATAGATTTATTTTTAGCTTTGTAAGAATTCTTCCCACTGATTTGCCTAGTGGCTACGCCAGTTTGCAAGCCCAACAACCTTGAATGAGGTTTCTCTTCTGCTCTCACCCTCGCCCCCGCCCCTCCACGGTACTCTCTCCAGAATTCCCATTGTTTTGTTGATCTTTGCAATATGGTTGAGGTAAGATGAAATCTCAAAGTTATTTTGTTTTGCACTTCTCTAATTGCTAAGGATGATGAACATTTTAAGAGATATTTCTTAGTCATCTGCACCCCCCCCACCCCTAACCACTTCCATTGAGAATACTTTTCTCTGTTCAAGGCCCCAGACTCAGTTTAGTTTTAAATAGTTCGTGTGTGTGTGTGTGTGTGTGTGTGTGTGTGTGTGTGTTTGTGTGTGTGTGAGAGAGACATAATTTTAATTCTAGCATATGGCAAACAGTGAATGGTATGTGGGACTTTCACTGAGTTCCAGGCCAGCCAAAGCAGTAGAATCAGATGCCCCAGCAATGAGAATTGGGCATTCAAGGTCATCCTTGGCTACATTGTGAGTCCTGGCTTATTTATTCTGGGTAGTCTTTCTCTGTCATGTGTATAGCTGACAAAGATCCTTTCTCATTCTGTGTGCTTCTTCTTCGAGTGGTTGATTTCCTTCTTTAGCCATGCAGAAGCTATTTAGTTTATGACGTCCCACTTATTTAAATTGTTGGCCTTAGTCCTTGAGTCCATGTTTGTTGTTAGTGTATAGAAGAGACATTGATTTATGCAACTTGATTCTCTATCTTGCCACATTGCTGATATTTTTTATTGTTTATAGGGTTGTTTTGGTAGAATTTTTATGATAGCTAATGGATAGCTATCATGTTATCTGTAAATAAGGATAGTTTGACTTATTCATTCTCTTTCTTTCTTAGTCAATTCAGGACCTTGTGTAGGATGTGGCATGGAATGTCCACATGCTTTTATCTACTTGGACAGTGCAATCTACAACATTTTTACTAATGATAAAGTTCTACTAAAAACTATCAATCTAAGAACGTTCAAGTTAACTTAAAAATAAGTTTCCTTTGGTGAGACAAAAAAAAAAATAGCCTATTGTCTAGAAAGCCATCTCACCCAGTAAAGTTGCTACACAAACAAGAGTTTGATTCCTAGAGACCCCACGAAGGTGAAAGTAAAGAATTAATTCTACAAAGTTTTCCTCCAACTTCCATGTAACTACCATGGCATGTGTGTCCCCTATGCCCCACATCTTAAACACACACAGGCACATACCCACACACACACACACACATGCACACACACACAATAAAAAATAACAAAACAGGTTTTTCTCATTATATGTGTGTAAAATTGATCATAGAAAAATTCATCACACACAAGTTTATATATTTTATATATTAAATGCTATTCAATAATTAATTTTTTAATTACCACTCCAGTACTGGGGAATCTAATCCTGTACAAACATGAGAAAAACAGAGACAGTATTGATCTCCCATGTTTTCAGTGGCATAGGACAGAAATGGTAGCATTTGACTTCTGAGATTTGCTTATAAAGAATGTTGACATTTCTCCCTTGATCTCTTTTTCTCTGTCTCTTTTCTCTTACAAATCAATTACTCTGGGTATCATAATTTCCTTTGCCATGAAATCAGTAAGGAAAAGAACACATGGAATGTATCTGATGCCTACAACTGGGGACACAGAACATTCCAGACTTCTTGGAGAAGACATGAGAGTGAAGGAGCATTATCACAATTGTCTGCCCTGGTCTTAGATTCAGATGACTATAGTCCTGACAACTGTTCTAATGAGAGACAAATGGGAAGTTTCATCTCTTCCTTATCTCAGAGCTTCAGAAATTGAGACAAATACTTGTGGGTTGGAGCCTCTGAGTTTTGGGGTAATTTGTTATACAGATTTAATGTCTAGTACAATGTATGCCCAGAATTATGTAATTATGAGAAAAAATACCTGCCATCATGTACTTGTCAAAGACTGTGCTTCAACCACAGTTGCAAATTAAGTGAAGGACAAGCTTTTATAAGTACTTCTAGTGCACATGAGTGTCCATGAGTTAGATACGTCTGGAACATTGCATAAGGAAACCAATTCTTAGGTAGGTGGTAGCTAAGATTTGAAGGATGACGATTTTTTGCAGGTCCTGTGAATATAAGAAGCAAATGTTTCTGTTGTTGGGGGCATGAGGCTGTGGTGCTTTTGGAGGAAAAGGATAGTGTATCAATGAAAGGGAAATAGTTCCAGAAAGGATAACAGAGGACTTTGTGGAGAAGTCAGAATAGTTGCTGAGGACTTTCTATTTCCTAGTAGGGATCTAAGACACCTTCAGCAAGAGATAGACAACTGCCAATGGTATTATGTATGTATGCAGCTGCATGCTATGTCCCTACCTTGTGCCCTTATTAGTGTCACAGGGGTTTGAACTTCTGGATACATATACAAACACACACATTATTGACACTGAATCATGTATATACATGTATCTAGAAGCACTTGTCAAGCAATGCCATATACACATGCAAGAGTTTGTACATCTATTTGGTTGACACTGATTCAGGCATGTATATGAGAGAGTTGTCACACCTGTGGAAAAATGACACTGTTAAGGATGTGGGAGTCATTAAAGCTTGGCTTAATTTGGCTCCTGTGCAGGCTGACTCAAGGCTGATATAAGCAATCAGGTGCTTGATCAGAATATGATGTTAGACCTTTAGATACATGAGACCTGAACACTGATAATGTGTAAGCAATGCAAAAAGAAGCAGCCCAATATTGGAGATGTTGCAGAAAAAATGAATGGCTTGGCACTGTCTTAGGAGATCACTCACCAATTCTTTAATAAAATGTTATTCTATCAAGTTTATTTTATTCTAATATAGAGTTTTTCATTTAGGAATTGGGTTGAAATTACTTTAAATTTTCTGCAAGTCTTCAGCCATCTTCCCTTGCTCTTTCCTCACTCTCAGTTCTGAATGAAGCATAATAACCTAATTTCCAGACCTTGTCAAACTTGCAAGATTCTGCCATTAGTTTTGTACTTAGAATCACTCTCCTTTGCTGGGCAAGCTCTCTCTATTTGAAAGACCACTCCAAAATGGGCCTCACAATTCTCTCTGTTTTGTTCATATTCTTGATGTAAAGTTCAGAATTGTTGTTTTATTCATTGTGGTTTAGTGCCTCCCCCCAACCCCCGTGAAGCCAGAAGAGCTTCAGTGATTTTAGTACTTAGCGTAGACTACATGCTCACCTATTGTTCAATTGCTCTGAAAGTAAAATAAAGAGTGAGAAGTGACCATTGCAGTTTGCTGGAGGAGAGGAAAGCTGATGCTGAAGCCCCTGCTGATGTTCCCTATGCTACCTCCTACACGGTCCACCTCTCCTGACCCCCCCACCCCGGATTCTGCTCTTAGTCCCTCCATCTCTATTTTATTCTCAATGTCATACAAGATAACCCAGGGACCACAGGCTTGTCTCAGTTTCAAGCCAGTTTGTAACCACTTAACTTGACCACCATATCACTAGCTGCCACCACTTGAACTTGGTCAGAAATGACCTATTCTGAGTCTATCAGCTGCTCACACCGAGGGGTGAATGCTTAAGATTAAAATGAGGTTACACTGCGGTTTTGTAGCCACTACCCGCTTGTCTTCTATTTTCCTGCTCTGAGATCTGGTTTTGCAGCAGTCATTGTATTTAGCAGGACAGCAGCCTCTTTTTTTTTTTTTTTTTTTTTTTTTTTTTTTATAAAAATGACAGTGTATCTGTAGAACTGTCCCACCTAAGTGTGGCATGGGGCTAACTTTTTAACCCCAAGAAAAGAAAATCGATAGAAGCTATTTTCTTATTATTATATTTCATTTAGGAGACTGGCTTCTTTTTTTTCTTTTCAAAGGGAGATTTCTGGGGAAGAATTACAGTTAGTTAGGGAGTTAGTTTTCTGGAAATGTGAACACAGGGAATGAATTGAGAAGTCAGTCAGTCCTTCTTATGATGAGGAAGGCATTTTGTCATTTCCATTTGCCCTTCTCAAATATGGTGTAGAAAAAAGAAATGTATGCCTCCTGATACAAAATGGTGTACAGCTTCTGTGGATGGGAGTTAGGTACCAGCTCTCCCTTGGCAGTCAAATGAGTGGACCCACCTAAACTTGCAACCTGAAGAGGTAGTAGTTATTCCCTCCCACATCTTAGGCGATCAAGAGGACATACATATAACTGAATAGGAGCAGTATTTATTATTTAGTTTGCTATTTAGCATGTACTAGTTTTGAAAAGGCAGACACAGGATGAGAGTGTAGCTAAAGTAATTAAAAACAGGCCTTAATTCTTAAAGACTTACTGAAGAAGAATGGGATATTAACTTGGAATGCCATAGAATGTTCCATTTGTTTTCTTCTTCTGACCAAGAGCCTCTTGCTGTTGCTCCACAGGTTAAAGTTATAGAACAGGTAAAATTTGTGGTTGCCAGTTTTTTATGTGTAATGCTCAAAAAAAAAAAAAAAAAAAAAAAAAAAAAAAAAAAAAGAGGCTTTTTATTCACTTGCTTATGTGCAAGGATATGGATGTCCACCAGTTTTCAATTAGTCAACATGCAAAGCTCTGCCAAGTGGGCCAAAGTTCACTGTGTGCTCTCATGCTGTGTTCCCAGGCAGGCCAGATTCTGCCTACTCTGGACAAAGGTGCCCTGAGTCCCAGGAGCCTGAGCAGCAAAACAGCTCTGTGTATTCTGAGAAAAGTGGCAGCCTGCTTTGCATTCCGACTAGGAAATGAAGCTTTATACTTGGGAGTAAAGATACTATGAAAACAAAACAATGAAATGGAAGTAAAATGTTGGCAAAACTAAAATAGCAGTGGATTTATACTTATTGGATGTTTGAAGTAAGCTGACAAGAAAAATTACCTCCATCACATATCACCAAAGGGCTTTTCTATAAAACGTGAACACTCACGGTGATGAGCTAATTCAAAGGCAGCTTCACTATGTTAATACAATAATTAAGCAGTGAAGAACAATAGGTGGCCCCTTTCCAAGGAGCTCAGCATGCCTCAGGTGGGGTATAAGGTACAAGGATAAAGGCTAAATTACGTTAACTACCTGAGATTAGCTGTAATCATCTAAAAAATATGGTGAGATGTGTGTTTTGTCTTCACTGGGATGTATTTTCTTATGCAAATAGGGGGAAATGCAATTCTCTGTGTTTTGTGGGCTGTCTTTAGAAGGTGAATCATCAGGGTCGGGCTGCAACTTTGGAAGCTAAAAGCTTCCGGTTGGTACCTCTGTCTCCCCATGTTCTTCACAGTCTTTCCCTTATCTGAGTGTCTCATAGTCTCACCCTTTTATTTAAATTCTTCTGCCAAATTATTTGTTTGCGGAAACCTGGGCACTTCAAGTTGTTGTCATGTAACCTGTGCATGTTTACAGTGCTTTTGTTGAGTCTGCCCAGCACCTAGGTTCATATACCCATGCACATTGCTTTCCAGACATTTTTGAGCACAGGGTTTGTCTGGGTCTTGTGGACTGTGACTTGGACTCAGAGGGTTTGCAGGGGCAGGAGTTTTGTGAAACCTAGGAGTCTGTGTTTCTAAAAGGCTGGCAGATTTCAAACTAAAAAGGAAAGCATTTTGTGGTCTTTTAAACATGAAGATGCATGGTGACAGAGATAGAAAGTCTGTAGGAGAGGACCAGAAGGGAGGTGAGAAGACCAAAGTCTGCAAGCAGTTGCCTTTATTTTCAGGTTGTTGATAATTAATCTGATACGGAAGAAATGACAGAACATGAACCATGAACTTGTTGGGGATTTACTGATAAGCAGATTACTCTTATTTGGATCTCAGCGATACGGTTGAAGATGAGTGAATTCCATTTTGATACAAATGTCACACAAAATTTGAGCTAGTGCTGCAGAACTGCTGTGGCACTTTGTTAGTGCCCACATTTAGGCCAGAGAGATGGAGAATATGAGGGATTCTTCTCTGCCCTTAGTACTCACACAGTCCTCACACACAGCTGAGGCCTTAGACACCTGGCATTTCCTTCTGGGCTTTAGTGTTCTGTTATGCCTGGGAATTTCTTTAGACTTACCTAAGGGTAACATGAACATGAACTCAATACATGTATAGTGGATAAAACTAATGAGAGATTTCCCTCACAAATTCCATGTAAATGAAAATGAAACCAATCTTTTTATTTTTGACTATTTTTTTTCTCATAAAAGTGAGGGGTATTTTTAAGAGGATCCTCATCATTCAGTGTGAAAAGCCCCAAAATTTCTTACTTCCCATGTCTAGAAACCTGGTTACCATGAATTCCCAAAAAGAAATTTCTTTGCCTGATATTTCAAAACTTAATCCCTATCCATTTTCATCTTATTCCAACTTCATTTTTTTCTTTAAGGCAGTAGCAACTGTCAAAGAAGCTGAAGAGAATAACTATGCTTGATATTCTTTTAGAAATCTGTTCTTTTCATTACCTTCATTAAGATCCCTCATGTCCTTTGGGGTAATGTCCTTGTAAATCTGGAACCTGAGGATCCATTGTTCCCAGTGTAGTATGCATGAATGACATGTCTTTGGAGTTTATAGCTTCTACAGCCTCACTCTTTAGGGCTCTTTCCCTAACAGTTCCTCCCAGCCTCAATTATTGTACAGCTTTGTCAAAATTATGATAAAACTTAAAAAGTCAATGGATGTGTTGTTAATCTCTCCATGCACACCAGGCCTCATGATGACAGGATGGTCTAGTCAAAAGAAGTACCCCTGTTTCCTCTTCTGTCCCTTCTGTCAGGTCTACCTCATCTACACTTGTTCACCCAAACCTCATTTTGCTTAGTATTCTTTATGTCTGGTGTTTACTTATATATTTCTATAAACCCTTTTTAAAGTTTCTGAACAAATTTGATTGCATGCTTTTGCTAATCATCCATACACTATCTTCCTGTATAGCTTTGGATGTTTACATTTTTTTGTGGGTATATCTGTGGGTGTTCTCCCTAGAAAACAACTCTACTTTCGGTGTTTTTTTGTTTGTTTGTTTTTCCTAGAACATGATTCGACTTGGGCTCTTGACTTCTCAAGGTTGGTTCTGCTATCTAGGGAGCTGGAATGGGGCCGTTTTCCTCACTGGAAACTTGGACATATGGCATCCATTCACCATGGTTGCTTGGCAGCTGAGCTTAGCTCTCTTAAAAAGACATCACAATATAGGATGGCTGTGGTCCACCTCCTCAGTTTCCCAAGTCTCTCAAGGTCTCCAGTGTTATATGGCTTGGCATGTGCTAGATAATTATACTATTCACAAGAATATTGACAATAGTAATCTAACATTTGTTAGAGCTAAGCTTCTAACATTAGATATTTTTACATGTGATCTTGCCCCATAGTGAGAGGAATCGTGAAGTTGATGACGTTAGGTTATTCTTTAGAAGGGCCGTTTCTAATACCCTGCTTCTAAATTTCTCATTTGAAATACATAGCACATTTTACTTCCAAATAAATGTTCCTTTCCATATTTAATTTCATGTAAAAAATACACACTTTTTTTTTTATCCCCTGTAATTGCAAAGGCCTCATACTCCACACAACTAGATGTTGCTGGTGATCTCCTATCCAAACACTAACCAGGCCTAACCTGCTTAGCTTCTGAGATCAGTCTAGATTGGGATCTATAGATTGCTAGTGATCTCAAAGTGCTCTGTAAGACATCTGCATCATTAAGTTCATCCAGAAAACTTAATCTCAAAGCTCAGAGTTGTGCTTTTACAAAATTAGAGAAAATTTGTGGACTGTTGTGTCACTAAAACAAACAAAATGTTAGATGCTGAGACATACATTATGAATGAGTGACAACATAATGACCCAAGAATGTTCCAAGTGATCCCAAGACAGGGCAAAGGAAACCCAGTCTGCCCCACCCACCTTTGTTTGAGAAGTGAGGCTGGATGAAGACTGGCAGCTCATCGTCAAGAATGTGATCCCCTGTGAATGCTTGTTTTTACCATGGTTTCACTTAGTGTGTGTGTTTATTTTATATATGAGAACCAAGGATCAGAGGATTTAACTAATTTGTCAAAATGACAAAGCTAGTAAGCCACAGAGCTATGTTCCACGCTGAAGTCGGCCTCTATATGTGTTTGCTGATTGATTTTAATGTCGAAAACACAAGTGAATAGGGAACATAATTATTGACTTCCTTCCAATCCCTTTTGCAGCTCCCTCTGGTATCCCCTCATCTCAACCCTCTCCTCATAGCCTCAGGGATATGTGAGGTCTACCAAGCATCATGATGAGAAAGCTGTGAACTCCATCCCCATTCTCACAACCCTGTTTTAGGCTGCCATTCTTTTAGAGTTGGGCTTGCTTATTAATTTCTCTGGGTCAAGTTTCCAAAGCTTCTTGCAAAATAAGACTGACCTATATACAGCCTTTGGGCTCTGGCCTTCTTGCATTCTGACTCTTGCCACACATGTTCTTTCTGTTGTTCTGTTTGGGGTAGAAGTTTTTTTACTGCTCTGCTTCTTTCTTTTTGGCTTTGCATTGCACATGCTGTGTACATCTTGTCCCTATGACTTAAATTCTTTTCTATAAAGTGCACATTTCTCTCTCTGATAGATGTGCCTTATCTGGCAGGAGTTCCAAACCAGAAGGATTTTACTATCAGATCCGTCAGGCATCTTCCTTATGGCTACAATATTTTTCTTGAACCATAAAAATCAAATATCTCTCATTGAAAAAAATTATTCCTAATATGTATTATCTTTAAAATCATAACACATAGACACCAAAGCCCCCTTTTCTTTATAAAGGTTTGAAGTTTGAGAAGCTTATTTTGTTAAATTTTTTTCCTCAAATATGTTGTATTTTTCTGTTTTCTGATGAGATATAGTGAACAAACCTCTTTTAGCAATTTCTTAATGCTTAGGATTATCACAGTCCTGGACATGAACTTAATATTGACCAACTTTATTTTGAGACAGAAGAACATTAACGGTTTGTATTGTTCGTATTAGTAGAGAGCTTACATTGGTCCCTACATCACCAAACCTCAGGATGCCACACATCTAGTTCTTTCATTTGATGTCTCAATTCCCAGTCTTTGTCATCATTTAAGTTGACAGCTATTGTATCGTATGTTTCTCAGTAAGCTTACCTTTCACAATTTAGAGAAGGGGGAAGGTGCTACTGACATTTAGTGTGTAGAAGTTAAAGGTTAGCCTAAACCTCTTACAATGTACAAGACAGGTCTCCATAGCACAGAAATATTTGGATCAATTGGTAGCTATGTCCAATTTGAGTAACACCCCTCTAGAATTGTGAAAAGGTGAATAAGATTTAAAGGTTAGCATCTGTTATCTCTTTTGATAAACTGCCTAATGTTCTATGTTCATTGATAGGGTTAAGGACCAGCATCATAAACTGGCTTTTTAAGAACAAAGACAGATAGATGAACATGTTGTTCAGTTGGAGAGTGATGCACAAATTTTATTTCTAACATTTCACAAGGAGTGAATGAGTAAATTTCACAAAGGAACAAAAAAATCTTCTCCTGACTTTCAGCTAATAGGGGTATTGCTTTTCACCTTAAGTTAATGTACTTAGTACTTACATGCACATACAAACTCCTTTCTTTTATAAAAGTTTTCATGACAAGAATTTCTCTTCTATGGTTATTTGGCTCAAAAATTACTGCTGTATTAACAATATTCTAGTATAGGTACTGTAATATGCTCCTAAGACATTTTCAAACTTTTATTCAAAATCACTTGTATGCTAACAGCAACTTAATTGCTTAAGTTATATGTCATATTTCTGATATGATTTGGCAGTATTAGGAAACTTGAAGCCAATGGAACAACTCCTCCCTATTTCTTCAAAACTGAATTCTTCTGGGAAACATGATTTTGACTGAGAAGATGAAGTGTGTATGGTGACATAACTATTTCAAAAGAGAGCCATTGAAAGGAAAGAGGATTGATTGAGTTTCCTTGAGTTCAGTTACTCCCCTAGCTTTACTAGTATCTTAAGCTCTCTAACCCTCAAGGGTCCCCTGGCTGTCTAAGGCCAGAAGATTTCTGAACTTCTAAAAGTAGATAGTGTTTAGCCTAGGAAAACTTTCTTTCACTCATAATGACAAGTCCTATTGACTAAACTTCTGTCTAAACAAAATTACTTTGCTTCATTGATGATTATAAAGAATATTTTCCTTTGGAATATTATATACAGTTTTTAAACTATTTTACAATGTGCATGATGATATATAGTAATGAATAAGACAGGAAAGTGCTTTTTTATAATGCATATTTGGTTAATTTGACCTAATTCTCCTGTCTTTTTTTTTTTTTTACCAATTATGTACATTTATTTAGTGCATAAAAGCGTAACAATTAATATCAAAATGTAAATGAGAATGCATGTTCTACCACTGTTTTATTCAACTGTAATGTGTCAAAATCAATTTGATATGAAATGCAGAGTGATAGATGACAGTGGTAGATCTGAGGCACACAGTACAGAAGTGGAGAATCTTGTCAATCTCCACGTAGCCTTTCCAAAGGAACAGTACACACAACCTTGTTTCAGAAATCTTTTGCTGGTCTCCATCAGATATCGGAAGTGAGGCACTGCATATCCTGAAAGCAGAAAGCTGACTGATAAAAGCAACTTTTGTGCAAACATTCATGGCATTTTTCTCATTTGTTTGAAAATGAATCATGTTCTGAAAGGAAAAGCCATCCCCTAAAGCTTCAAATAATTTTTAGTACTCTCTTTTAGACTTTAAAAGTATTTCATGGTCATGTTTTTAGCTCTTATTTTGGGGAAGTTACAATTTAACTTTGCTTATGTTTAAAAATTTTAAAGGCTGTCTCAGTCCTTTCACATATTGCTTATTATAACTTTTAAACAAAAGGTATTCTTTCTGTGTCTATGGTGACATTTGAAGTTTTTAAATAAGAGGCCATTATATTCTCTGATGTTTTAGAATCATGATTGAATGTAACAATGGCTTCATTGTTGAGTGCTCTAAGAACCAAGAAAACATGGTAAGGAGTTGGCTACACTGTCCATTAATATTATATATAGTGCTTGTTTTTGTCAGATGTTCTTAGCTTATGACTTTACCAAGGCTTACCAAAGTTTCAGATCCAGCCTATAGAGTATAAATTTAGATGTCTACACTCACTATAACTGCAAACTCCGCTGTAAAGGCGTGAATTGAATATGTAGGCAAATCTGCTTTGGGCTTCCCTAAGACCATGCTGAAATGATGCATTACAAATTCCAAAGTGAATTAATAAAGAAAACACTGGAGATGAAATGTATATGTGTGTGTACCACTGCTAACATGGCAACTGGAATACAAAGCCTTTTTTTCCCCTCACATTTTGCCAGCCATAGCATAAGCTTCCCACAGAGGATCGGGATTAACAGCCTGTCTCCTATGGGGTGGGGAGTAGGAGTCAAACAAAATGAAGAATCTGCAAATGGAGCTCTGAAATTATGTAGTTAACATCACATATGTAGTTTATTATGGTAACTGGGAACATGTGTATCATATTGTTGGGCAAACCGATTCTAAAAGTGGGAGAGGCTAGAACAAATATGCCCCCTAAACTCTGCTCAAATTGCATGATCCAAGGAAAAGTTTGACAAGTACCACTTCCCTCGAGTCTACCAAGGTTGTCCTAATCCTCTTCTAGTCTTCTGTATTTTCTTCTTTTCTTTTTCTGACGAATTTTTTCATTTTATTCAACTTGAATGTCTAACTCTGGCATGGATGAGTGCTTGAGGTGTCTTTTAGACTTTACCAGGAAAATAATTAAATATCATGAATTTGAAATACTTTCTAAAAAAAAAAAAAAGACTAGTTGTCCTCTGGCATATGGATGCGAGAGAATATGAAAAATGGAAGATATCATACTATCAAGCAGACCCTGACCATATCTTTGACACCTTAGGCACCTATATCACCACTGATTGTGGGGATGGAATTTTTTGAACAAGAATGTATATTGGAAAAGATGGAGTAAACACAAACTTGAAATGATAGCTCAGTCCAAGGCTAAAATAGGATAACATGAGCATAAAATAGGAGGACAGTGACAGAAAAATAGAGCAAATAAAGAATTAGATCAAGAAAAAGTTGGAAAATAGATAAAATGTACTAATCAGGTTGTGTTTAGTTTAATGAAAGAAGAAGCCATGAATTTGAAGGAGTGGTAAGAAGGGTATACAGAAGATTTAGAGGAAAAAAACGGGGTAAAATGAGACAAATTGCACATACTCTGGGAACAGATACATTAACCTTATGAAGCTAATTTGAAACTTGTACAAATTTATGGACTTTTTTAGACTCATATTCCCTTTACTTTTGCTGTTATTGATTTGATGATTTTTTGCTTGTTTTCACTATTTATTGTTCTTAATTTATTATCTAACTTAGAGTTTTTACTACAAAATACTTCAAAAACTTTGGTCCTTTAATTTCTTACTGGAACTATCACAAATTGTTTTGTTTTTCTTTACCTGCCCCAGCCCAGCTCAATCTATTTCTGGAGGATTTCCAGAACACCATCCTTGAGCAGAGCTGAGAATGAGAGTAATAGGGTGGGGAGAGTGTAATCAGTAATTGGCAAATAGAGGGAAATTAGGTGAAAGGTGAGTGCATGATACACTAGTATTGATTGCTCTGTCAAATGTTCCTAAAAAGATGAGCTTATGGCCTATCAATAAATCACCCTTCCTACACCTTTCCTTCATACATTGCTACCAACAGCTGTAACATGGAAATTCATAGGGTAAAGATTAAGTAGTGCTTGCCAAGTGCAACAGATAGAATTTCTAACTCCAAATCCAACTGGTTACTATAATTCATTATTTCTCTAAAATGTTGTGCAACTTATTTTTATTTAATTTAAATGTTTTACTATTTGAGAATTTTATACATGAGTATTATGTTTACAAAATTTCTGCCATTCCCTCTCTCCTTTCCAACTTTGTCCATATCCCATGGACTCCCTCTTAAATTCATGACCTCTTCTTAATTATTATTGTACACACACACACACACACACACACACACACACACACACACACACTACCACCATCTGAGTGTTGTTCATATGCCCAATTTAGTGTTGCTGATATGTTCAAAAATTTCGGGCTGACTTCCTGGGATTAGATAACATATCAGAATTCTTGTTCCTGGAGGGAGCAGACTCTTCCTCTCTGCACAATTCCTTATCATCTCCACTCTTACAGCTAAATATAGTCCTCCCTAAATTTGTTGATCCTTTCCACTGCATCTTTCTGCTGTGACAGACCCTCCCCTTCTTTAAGCTTCTTCTCACTTTAATTTATTTTATGAATATTTTCCAAGTTAATATTTCCTTAAAGCTTCCCTACAATCTATATCATTCTTCTTTTCAAAAGTTTCCAAAGTTTATCATATAAACCTCTGTTTTTCATGTAATACTCAATGTCTTTCCACTATTTGGTTCTGTTTCATTTGTAAATGATTATGCTAATGATTAATACTAAGCTTCCTTATTCTAATCAAATGTTCCTACTATTATCTATACTTAATTCCTATCTTTTCACTCTCAAGACTTTTTCCTACAGTTCCCCTGAGCCTATGTGCCTGCCTTCCCCAGGAAATATGTTTTGGAAGTACATGCAACTCTTCTAGCCTGTGTTCTCAGAAGTTTCCATGATTTTTCCATTTCAGAATTCATTCTCCAAAGTTTTATATTTGTCCATTGTTTAGCTGGGAATCCCACTTAGACAACCTTCAAAACTATAGAAATGACAGAAGCTGCTGGCTGCATGGATAATTACCCAAGGTTCTTATGCAATATTGGGGCATCCATCTTTGGCCTACAGGCCTAGAATATCTGACAGACTTTTCTGTGAAGCAAGAAGTTTTAAGGACTGTCTCAGCTTGTCTTGGCAAAGTTCAGGAGTCTTTTTTCTGTGTGTCCTGCTTGTCCAGTTTGTAAAGTATATTGTTATCAGTACAGGAAATGACAGTTTCTTGCTCAAATTGCTAGCTTTTCCACACTGCAAGAAAACTCCATATGGATGTTCTTTGATTCCCATCATTTTTTATGTAGATTGGTGCTGCCCAGAGTGGATGTGTGGAAAAGCTTAGTAAACATCTTAAATGCTATATTCTGTAGGTCTCTGAAGCATTTGAAGATCACCTCTCTACTTAAAATATATCTGATTTAACCTTGAAAAACATATATAACATGACTACAAGTTTGATTGTTATAGATGACTATTAACCAGCATTTTAAAAAAATAATCCTAAACAGTTTGTAATAATAGCTTCCAAAGGCTAGAACTTTATATTGCATTTTTAAATGAGCTCATAAGTATAATACCTTAAACAAGAGAAGAAACTTATATATGGTATAACAAAACAACCTTAGATTTGTATAAATATACAAAAATCCATACCAATGTAAAATATTCTTATATCTTCCTAAATGATGACAAACATCCATAACTCACTGAATGATCAAAACTACTCACCCTACTGTTGGCGTATGTATCATTGTGTTCTCTAGACTGATTAGTGTTGTCTGAGGGTGATAACCTTGCCAGAGAATCTAAGAAAATTCAAATATTGGTAAAGACCTAAGAAAACTAGCTATAACATTTGCTGTCAGTTTCTGTGTAATGGGAAAGTATAGGCCTCTCTGAAGTCCTGACTAGAATAGTCTGTGAGGCTGGACCATCTCAGCCAGCAGCCTTGAAGCTGTTCTGGATGTAGAACTCTGAGGACAATTTCAACAGAGGCGCTTTGAAAGGCTGGATCACCTTAGCCACTGATTTTCATTCGTGTTTGGTCCCCTTGCTCTGAAAATACACAAACTTTCATGGGTAACCAACAAAATTTGTTATATATCATCCAATCTCAGAGCTGATCCCATGTTAAGGGATCAGCATATATATCACCTGTCTTGTAGTTTTTCTAGGTTTACTTAATTGTATCTGTAGCCAAAAATTTTAGGTGGTCTCCCCCAATCAAATCTGTCCTTTATTAATTTTGAAGGAATTTTGTTTCCTATGGAAACAAAAGCATAACCTCTATTCCAACACAATATAATTTTCTGAATACCATTTTGAAGTTAAGACATGCCCTAGGAAAAAGGGATTCCTTTTATAATCATGTCTTTCTCAGCAGCTGCCATTCTCTCATCATTCAAAAAATTCTAAGCCAACAAAGCACCATACAGGATCCAGACTTCCTGTGTATTTACCATCTTTACATAGGTCCTTTTTTTATATTGCTTTTTTCTTTCATTATACTTTACTCTCTGTGTGTGTCTCTCTCCTTAAGCACCTATGTACATTGTAACCTGTTTAATGATTTTTTTTTCTGATCTGGACCTGTTTTACTGGGCTCCACTTCACTGCCCAGTTTTGTGCTAGGTAAGATCACTTACACAAAGCCAGGTGCTTTTACTTAACTTGCTGTTTCTACCTGGTGTGGACTCCTGAAGTGCTCTACTTTACAGCACTGTCTCTTAAAAGAACCTTACTCCCCCCCCCTTTTTTTTTTTGAGCACAAGTTTGGTCACCATATGTAGTTGGACTTTTCTTTGGATCATGAACTAGCTCCCAAACAAAAAACCACAGAGCCTTATTAATGATTATAAATGCCCAGCCCAACTTAGGCCTGTCCCACTTGCTCTTTAACTGAATGTAGCCTGTTTTATTCATGTACATTTTGCATTGGGGTTCTTTTTCCTTTCTGTTCATTCTGAATATCCTACTGTTCTGCTTCCTCCCTGTCTGTCTGTCTGGACCCTGGCAACTCCCTGGAGTATCTCTTTTTTTCTTCTGCAAGCCATAATTCCTCCTCCTACTTACTCTCCCTGCCTAGAAGTTCTGCCTATACCTTCTCCCTCACCATTGGCTGTTTGGCTTTTTATTAGATCAATCAGGTGCCTTAGGTTCATTTAGGTTATTAAAACTATCATCTTTGTATGCATTTACATTTCTAAACATGTTTCTTCATTTTCCAATACAGAGCAGTTTTTCAAATTCTTTGATTATTGTCCATTCATTACCTATTGATTGGTACTGAAGTATAAGATTAAAATATTATGTAGCAAGTGAATACTATAATCTGCTGATAATGAACTTGTATTTAATCAAATGTTATGATTTGAGTAAGAAAGATAATTTAAATGCTTATGTGTTGAGGGCTTGGTCTCCATTGGTTATTTGGGGATTTGATGGAAATGCTAGAATTTGAGGAGTGCCTCCAAGAAGTAAGACATTGGGGTATGGGTCTTTGGGTATAGGGCCTCTTCCTATCATATATTTTGTTTCCTACCCCCAAGTTTGGTGAAGAATGACTCCTGTCATGTTTCCACAGACACTATTCTCTACCCAAGTGCATAGGGAAAAACAAAAACAAAAAAAAACAACATGTAGATGGAGTTTTCCTGTCCTGAATGCCCACTCCCAAATAACCACACAGAAGTTTAATAAAAATTACAAAGGTTTGGCCAGTAGCTCAGGCTTGTTACTTGCTAACTCTTACATTTATGTTAACTCATACTTCTTATCTATGCTTTCTATGTGACTTGTTACAGTTTCTTAGTACGGGCATATCTATCTTGCTTCTCTCTGAGTCTGTTGAGAATTTTCTGCCTCTGCCCTTCTTTTTCTCAGAATTTTCTGTTTGGCTCTTCCCCTAACCTTATCCTGTCCAGCTATTGGCCAGTCATCTTCTTTATTAAAACATTCACAGTGACATTTATTCACACAGTTTAAAGAAATACTCCACAAAAACAAACAAACAAAAAAAAACAAACAAACAAACAAAAAAAACCCAGAGCACAAGGAACATTCTGAAATCAAGAATCAAGCATAGCAATACCCTTTCAAGTGGTTCTCTTGGGTGTTTTGGTTACAGCTACATGAAAACATCCAAAATGCCAAAGGTCACAGGTTCTACAGACATTTGGAAATAAGTATTAGTAAGTGACATACTATCTCTCTCCTCCACAGTACTTTGTTCTGAGTAATCCAGTGATACAGGAGAATCTTCAGCAGTGTGACTATCCTGGGCCTCTCTCCTGCAGCACCTGTATTTCAGAAGTGTTTCTTCTTTTTGCAGGGTCTGAAGAGTTTTTTCTTTGAGATAGGGTTTCTCTGTGTAACAGCTATGGTTGTCCTGGAACTCACTCTGTAGCCCAGGCTGGCCTTGAACTCACAGAGACCCACCTGCTTTTGTCCCCCAAATGCTGGGATTAAAGGCATGTGCCATCACTGCCTGGCTGTACATTTTGTTAGTGTGGAGTGGACAAGCCCTCTTTCTTGTTGTGGGTTATTATTCATATTCTGTATAATAAACACAAGTAATTTAACTTCTGTGTGTCTCATTTCTTTGTCTGTAAATTGGGAGTATTAATAACACCTACTTGAGTATGTTGTGAATATTGTTGAAAGGACACACCAAGACTAAGTTCTCAGCACAAGTTGGATTTATTTGCCCCATTTGAACAAAGGGCAGGGGATAACAGACAAAGACAGGAGAGAGAGAGGATGAGGGAGAAGAGCAAGGTGGGGAGAATGGATATTTGCCCCAGAGGAAAAAAGACTGTGTCTGGATAGAGTGGAGAGAGACACAGCCCATAGACAAATTGTGTTTTTATAAAGGGTAAATGGGAAACCCCATGTTAGGATGAGTTGGTTTGATTGGGCATGCTACTTAGGGTAACCAAAAGGGTGTTTTGATTACTAGACTTCAGTACTTTGAAAACTGGACCTTGGTGGTCAGTTGGGGAAAATGGCCAAATAAGGGAATAGATCTTGGTGGCCAGCTTTAGGAATGTAATTAACAGTTAGCTAGGCAGAGGGAATTAGGAAAGGGCAAGACCTGCCTAAGCCATGTTTGCCATGCTTTGGCATACTAAAGCCCTTCAGGTGTAACATCATATATGTAAACTAATTTTCCTATTTCTTGATCTACACCACACACCTTAAGATATTGTTTAATAGCAATTTTCATATTCTTGCATTTATTTACAGGTTAAAATCCACTATAATGCTCTAAGATTTAGTAATACATTGTTACCTGAGATTTCTACTTATGTGTATGAAATACGAAAAAGTATACATTTTGGCAAATTAAATTTATTCAATTTTTAAGCATTTCTCTTATGCAATCTTCACAGTTGTTTTATATTTGAAATATTAAAATAAACAAGATACAGCATACACATAATACAGTAAATTAGATTTCTTTAAAAAAATTTCAGCCTGTGGCATTTGATAGTTTAGGAATGAATATATATATATATATATATATATAGTAGTGAATGACTAAATTCTCTTCTCATAATATTGCAAGTACATATTTAAATGTTTTAAATAGCCTATGATATTATTTTTCCCCATTGAATTCATATAGCTCTCAAATGGTACTATTTATAAAACAGTAACTCTGAAGTTTATATTTTAAACATAATATAGCATTTGCCAGGCAAATTATGCCTCTGGTGCAATAGAGATATGACTGGTATAGGGTTCACCAATCTTAATATTTTTTTTATTAGAGTTCCATAGGCAGGAATGCATGCCTAGTATGGTAAACCCAGCCAAGAGCTAGTCGTTGGGGAGTCATAGGCCCTGGTGGAAATTTGCTTGCTAAATAGCTGTGTATGTTGTTGAACTGCATACTTAGTTATTATGTTTATATCCATATTGGCTCAGTATTGTTAGAGAAGCTTCTTCATACAGCAGCTAGCAGTTAATGCAGATACTAATGACTGGTCAAAATGCTGAAAATGTTGGTAAAGTTCTTGACCCTAAATGGATTATCTATATGACTTCCTTAATGCTCAAGGAATGTCATGGGAGATGGGACAGAAAGAACATAAGAGCTAGAGAATGGAGAGCTGTTTAGGCAAGAGAATTCTTCTGGATATAACATAACTTTTACATGGATGAATTAATTGCAGTTGTGGTTACCTGCACAAGAATGGGTCAGTCAACATTTCTTCATAGGTGGGAAATACATATGTGAGTCCCCACCCTTCTTGAAGGGACTATGAATAGTTGATGGTTATGGGGGAGAACATGTAATTTTCATTAGTAATGTAGCCAGTTATTAGTTTCTTGTGTTCCAATAAATAACCTTTTTCCTATATTCCTAAAAGGAGATGAAAATATGAGGGGCACTTATTAGGAAGAAAAAGGTTTCCAGTGGAAGAGGGAAGTGGGTAATACAGGAGAATGGGAGATGATATTGACTGATATTCATTAAAAACTTGTTTGAAACCAGCAAAAATAAAATTAATCAATAAATTAATTAAAAATGGTCCAGCATAACGTAATGATTCATGTCTTGTCTACTGGGACTGTATTTCTGAGTACACATCAAGAGGACACATGAGCGAGCACTCAACTCTAGTATTCAGAAAACAAGCAAATTTAATGAATTAGGAATGTTAGCCACAGAAGTGGGACTTGTCATATTCTGTTGGTGGGTTTATGTGAAAAGGGCAAACTCCTTTGCCAAATATTCTGGTTTCCAAAAGTAGTAAATATGGACTTGTGACATTCAGTTGTATATATTAGACATTTGAATGTATGTCATGAGAAACAAAAATGTAGCTTTGTTAAATTTTTTTCATAAATGTTCATAGCAGTATTATTGCTAATAACCCTAAGGTGAAATTAATGAATGAATTATTGACTGATAAATGGTAAACAGAACATGATAATCCAAATAGTAGAGTATTACTCAGCAATGTAGAAGAACAAATAGTGATGCAATTCTAAATATAAGAGCCCATTCATGAGAGATCATATGCTATATGTTCCATTTATATAAAATTTTCAGAATATACCCAAAATATAGGTTAAAATAGATTAGAGCTTACATAATGCTATGTTTATTATTGGGTGGGACAGGGAGATAGTGAAGACAGATTAGAATTAATAGAATCTAAGTATGTATAGAAAGGTACAAGGAAACCTGTCAGTATGTATAGAAATATACATATTAAAAATAAATTTGATTATTATTCTAGAATATTTTAAGTCATAAACTGGAACACTTGGAAGGGGACAAAAATACCAGAATATTATATCTCAATAAAGCTGTCACATAAGATGGCTTCCCAGTTTTTAAGTCCATCAATATTTCAATCCATTTATTAAGTAAAACTATCACAAATATGTTCAGGTTTCAAGTTCAAAGTAGTTGAAATGGGCATTTTCAAGAGGATTGTTCACATAAATGCATCAAAGTATAAGTGTGCTCCTTGAAGAAACATGTTAACTCATGAGCTTAAATTTATAACCAAGTTTAATTCATTGCAGGTTCATTCTCAACAAAGCATCTGTGGACCAAAATGTCAAAATAAACACTTAACTACTAAGTGAATGAATTAAAATTTTTTATGATTTAATTGCACCACTGAGTATTTCTTTTTGGAATGTTTTTCTGCTTTGATACATTTCAATACACATCATGAATTATGTTGAAGGGTGGCATTTCAGCATGTGTGTGAGTATGTATATGCATTTGTATTTTCAAACTGCATTGAAATGTTATTTAAAATACATGTGTACATGTGAACATTCCAATTTCTATGTTTATGTGTGTGTATTCAATACAGAAAGGCATATTCCCTGAAGTCCCATGAGATGTATTCATATTGTAGGGGGATGTATTTGCCATTTAGTCACAGAAATTAGCAAACTACTCTCCCTGCCTCTGCATTTCTCCATTCCACATACATATGGGAATACACACATATTTGATAATGTTTGTTTATCATGTGATAATCCACGTATTTATGGGTGTATAATGTGAAATATGATCATATTTCCACCATTGACACTCTTCTGAGACATCTTAGAGTTTAACTTTACAACATTTCCTTGTTTCTAATCGTAGATTCATGGTGAGGAACACTGAAAAGGGGCACCTAGAAAACCAAAATTGAACAGAAGCCAACCCAGATCTTTACTACTCTTGAATGTCACAGCACAGTCCTTTTCACCTTGCTCATTTCTCTTCAAATTATATTACAGTGCTAATTTGAAATGTAAGGTCTGGAGAGATGGCTCAGTGTTTAATAGTACACACTGCTCTTTCAGAGGCTCCAATTTTGATTCTCAGAACCTAAGAGCAGTTCACAACTTCCTATAATGCCAGCTCCATGTTATTGGTTGCCTCTTGCCTCCTTGGGCACTCACACTCATGTGCACACATCCCACTCCCATACACAAAAAGGAAGAAAATTTAAAACGTTCTCTCTCTACAGTGTTGATAATCTGACGAGAAAAAAAGGTTTCCCCTTTCCAAAATTTATTTGAAAAGTCTCCAATTTTTGTTAAATGTTTTCTTGGCAAATTCACACATGCATTATGTTCTCTATATTTTCTTTACTTATTTTAGCTCTAGTTAACTCTGTTTGGAAATGTATTAAGATGATTGAACTGGTTTGTAGACTCATATCACCATGTTTCTTAGATAACTGAAAATTGTCATTTACAACTTTTCCTATCTTATTCCTTCTGCAATGTCACCCTTACCTTGCCTATCCCAGATGCCTATAGGTAATTTTTATACCTATAAAATTGTGTGTGTGTGTAGTGTGAGGCGGGGATTCTCCTTATCTTTAGGGAAGACACCTAATATTAAGACTGAAATGGCAATATATAATTATGAAACTAAATCTTGCATCCAGGAAGGGTTTTAAATAGCATTTAGCCAGAAATGTAGTGACAGGTTCTTTACTGCCTAAATGGGAGCATGAGATGGGCAGGAAGTACTTCCTTATCAGGAAAAAGTGTGCATTTCCCAAATGTGGTACAGATTATTCCTATCTGAGCAAGACATATAATCTGTCTTGCAGGAAGAACAATGTTCTTCAGCTCAGGTCATTTCCAGAATGTGTTAGAGGAGCCTGACCTCTATGGCAGACTTGGTATTTGGTGAAATGCCATTACCACAAAGAAAAACTCCATCTATGTAAGAACAGTTGACACTCAAGACCAGTGCAATGAAGATCAAGAGTAGCAGGGGAGTAACAGTGAGTTGGCTTCACCAGCAGAGGTACTTTCTCATAGCCCCTGATGTTTTCAGTTTTATCCATAGGTGTTACAGGGTAGCAAGTGAAATAATTTCCAATAGCTTTCTCTGCTTGTGGCACACATACCTGATACAATTGTAACTACACACACACACACACACACACACACACACACACACACACACATTAAAAAATAATTGGAGTTATCTTGTTACGCAGAAGAAAATGCTCCTCCAAGAAGCCATAATTTTTCAACTAAAAAACATCCCAGTTGTGGGATGTTTTAAGCTGATGGTCAGAAGTGTCCTGGAAACCCTATATGCAACCCAGACTACTGCCATAGATTTTGGTTGTCTACAAGAACTTGATGGTAAAACCCTACTGCTGAAATTTTCCCATACTTTGGTCACAGGATAATCAAGAAATCCAGGTGGTACTTACTAGAGAGCTTCCTCTTTTCATAGTACTGGAAGGTGCCATGTAGGCTGTGAAAGGAAAACATCATCAGCATCTTACCCAGCTATGAACCCCATGAGCTACAATATTGTCTGGAGTGGCAAAATATATCATAGATGAGGTGGCACAAATATTGTTTCCTGATAGCTTTTAAGACTTGTTCCATGGGAGGAATGGTATGTCTGGTACTGCAAGTCTTACCAAGAACTCATGGCTGGGGAGCTTGCAGTAGTAGGGCTGAATCTACTACTTTTATGCTAAATGGACTCCTCTAAATTAATATCTCTAGATGCATAAATTTGTGCTTATCTCAAACAAATCTACCAGAAGTGGTAGAATCAGAAACTCACAAGTGGTCAGTATGCAGAGAATTAGTGCCAGTGAAATATTTAGCCACAACTAGGACATCTGCAACACTACCCCCAAGGCTCAGGGATGATATGGAAGAAGAGCCAGAAATATTGTAAAAACCAAAGATTGGAAAGAACCAGAGTGAAATAGTCTCTTCTTGGCATGACAGGACCCCTGCATTTATGAACTCACTGTAGCTGTGATTACCTGCACAATACCAGCACAAGATCAAGCCAGTCAATATTCTAGTGTAGAGGGGGATTTAGTCTGGAAATTCTCCCCCTAGCTAAGGAGCTATTGAAAATTGATAGCTTCTGGAGGAAGCAGAGTCCATTTTCTTTAAGGGTGTGGCCCCTGTTAGATTGATCATTTTCAAGTGAGTGGCCCCATACCCATATATAGGCACCACATTGGAATTGCTTCTTTTTTCTTTTAAAGGGTCAAAACATTAGGAGTGGGTAAGGAGGTAGGTGTGGATTTGGGAGGAGATAGGGTAAAGAATGAGGGTGAATACCTTGTATAGAATTCTCAGAGACAAAGTAAAACACTGTATTAAAATCATGTCAAAAAGAACAGTGGGGGCAGCAGAAGCAGTGGCACATGACAGTTACTCAAGGTGTCCAGTCAGTAAGGTCACAAATTTAAAGCTTGCATGCCTGGACTAGAGTGAGCTCAAGACTCTTGGGCAATTTGGTGAAATCCTACATCCAAATATCAAGTAAATACAAGAATTAGCACTAGAACACTTGCTTGCCAAATTCAAGGCCCTACATTCAGGGTCCTGTGATCAAGCTCCGTGTGTGTGTGTGTGTGTGTGTGTGTGTATTGTCTGTATAATAGGATCATGATGAAGGATTCTATGCAGCTAAACACATGTAAGTAGAATTATAATGCCCGGGGTAGGAATGATTATACTGTCACATTATCTGGTTGGAATTAGGACCCAGAGAATTGTTTACATCATTATGTAGTTGTGTCAATCATATTCATATACTACCTTTTTGTTTTCATAAAGAATAAACATTTGTAAATCAATATATGGCTTTAATTGACATGTTTCTTCATTTCAGAGTAGCAAATCTAGAAAGCATGAACAGCTAACTACCTATGCTTCATCACCTGGATAGAATATCCCTCCTCTACATTTGTATTCAATGAGCTCCTCCTCATGTACTAAGGCTTGAGTGGAGATTTCCTGCTTCTTCTATGAAGTCTTCTCAGCATTGCAGCTTAATTAACCTACTCTTCATCAGAAACCCTTAATGTATTGTACAGAATTCTTTTGTGGCAGTAATACTGTTTTCTAATATTTGGCTTGGACTTGAGATTTGTTAGGGAATAGGAAGGCCTCCTTAACACAGTGCTTGGGTATGTTGCCTCTTCTATACACTTAACAACTGACTAGAAGACATCAAATTATAATGGTTGGTGTTTATTGTCAACCTGACTATATTATGAGTATTTAGGGATGGTGAAAACCCCCTCTTATGTGCACTTGTCGAGAGGATTGATATGTGGAACTCTGCCTTTAGGAGAAAGACCCTTCTTGGATGTAGGTAGCTCTATGAAATGGAATGGTGGCTATTAGAAAGTAATGGTAAAGGAAGCCAGAGTGAGTACAGCTTCAAGTCCTGTCTTTCTGAATATGTAAGTGTAGGCTGCTGCCTCTGAGTGTAGACATCACATCAGAATATAGCTCCTTCAGCTCTTCAATGTGGACTTACCACCTGTGATTATCCAGTAAGCATCCAGGACTTTAGTCCATTGGCTGGGACTGTTGAGACACTGGGTAACTGCTATGTTCTCTACCTCTAATTACAGATGACTATTGTTGAACTACCCAACCCCTATCATATAAGCCTTTTTATACTTATGTCCTATTGATTTTGTTCTTCTGAAGAACAAGTACTAGCACAACCACTAAAAGCCTAATGACTCATCCAGTAACACTTCTTGATATCTTTAACTTCCCTGTACTTTTGACATGAGTCATTCCAAAGGAAATAACAGGACAATTAGTAATATCTTATGACTGTCACATTGCATAAAGTCATAAATTTTATTTAGCTCCAGAGGAGGTACAAGAAACACCTGAAGACAGAGATAAGATAAAGTAAACCTGTGAAGTGATCCTGACTCTTATGATGAGGAAGGTTGGATCTGAGGCTGACAGAGAAGAAGGTCAAAATGTATAAAGAGCCAAAGTAGACATCTAGAGCTTGAGAAAAGAAGATCTTGGTTTGGGATAGGGGCGTCTACTGTTTTTCTTCTTAGATATAACAGGAACCTTTCTGTTATAATTAAGCATCTGTGATCATTTCCACTTGTCTTTTGAATATTTTGTCACTTGTCTGATCAATGCATTTTGAGTACCTGTATATACCAGGACCAGTATTATACTATTGTAAAACAGATATACTCTCTAGGAGAGGTGGCTATGGAAAGGCAAACATGGTGGGGCAAATATATTTAAGCTCAACAGTGACTGCCATGTTATTTCTTCTGTCACAGCACCAGTCACCACTCCTATGTAGTCTTAACTATTTTCATCCCAGAAAGAAAACTAAATGCTGAAATTTATAAACAGAATTGGGTTTATAATTTTTTTGAAATAGAACAAAGCAAACAAAAACCCAAAATCTTATTTTCCTAAAGAGTAGTTACCGAGTCTTCTGTTTCATTTGGTTTGGGTGATTATTGTTGTGATTGGCATTTGTAGAGGCCTGCTCTGGAGATAGGGAAAGGGCCAGGGACTTATCTCCTAGAAGTTTAAGCATCGTGGTAGAGGAAGTAGGAGGAAATTATGGCCTTGTGTTTCTCAGACAGAACTAGCCATTCTAAGAAATTTGATTGAGAAATAAGAGTAAGTTGTTAAAAATCTCATTGCTTTACTTGTTAGAGTGGCTTAGGGGATCAGAGGGATAAATTATTTTTTCTGAAGTTTGGGATTTAAAAGCAAGGAATGGGCCAAGGTTATATATTTCTATTACTTCCCTGTTCCTTAGTATTCTGTCTCATCTTACACTAGCTGCTCTACCTGGTTAGAGGCTTTGTAGTACAAGATGCGTCTTCATCACCACCTAAAAATGGCCTTTAATTCTTAACATGATAACATGAAAACTACCAGAGCACAGAAATTCATTTCCATGAGAAAGTCACTGGATTTTGTTCACAGCCACACTGACAGTTTTGAAAGCACAGGAGCCATTGTTTAAATAATTAATTAATAAATATGGGTATGACCAGGGAGCAAAGAGGTCCAGATATTGGACTTGGTACTCTCTGGTCCTCAGAGACAGATCAAACAGGATGGAGTGCAAAGTGTCATAGAATCAGCCGAAAGGCCACTGCAGTTTGCCTGTTGGTTAGGATGAAATACTGTACATTTATGTTTGTGAGTCTGTATACTTTGGATTTCCACAGATCTTTAGTTTGATATTAATTATGTAGTCCTGCGTCATTTTAGCTTTGCCTACTAATTACTACCTCTGATGTACTTTTCCTGTCCTTTATAATTATTTCTAAATTGGAGATTGAATGTCATGACACAAGCTTTCATTTATTATATGCGTAGGCTCATCATGTGTTCAATTTAAACAGGGGCCAATTTCTCATAATTATCTAGCTAGTCAACCAATCATCAAATATTTATTGATTGCCTAAAGGAGAGGTCAACAAACTTGGCCTATTGCCCAAGCTTGACCTGCTAACTTTTGAATGGTCTGCAAACCACAAGAATGATTTTTATATTTTAAAATGATTAAAAATATAGAACAGAATGTGTGACAAACAGAATTATTTGAAATATAGATTCTAGTGTACTAAATTTAGCCATATTGAAATTCGCCACACCCATTTTTATAACACATCTGTGACTTTTTTTTTCATTGTAAAAACAGAGTTGCCAAGGAAATTGTGAATCTTTCAAAAGTCTAAAATATTGGGTACCTGCACTTTATAGATAAAAACATTCAAGGTATACTCTGTGACCTGAGTGTGAGAAGAAATGTGAAATGTGTCCCTGTATCTGTGGATGGAGAGGACACTGGCAGGTGTCCTGCCATGCACAGGTTCCTAGGCCTGTGCTGGGAAGCCAGGGATCTTGAGGTACTAGTAGCAGACAAAGAGGTCTGGAGAGAATGCTCAGTGATTAACAGCACAATTTGCTCTCACTGAGGACCAGAGTTTGGTCTTCACATTGGGCAACACAGAATCCCCTGTAACTCCAATTTTAGGTGATTTGATGCCCTTTTCTGGCCTCTGTGGACATTATACTCGTGCAAGGCCCAAAGTATATATACACATATACACATAATTGAAACAACCCAAACTGGAAAAAATCTGGCACACATTTGGGGACTAATGATGAAAAATACACAGCAAGACTATGGTTTCTCAGAAAAAAAAAATTCCTTTAACTTCCCCTTTAGCATTTTTACTCATGCTTTGGAGAGGTTTTTTTTTTTTTTTTTTTTTTTTGTAAACATGCCTGTGAATTAGTGAGTGGAAAGATTGTGACTATATATAAACCAATAGATGCCTCTGTTCTCACTGAATTTCTTTTAAAAATCTTTAATATTGACATCCATGGAAAATGTCTGCAGTAGGCAGATTATTTGGAATAGTTTCTCTCTGTGTTTCATTTGGGATAAAATTGGACCAATAATGATAATAAATGATAGGGTTGTCAATAACTCAGTAACAATTCCAATGTGTTAGTATCAATTTGGATAGCCAACATGAACATGCTTTCAAACACATTCCTGGTTATTATTATTTTTTAATTTCCTAGTAGAGAAATGTGG
Organism: Phodopus roborovskii; assembly: GCF_943737965.1. Classification (NCBI taxonomy): domain Eukaryota; kingdom Metazoa; phylum Chordata; class Mammalia; order Rodentia; family Cricetidae; genus Phodopus; species Phodopus roborovskii. Next base: position 57,854,407 of record NW_026126418.1, on the reverse strand, counting down.
TGAAAGTGACTGAGTCATGAAGACTTGGATTTTAAATCCTACATGCTCATTACTTGCATGTCCATAGTAAATGACTCATTTTAAAACACTCCCTTCTATAAAGAGGAAATAATAAATGGTCTCCATTTTATGAGACTTTAGGGAAGTGAGCTCTCAAGGTTATAGTCATACTTAGTGTCTATCAGTCACTGATATTAACAAAAATTGTCATTGAAAGGGGTGAAGATGTAATATCGCACACATACTAAATTATTTATTATATATCATTGCATATCATAACCCCCATTTGCCACCCTATAAGAATATTCTGTATAAGCCCACTAAATCTTACTGATCATATGAATCACCTCTAGGTGTCTTTAGAATGCAGCCCTTCTCAACTGTAAGAGGCCTTGGCAGTAACAATGACATCTTAATGAGAAGTAACAGCAGACCCCACCCCACCCCCAGGTGTGGCAACCATTAAAACTCCTGAGAGATTAGAATTTTTAACATTTCTTCAGAAGCACATAAAACTTCCATCTTTCAAAGAAAGCCTTTTTTTTGGTACACAAAGCAGAACAAATGAAGGTACCCCTCAGAACAAATGAAGGTACCCCTCATAAGTTAACATCTTACAAAATATAGAGCTGTATGGCTCTTATAAGAATTTCTGTAAGGCCAGATGCCTATTGTGTATTCTGTACTGCCTTCTAATGAAAACCAGAATCCGCTTCCAGTGTCTTACTATACATAACTTCCTTCTTGTAAGGATTATACTTTCTTTGTACTTTTTCACAAGTGTCCATTTTTTAATCCTTCCGAGCATACCCTCTCATTCTACTATAGACACAAGCCCTCACTTTTCCCAGGCTGGAGCCCAGAGCAGTCTTATTGAGAAGAGAGAAACATTTAGAATAATAGGAGTTGTTACTTGCACAGTAACAAATGAAATACATCTTTGGTAAATAACTCCCACCAGAAATCTTAGATTCCAGGCATCTATGCATATACCTTCATATAACAACTTTTGCGTTCGTAAAACATTCATTGAAGGCAGCTCTGCAGTTTTATAGAAAAACAACATGCCAGGGATGCGAGAATCTTGCCAGTTCTGTGAAAAATGACACCAATTAAAGCTTAAATTGCTTGTTTTCTCATAAGGTACATATTTTCATAACTTTGAAATCAAATAATTGCTGCTTTTATATTAAATACAATAAAACAAAAAGGATGCTAGTTTAGAGGAACTGCTACAAGCATTTTAATATAATTTTCCCACCATTTAAAGTCACAAAATATGGAAAACAAGTCAAGTATGCAAAGTTCCAAGGAGATAGAGAAACTCCTTCAGATTATTGCATCATTTGTCTTTTGTGTCAGGAAATATGTGTATGATTTCATTGTTTGATTAAATGCCAAAAAAGGCACATTGCTCTTATCTAACTGATTACAGATTTTATTCATATGAAAAAGTATGTTAATGCTTTACCATTAAGAGATTCTTTTTCTTTTTTTTTCATTTTGAAACATGCATTTTCAAACAACAACAAAAACAAAAAGCAAAAAGAAACTTTTAACTTCACGACTGCATTCTTAACCTTTCTTTAATAACACATAGTATTTAAATTTCCCACCCTGGACTCTAGTCCCTAATGATTGTATATGTGCAAAAAGAGCAAAAATTATATATATATATATATATATATATATATATATGTGACTGGCTAGTATATATATATATATGTGTGTGTGTGTGTGTGAGATCTAAAGTATAACAATTTTAAAAAACATCAGAGCATCAGAGAAAATGGTTTATCATGTTGAGTCACCTAAAAGCCAAAGATTTTTGATATGTTTCTCAAGGACACTACTAATCAGAGAGAAAAATAGAATTTAAAATCTGAATCATCTGTGTTACAAGATGATATATTCCATTTTAATAATATATATTGATTGTATGATAATTATTAGGCATATCTTTATATACATAAAGCTTACATTAAGCAGATGAATCCTTGTTTTCATAGACAATATGAAATACTAATTACCAAGCCTGTGATATTTATTAAAGCAAAAAGTACAAAAACATTGGTGCTTTTGTTTATTTCTAGGGGTGTCTGAGTGACAGCTCTGGTTTCAGAGAGAGATACCATGTGCTTTTCATGGTATAAACTAGCTGTCTGCATTAATAATAAGCTTGTGCAGAAGCCAATTTGAGGCTACATCGAGGGATTTCAAGGTCATTTGCCAATGGCCTGGCCTCCATTAACTTCTTCAGTAAAAGTCCCTATGATCCTTATTTTGGCCTTGAGTGTGGGTTATCAAAATCACCCCTCTTAATATTTCCACATAAATAGCTTGTTTCCTTAAATAGTCATTATGTTCAGTGGGGACAGTTCCTGAAAGCTTTTCAGTTCAATAGAAAAATGCCTTTGAAAAAGTCTGTTATTTCAAAAAATATCTATATTTGGGAAAAGAAGAATTTAAGAATGCTTTGAGTACTTAATTAGAAGACACTAAAGGCAGCTAAATATTCTCCTTGTCATGTGTAGCATGAAGTGATATAAAACAGTAGATTTGGGACTGTCAGATTGCTAAAAGAATGTGATTATGGTATTATTCTATGTTCATATGCCCAGGGTAATTTTTTAAATGAATGTTTTTCAATTGTTTAATTTATTAACTAAAATTTTTATATCTGTCCCCAGAATGTTTCTTCCTTTATCTTCTCTTTGTAAAACTCCCACCCAACAATGTATTGTTATTTCCTTTAAAATTTATAAACAAAGAAGCACATTAGCATAAAGGGGTTGGATTAGAAGGGCGAGAAAGACAGACTAAAGCAAGCTAGGTCTTATTTATTGTGTTATTTAAACCTGAGTTACATTACACCATCTTATATTTAAGAGGCAGCCTGCTAATGCAAGTAAGGGTGTCTCCTGCAACGAGACAGAGATTAATGCCATGTGTACCGATGATGCTCCACCACAATTCAGAGTTCTATGGCGCCATGACGCCCCTGTTTTATATGGTGGTTTGCCAAGAGAAAATTACTTAAACCAATTGTGAATGCATTCCTTTTTTTTTTTTAACTTTTTATACAACCACATTTATGTAAGTAAATAGTATAATGAATATTTTTGAAATGATCCATCATTTTGAATTCACCTAGTTTGTATAAAATGCAATGCATTATTTTTTTTTCTCTTGCAAGACTTTCACATGGGAATGTTCCACCCCCCTTTCCCGTATGAAAAAGATTTCTCATAGACAACCAACCACAACTGGAATAGATTCTTTTAAACATATTGTAATGTGAGAATTTTCTTCAGCTGGAGGGTGTTTTATTCTTTAAATTGGAAGCCGTTGTTCCTCAGAGTCAGGATGACATTGTGATGCATGATGTGTTAGCCATTCACATGCAGAAACTGATATGCTTCAAATACAGATCGAATATTGGAATGCTATGTGGCATTTGAAACTCCTTCAGTGATTCAGGTCTGCAGACTGGATAACTGGAATTACCTGTTGCTCATCCATATGGCACTGAAAATGTAGAAGACTGAATTTGTAACCATTTTTGTATTTTTGGCTAAAGATGGCAAAATTAGCAATCAATAACTTTAGAGCAGTAATGCATGTTTTAGAAAACCATTCTCTCAGGCAATAATTAGCCCAGTTTACTCCTGGACAGTAGAGAAGATCCTGAGTGTTGAGACAGAATATTACTTTTTTTCTCCTCAGAGAACAGTGTCCCTATTCCCCCAGCTCAAAACAACAACAAAACAAAGCAATATGAAAAACAAAGCTGAGATCATTTATAAGAGGTTTTGGTGAACAATATTTTGGGATTTGTACATTACATTTTTCAAAAGAGAGATTCAGTTTTATTGTCCAATAGAAATGGTTATACAAGCACAAATTCACAAATACTAAGTATTTGACTATTGTGACTTTTTAAAATAACATGTCAAAAATTTCAAGGAAAATTTAATTTGTGATTAATATTTCTTGCTTGAACAACACTTTGAATCCTTTTTCTTTGCCCTTCAGAAGGAGTATGCTTTAGTCTTTTAGTATCCAGTTTTCTTATCTTTGGAAATAAATGGTAGTGTCTATTTTATAGGATGCTTTGTTTGTACAGAAGTCATTCCACAAGGATGGTAGCACAGAGTAGGTCCTTCTGAACCCAATCCCTTTCCTCATTTGCTTCCCCTCCCTTACCTCTTAACCCAGATGGACAAATGTTGCATAAGTGAAGTTTCACTGTCATCTTGAGCCAGAGAGATCATTTGTGGGAAACAGGCAAACTAACTGACATTTGGGACCCAGCATTTGTTATAGAGAGACTAAGTGCTAATTCATGACTAACAAAACAAACCAAACCCAAATCTTTAAAGGTCCCACATATAGTGGTGCATACAGAGACCAGATCAGGGCATTTACTCTTGCATTTCCTATTGTTTAGCCAATTTTCCCTTCAATGATCATTGATTCTATTTATAAAATCATTTTCATCTTAATTATATGTTACACTGGTAATATGACAACAGTAGGTTCATTTGAAACCCCAACACTGTCAAAAACATTTTTTGAACATCTAACATGCTTAATATTTACTATGAGAAATTCTTAGCATATCATTATAAGTCACAAAACTTTTTCTGCTGGGAACTTACAGTCATGTTGATTCTATGCCAAAAAAGAAAAAAAGAAGAAGAAGAAGAAAAAAAAGACTGAGATGCTAGGTGATATGAAAAAGAAAAGTAGAAATAGAGAGGGTTGCTGCACAGGTCTGTTAATTTCTTCACAATTGCAAGCATAAGTTTCATCTTTGAAGAACTTTTTTGTAAATAAATGGCATAATTTATACATTGGCAAACTCTTTGGGGGTCCTAATTAACAATATATTTACATACAGATAAAAATATATACCTTCAGTTATAAATCAAGGGTGGAAATATGTATTTAGCCTGTACTCTGGAGGTTTAACCATGTTGATTCTTTATCTTTAGTCAACAATAAAACTTAGTGTCCCTTACAAAGTGTCTCAAATTCTAGGTATAGCTTTACCTTCTGGTGCCTGGGCTACTATCTTTATCACATGCTGAACTTTGTAGTCATTTTTATATCTCCTGTTTTATAAAAAAAAAAAGTAGATTGTATAATAGTTAAGTGAAAAAGAACGAGGCAACTGGAATATGGCAGTATTCTGGATGTCTCAGTTAAAACAGTGAAGGGACTGAGACAAGGCTGCCTGATTCCAGTTCCATCATAGTCACTAATTGCACACATATTATGTGTCTCATCATTATTGTCCTGTAAAGTGGGGTTTTATTGGTCAAACAATAATACTTGTGACCATGCGGGATTGCCTTTGAACTTCCAGAGCAATCATACTGATAAGCCAGTCTCAGCTGTTGCCAACCAGGCTTCCTAAATGCAACATAGTTTATAGGGTGTGAGACTTTCAAGTGAGCTCACAACAGATGATCAGTCCCTCTGTCTTTCACTAGCAGTAAACATCTTGTGGCAGTGAGATGTGGCTGGACCCTCTGAGCATGAATCACAGCTCTTAGATCCAGAGAACTGGGTTTTGTTCCCACTGTTTGTCTTCAGCTTTCAGCTGCCTGGTATTTGTGCAACACTTGCTTAAGGAAAAGGTATGCACTGTTGATTTAGGACAAGGCTTTCTCTATAACTGAAATCTACATATAAAAGCATGTTTGTTTTCAAAGTCTTTGAAACATTAACATTTTATTCACTGTGATATACAATTCAGCAGTTTGGACTAAGTGGCTGTTTGGAGAATATCTTTAGAAGTTTTAGAATTGTGCCATGTGCTTTGTAAACATGAATTTCCCAAGATATGCAAGGTCATGGATTTGATCTATGCCCCTGATATCATGATAATTTTGGCAGTTTTTCCATGTCAATTTCTTGGATCATTCCCTCTGCTCATGTATAATCACTTCAGAGCTGGCTCATCAGCTGTGCATGGCCCTGCCTTTTTTCTGTGAGAGTAAACATTTTATCAAATGGAAACAGTTTCAAGCTAGGGTTTCCTTGGTCAGAGTTAAAATAAAAGCTTTCCCCATTATGTAATTAAAACAGAGACAACTCTAGAATGCTCAAAATCCTTAAAATATTCACTATTATTGCAGTCCCTGACTACCTAATTGGAGCCAAAGTCATCTTAGTTTTGTATTCTCGGTGAAAGGCAAAAGTCTCAGTCCCTCCTACATGGACTTTGTAATCATTGAAATATCATCCACACCATCTTGGTTTCTTTTTCACTTAATAGTAACTGTTCCATCATTACCCTTAAATTTCCCATTGATGTATTATTTTTATTCAAAGAAATAGAAATTGCCTGAATGAACCATAACTGAGACCATTTTTTCTTGATGTCAAGTTTTCTACTTGCAAATGGTGTTCTACACAAGTGACACAAATCATTACTCCATTTCTTTTCTCATCATTAGGGAACCTGAAGTACCTAGGACAAAAGCCATTCTGATACCACTCCTACTTCTCCTACTTCCAAGATGTTTATAGAGATAATTCAACTCAAACTTTATCCAAGGCATTGTGCAGTCAATATTAAAATTATATGCATATTTTTCATATAATAATCTTGAACCCAATGTGGTTCATGTGCCAAGTTAGCATCCTGCTCCTCATAGCACAGTCTGTTATGAGTAATTTTAAAAATGTACATATAGAAGTATATGAAAACATGAATTTGGATATGAAAACATGCATTTGGGGAGAGCAAGAGGGAAGAGAACATGACTCATCTGCTCTGATTCTACCATGCTTTTTTTTTTCCATAAAATTTCCTGTACCTGCCTGTAAAAAGCATTGAGGAGCCCACAGATGGAGTGGAGACAATGGAGACATCAATATGAAGGGCATAGGGTAGCATGGCTCTGTGACATCTATCAAGATCAGTAGATACACTTTACTCAGCAGAATGATGGTCTACTACAAGAGATAGCACTTCTAAATAAAGCAGATCACACTGAGGTTTGATGGACAGGTCCAGCTCAATTGTGGATGGAGGGTGAAGACACTGTGGTGCCTAGCAAAAGATGAATAATAGCTTCCCAAGAGACCATGTGTGCATCTCACCATCATTATGAAATTTAGTATTAAATTGAGAACTTGCAGCTATACCAATGAGCAGAATCATCACAACTCTGACTATGACAGAAGAGGTTCTTTTTTGCTAATGGACTTTGAAGGCAACTTCAGTCAGTATGTTCAGGGTTGAGGATATAGTTTACCTTGGCCAACCAGATTGTTTGGATTAGACAAAATGAGCCCCCCCACCTCCAAAAAAGAAACGTGGGGCTTGTTGATGGCTCTTACCCTGTTCTGGAGGTCTAACCATCAAGAGTGTAGTACACACACACACACACACACACACCCACACACATGCACGCACACGCACACACACATGTTCAGTGTTTACTTATATGTTACTTGTACATGTGTTTTCAAGTTTGACAATTTGGTATTGGATAACCAATGGATATAATCTTTTCAGGGAAGACTATTTCTCCTCCTGTTCTTAGTATTTCTTGGTTACTTGTAATCTATTGTGTAGGGCTAAGCCCTCCTGGGGCCCTCCAAGTCCACATTAGAATGTGTATTATTTTTATTCAGTTTGTGTTCAGGCAATCATATTTGTGTGACTTTATGGGTGTAGGTTCTGATCTTACTTAAAAAGACAATCTCACAGCAAACTTCCAGATTAGCTCTTACACAGTATTTTCATCCCCCTTTCCACAATATTTCCTGAGCCTTTGGTACAGGTTGTTTTATAGATATATTCCTTAAGAGTGGGATCCACTACTCTGCATTTTGATTAGTTATGGCTTACTGTCATGGTCTCTCTATGCTGCAAAGAGAACTTTCCTTGATGCAATTATGGACTACACTTACTGTGGGAATGAGGACAGATATTTAGAATATAGTTAGAAATTACACTATTAGTAAAGTAGCAGTTTAGATTATCCACCAAATCCATGAGTTCATTAGACTTGAGTAATTGGTTAAGTTGCCAGCATCCAGCAAGATTTCCCTCTGGTTGAATTTGTTGTCCAGTTAGAGCTGTTAATTACTGTCAAAATATGTGTATCACTACTGCACTCAGGGTTGTCCTGTCCTGTTGATTTTTGTGGTTCATAGACCCCAGCTGGGCAGAACTACTGGTTGTCTCCCTCTTTTTTTTTCTTTTCTTTTTTTTTTTATTGTGTCTTTGAGGGGTTTCTTTTTTTAATTAATTAATTTATTTATTTATTTTATATAACCAAGTCCATTTAAGTGAAAACAAACATTTATAGACAATATTTGGGAATTTGGGTGTTGCCCTTTACAAACTACTTCCTGCTGGTAAGGGGCTCTGTCATGGGGGATTCTAAGAAGATGAAGAAATCCTGGCTGTAGTCTGTAAGGCTGCTTTGTACAGCTGTTTCAATGTAGGATCACCTGGTACTCTGTTTCAGGCAGTCTGGCTTGATCAAACCACATTAGCCTGGAAGGAATCCACATCTTTCTTTTCATTTTCTGTGGAAACAAAAATAGAAATCCTTTTCCCCAGGAACTTGTCCTTGAACTTAAATTTTGGAGTCAAAGCATTTTTTTTATTTTATTTATTATTTTTCATGTCGATCCCAGTTCCCCCTCCTTCCCTCCATTCTTCCCTCCTTCTTTCCTTCCCTCTCTCCTTCTCTCTCTCCCTCCCTTTTACCCTGTCTGCCCTCTCACATGCACCCTAACCACCCTCCCCTTCCAACCCCCCCACACAAATTCCATATGTAGGGGAATGCCATCCAGTTCATGTAGATCAGACAGGTCATGTGAAGTAGGGACTAGGGCTTCTCTCCTGTCTCTAGATTAAGGCAGTTATCCCTCCATTAGGGGATGTGTTAGCAAGGTCATTTTGTGCACCAGGGATGCATCCTGGCTCCACTGTCTGAGGTCCCTTAGACTGCTCAGTCCTTCTGGCTGAGACCCATATTGAGCAGAGCCTGAGTCAGTCCCATGCTGGCTTCCCAGCTATCAGTCTGGTGGCCAGTTAGCTCCTCCTTGTTCAGGTAAGCTGTCTTTATGTGTTTCTGCCGCGTGGTCTTGTCCTCTCCATCTGCATCTGGGTTCTACTTCGACTCAGTGTTTATGTATGGGTGTTTGATCCTGTTTCCAACAGGCATTAGATGAGGGCTCCATGGATAAGTTAGTTGTTGATCTCACTATCTAGGAAGGGCATTTATGGTAGCCTTTCCACGGAAGCTCAAATTGTTAGTAGGCGGCAGTCTTGTAGTTCTTTAGACCTTCTTTGTGTTCAATTTTATCTTCAAACCAATATTGGCTCCCTCTTTTATGTTCTCTCTCTCTCTCTCTTCTCTCCCTCTCTCTCCTGTCTTCTATTCCTAACCGGGCTCAATCTTCCTGGTCGCAAGTGATTTCTTTTCTTCCCCCTCGTTTTCTCCTACTTCTCTCTCCATTCGCTGCCCCCCCCCCATTTCCCCTGTGCTCTGGGGGACTTGTCCCTTCCCAGTTCTGTGAGGGACTTTGTATGAATCTCTTAGAATACACCTTGTATCCTAGTTCCTCTGGTGGTTTGAATTATAGGCTGGTGATCCTTTGATCTAGGTCTAAAATCCATATATGAGTGAGTACATACTATGTTCCTCTTTTTGTGACTGGGTTACCTCATTCAGGATGATTTCCTCAAGTGCCATCCACTTGCCTGTGAATTTCAAGATACTATTATTTTTTTCTGCAGAATAGTATTACATTGTGTAGATGTGCCACATCTTCATTATCCATTCTTCAATTGAGGGGCATCTAGGTTGCTTCCATGTTCTTACTATTACAAATAGTGCTGCTATGAACATAGTTGAACAGATGTCTTTGTTGCATGGATGTGGATCATTTGGGTATATGCCTAAGAGGGGGATTGCCTGGTCCTGTGGTAAACTAATTCCCATTTTCCTGAGGAACCGTCATACTGATCTCCAAAGTGGCTGTATGAGTTTGCACTCCCACCAGCAGAGGAGGAGTGTTCCCATTTCTCCACATCTTCTCCAACATGAGTCATCATTGGTGTTTCTAATTTTAGCCATTCTGGCAGGAATAAGATGGCCTCTCAAAGTTGTTTTGATTTGCATTTCCCTGATAGCTAAGGATGTGGAGCAGTTTCTTAAATGTCTTTCAGCCTTTTTGATTTCCTCTATTGAGAATTCTTTCTTCAGTTCTGTACCCCATTTTTAATAGGGTTATTTGGTGTTTTGTTGACTAGTTTGTTGAATTCTTTGTATATTTTGAAGATCAGCCCTTTGTCAGATATAGGATTGATGAAAATCTTTTCCCAGTCTGTGGGCTGCCATTTGGTCTTGTCGACTGTGTCCTTTGCCTTACAGAAGCTTCTAAGTTTGAAGAGGTCCCATTTATTAATGTTTCTCTCAGTGTCTGTGTCCCTGGAGGTATGTTCAGGAAACGGTCTCCTATACCAATTTGTTCAAGGGTACTTCCTACTTTCTCTTCTAAGAGGTTCAATGTGGCTGGATTGATGTTGAGGTCTTTGATCCATTTGGATTTGAGTTTTGTACATGGCGACAGACATGGATCTATCTGCAGTCTTCTACATACCCTCATCCAATCGTGCCAGCACCATTTGTTGAAGATGCTGTCCTTGCCCCATTGTATAATTTTAGCTGTTTTGTCAAAAATCAGGTATTCGTAGGTGTGTGGGTTAATATCAGGATTTTCAATTCGATTCCATTGGTCTACCTGTCTATTTTTATGCCAATACCAAGCTGTTTTCAGTACTATAGCTCTGTAGTAGAGCTTAAAGTCAGGAATGGTGATGCCTCCTGAAGTTCTTTTATTGTATAGGGTTGTTTTGGCTATCCTGGGTCTTTTGGTTTTCCATATAAAGTTGATTATTATCCTTTCAAAGTCAGTGAAGAATTGTGGTGGGATTTTAATGGGGATTGCATTGAATCTGTAGATTGCTTTTGGCAAAATTGCAATTTGTACTATGTTTTTCCTTCCTATCCAAGAGCATGGGAGATCTTTCCATTTTCTGGAATCTGCTTTAATTTCTATCTTACAGCCACAAAGTTCTTATATAGGTCTTTTACCTGTTTGGTAAGCGTTACCCCAAGATACTTTATGTCGCTTGTGGCTATTGTAAAGGGTGATGTTTCTCTGATGTCTCCCTCATTTGTAAGCTTGCATGGTGCCTTCTGGTACCATTAATACCAGTCCTCAGGAAGAGTACACACAGGTCAATTCCAGGTCAGTGGTCTCTTGGTCATGTTTCTGAAGTGCATAGTGTCTTAATAAATAAGGACCACCACCTTGGGGCTAACCAAGGGCAACAGCAACAGTAATAGCCTGAGTGTTTTGGGAATCTCTTGGACAACGGTGACCAAGAGTTGTTTCTTGGAAAGCTCAAGGGATTCTCATGCATGGTGTTAAGGTTCTTTTAGATGGTCTATGACTCTTAAAGGAAGAATTGCTGGCCCAGAAAATTTTATTTACCCTAGCTCTGAATGTTTATTCACAGACTTACATTTTTAAAGGTATTTTTAGGCTACTGTTAGTTTGGTTCCTTATGACTTTCCTATTATTACTGTTACTTAACCACCCTCCCTCCTTATTTTGTACTTATCTCTTGATTTTTCAGAAGACAAATCATACTGTGGAAAGCACATTCTAATTATTCCATTTTATGTGTTTTACTTTAAATGCCCATCTCCAAATAGTTACGTTCTGAGATATGGAGGAGGAAACCTTAGGCAAAGGACAAATACTCTAGGACCTCTATTGAAAAGAAGGTGTCAAAATTATCTGAGATTTGGGATAGAAAGTGTTTGGTTCCATCCTACTGTGAACTTTACATAGAAGTAGAGGAGGGAAAAAAGAATAAATTTCTGTAGACTTCACATATTTTTAAAAGCTTACATATTTAATTCCTGTTTCTCAAAGCAGCAGAGTTGAGAGCTGGAGCCTTTGGGATCTGATTGGATCATCAGGCTTCTAACTTTGTCAATGGATCCACCTATTGATAGATTTGTCACTGAGTGCAAAATGGGAGGTGATAGAAACTTTAGGGGAGCCTGGCTAGAGTCAATGGAGGTTTCCCCGTGGGTATTCATGGTCAAAGTCCACTTTTGTCCTCCCCCATTTTACTTCCCACTCACTATGAAGCAAAGGTCTTAGCTCTACTGTGTACATCCTACACTGTTATTATTTTACCCTCTGCACATATCTAGAAACAATCAGGTGACTATGGGTTGAAACTTTTGATACAAGCCAAAATTACTGAAGTTGATTTTCCCAGATAGTTTGGATAGACCCCAAACAATTACCATATATGAAATAGAAAGAAATTATTTGGAGGCCGTATCAACCTATATGTCATTTCCCCAGAGGAGTAACTTTGTTCAGCAGTGATCAGCTCTCTGCAGGAACACTGTCCTCCCTATCCCTTCAGCCACACTCTAAGCTCATACAACTTAATTTAATTTCTGCTCTTCTGCAAATAATAGGAAAATAGTTCAAGGACAAGAAAAAATAGCTCAAGAACGGCTATACTACCTTAGTCAACTGACTTCAACCAGTTACCACTAAATTCTTGTTTCTAGTGTCCCAGTCACACTAAATAAGCCAAGTCATCCAGTAGAAAAACAGCAGGATTCAGCAAGAAATATGAGTGTTCTTGTAGAACTGATTCAGTAGTGGCATATAGTGATGACATAAGAGCTCTGTGCCCCTCTTATGAATGATGTCAAATATTCTTATAGGTAGAACAAAATGGTTTCTGTGTTCTAGTGTGGGTAGGAACTCATCCTCAGCTTTTATTGCAAGTCTTCCTGCTCAAATGTATTTCCTGTGGCACTGCTTTCTGGTCAGAATGATTCTGACTCTAGCATACTACTAGGGACAGGTAGAACCAAGATGGAGCCAGCAGTTAAAGCTGTACTAACCCTTCTGTTCTCAACACCTGTGCTGTTAATTTGAAGAACATACTCCATGTAGCTTCATTCCTTACAGAAGTTTTCAGATGATCTTTTGAATAACGCAGCCTAGAAAAACCTTCCATCTCTTAGACAAAAGAATAGATTTTAGCAGAAGAAAATACTTGTATGAAATTTCAAAAGAGAATAGCAATTCTCTAAAGTTAGCGAGGTATACAAAAAGAATGGAGAAAAACTATAGTGTGCGAAATGAAGAATAGTCAAAGGGCTCATACTAATTTGATCCAATAATTTCTTAATCTCAAAACTTTTTTCCCCTTTAGAGAGGACATAATAAAATATTTCTCTTTATTTATATTTATGTATTATTTATTTTTGTTCTCATGAACAAAGGATCAAAATTTACCCCTTGTCCTTTGATGTGTATAGATATGCATAATGAACCACAAGTTTTGTTCTTGCTACAGATGGTGAGGCCCAATCCTTTTTAGTAAATCGCATCCCAGTCCAGATATAAAGAGCCCTTCTGAGGACTGATACCTGGTCTACATGGATTGAATTGGCAACATTTGCACTTTAGATTTAATGCTACAAAGCAAAAACCACTGTTTCTTCCCACTGTGTTTGCATCAAATGCCTTTTTCTTATCAGGGTGTGTGTCACATTATATCTGAAATGTCTGTCTTCTGAGTAATGAAAACACAGAGGGTTTTCATCTTCCATTCCAGTATTAAGTGGCATGACACTTAGGCATCTGCTGATGAGGAGGCTTGGATGCAGTAGCACTGGCTTTGAGATGGGAGAGAGGTGGCTGCTTCTACAAGAGCACTACTGTGGACTGTATCTTAAGACTGGCTTCTTTGAGCATTAGGAGGTTGCTTTCTCCTCAGTTGCTCATCATGTCTGCATCTCCTCTTTCCATTCTTTTTAAAACTGTGGATACTGAACTATTTTGAATTTCCATGGTTTTTGGGAGGTCATGGAATACATTTAATGTATTGTTTTGGATTGTTACCCAGGTATCCCCCCAAGTGTTTGCTGAATAGATCTCCTTTCACTGATATAAGTTAACATCTTATCACAAATTACTTTTCTGCATATGTTAGATGTACTGACATCTTGGTTCATCAGTGGATGATGTGGTGGCAGCATCCTAGAGGCATGGCTTCAGGTGTGCAGACATGATCCCTTATAAGGAAGAGGAGGGTTGACTTTCTTTCTTGGGCAGTAGTCAGAATTCCAGAAGGGCAATTTTTGGATTTCTTATATAATAATAGTCTTATTTTATTAGATTACCAGTATCCACACAATACTGTTCTTTACACTATTGAGGGTTAAACTATATTTTAACATATTGCAGAATTGACAAATTTTATTGTTCTTAATCAGGTTTTCTAAGCCATTTTTTGTATTTATTTTTCTTTATGGTTTCTAATAGATATCTTCTCTGGCACCATGTTATCCTTAAGTCACTATGACAAAATGTCTGAGATAAACAACTCATAAGGAGGCAAGCTTCATTTGGTTCACGGCAGCAATGGTTTCTCTGTACAATCATTTTATTCTTTTGCACTAGGCCTTTGATGACACTTGTCAGGGTTGGAGGGTGTGGAAAAAGAGTCCTCTTGCCTAAATGTCATCAGTAAACAAAAAAAGAGTTGTAACAGGCCCAGGGTTCAAATATTTCCTTCAACCTATGTTTCTTCTAGTTGGCTTCAACTCTTCATATACAAAGAGCAGCCTGGTTGGACATCTCACTTCAACAGACCACCCTGTAGGAGTGGATTTTCAAACCAAAGCAAGTTCTTAAAAATCAAACCAAACAAACAAAAAAACCCAACAAAGTAAGAACAAAAGCACATACATTAAACGCCTTCCTACAGCTGGGAGGTGGTGGTTCACAGTTTTAATGCTAGCACTAGGGAAACAGAGGCAGGTGGATCTCTGTAGGTTTGAGGCAAGCCTGGTCTACAAAGCAAATGCCAGGAGACCTAGGGCAGAAAAAGCCTGTCTCTAAAAAGCATACATATATAAAAAAAAAAAAAAAAACAAATCAAAAACAGCAACCTTATCCTACTCTGTTTTATAATGTAATTATCTTCTCTTGGTTCTGTTCCACTAGAGAAAGTTGACTAATCCATGAGAGAATAGATTCGTGAAAACAATTGAAAGTTTAAATTGTACTTAAGTTGATGCATACTTATGTTGGCTTATTAAAATTTTAAATACAAGTTTATTTTTAATTTTTTAAAACATAATTATTTTTGCCAAGTCTTAAAAAAAAAATCTAAAATCCCTCCTGTTACTCCGGAGGACAATTGCCCACAAAATGTAGAATATAATTTAAATCAAATTGGCATCACCAGGTTATTGTTTCCTAGTCTGTACAAAGGCCACTTCTTCATTTGTTTATTTCTCTTTTATTGTCTTTCATCTCCATCTATGGACAGTTCTATGGATCTTGAATGCTTTACTGGGGTATGTTGCTCCATGATTAGATGATGTTTGATTTCATGCAGTACAATTAATGGTAGTGACATTGACCATTATTTGTTTTTATCCACATATAAGATGTTCAAAACATAATGCTAGGGTTTTGTTTTTGTTTGTTTTTGATAGTTTCTTTCTGTGTAGTCCTATAGTGCAGCTTGTTATGTATGGTCTCAAATTTACAGAAATTCTCCTGCCTCTGCTTCTCAAATGCCTGGATGGGAGGCATGCATCAACATGCCTGTCATGGTGATAGTTTTAGAGGAACATTTAAGTCTCACGTGTCTTTATTTTAGATTGTCTAGAAGCCAAACCATATTGGTACATTTGATATGTAAAAATGAAAAACTATTCATGCTCCAAAATTAATCCCTAGTCATGCAATGCAAACTGAGAATTCATCATTACAGATCAAGGAAGCTTTCAAAGAGTTCTTTTAGAAACCAATAATTTATTTTTATTTTCTCTTTTTTATCATTTCCCATGAAATATATTGTGATATTTTCTCACTCCCCCAACTCCTCCAAAATCTTCCTCATCTCCCCTGTCAATTTTTTTCTACTTTTTCAAATAACAAAAAACCCACACAAGAACACAAAATGGAAAACAAAGCAAACAAATGAACAAAATATGACAAAATATATAGCAAGTTCTTACAGAAACCAGTGATTTTAAAAAGATAATCTACATAAAGAAATGCAAAGACTGTGGAAAACTCTCACATCTTTTTTTGTTTGTACTTTGAAATGTTTCATACTAATGGTGTACAATAAAATATTAAATTTTGATATTGTATCAAAGTTTTTCACTTGTAGTTTGAAAAAGGTCAAAACACATTTGCCGAAAAGGTCTATGTATGAAGTTGTGGAGAAATGGGAATGGCTGTGATATATGGAAGGCACTGAGAGGTGTGGCTTAAAATCACCAATGCAATACCTCCTAGCTCATCAAATTGCTTCTAACAAAATTTCCAGTAGATATGTTTATGTATATCCAGTTGATGCATCAGCTGTAGTATTAAAATCTTGGCAGTGAAGTATCTGTGTTAATTATCTATTTTGCATAGCTGGCCACACTAAATAAATTTCCATAATGGAATACAATGCAACATTAAAAAATGTAAGAAATCTAACATTTAGACAGAAAAAGAAGCAATGATCTGAGCAATGATCTGTGCTTTGTTTAGAGACAAGAAACAAAAACTAAGTTCTTCATGTTCAGTTTTTACACATGTAAAATTCTAAGGGCATAGAGAAAAATTCATGACAATGCTAGCTTTCATTGGCAGTGATGTGAAAGCAGAATAACAGTACTTAACTGAAGATGAAACTTGCCATGTATGTTATAGATACAGACCTGTAAAGTATTTGAGACACATAATTACACTGTCTATTCAAACTTACATATAAAAAGACAGATCACTCATCATTAATTCAATTTAAGAATATAGTTGAATAAAAACTTTAGTTTCTTAACTAGGTAGTTCTTTTTGTAATATCAAAGGTTAAAAAGAGAGAAATCTCAGACTTGTCACCAAAGTTCCTAGGAATAGTGTGAGTGACAGGATAAACTATGTTCAAAACAGAACATGGGTTTTCTATTTTTGACATTTAATTTTTTTTAAAAGAAACTCAATTAATTATGGAAGTATTGATTTCACCTTCTGTTTTCATTCTAAACAATGCTTACTTTCTATTTAGGTATTTCAAAAGGCAAAGAAAATACTCAAAATTGTTTACAAATTAGTGGACATGTTCTAAAAGAATCGCAGAAGATATTTAAAGCCTTCCCAGTGGGATTCCTGGTAAGGACTTCAATGTATGATTGCATGAAGGCACAGGGGATACCCTAGTGCCACTTCAGAGAATGCATCTCTTGAGAGTACAAGCCCAGTGAGTGGGCAGGGAATGCCTCCAAAGGACATAGGAAGTGAACAGGGCCCTGAACTTCTAATAAGCACTGGGCTGCTCTGATCTGTTAATCCTGTAGTGGGTTCTTGGTTTCACCCACATCTTTGGCCCTGACCTTTGCCTTGGATCTTAGGTGTTGGCTTGGTTAATTTCTGGACTCCTGGGTCTGAACCCTGGCTATGACCCCAGAATAAATACAGTAGCCTCATTAGAACTACTGGTCTGTGGTTATAATCCAGTTTTCTGGCTTCTGATGGCTTCTCTAATTGCAGCTTATGGTTTTAAAACTGTCCAGAGAAGCATGGGAAAGAATTTTAGTTTATTGTGAAAAAAATTCACAAATATAAGATATTTATAGTAGTTTGGTTTAACCTTTTGGCAAACATGGTAATAAGGAATGTCAGTTTGAAACCATTAGGGGAAAAGACCTCCTAAACCTATGATAAGACTCCTCAAGAACTATTAACCTTATACTCCTGGACCCATATTTAAAAGGTTAACTTTATGTAATGTACTCATTTAACTTAAAAATATAATTTCATATACATACACATATCATATACATGCACACATATATGTATATATACTGTAATGGTTTTCATGTTATGATTTTGAGCCATACAATCAATAGCCTACCCAAGATCCCTCCACACAGACATTTCATTTCAAGGTAGATAGATACCTTAGAAATGAAATATCTCAGATCTAAAACTGAAGTCATCTTATTTTTCTAGCAAACCCCACTTGAACCACCCTTCTGTGCTCTTCAGTTCAAGGTGTGATGCTGCCATGTACAATTTGTCAGGTCAGAAACTTCAACACAAGTCTGGTGTTTCCTGTTCCCCTCAACAGTACAGTCATCTCTGCTCCCTTCTACTACAGTTCAACATCACTTCTTGAAATGAAACTGCCAGTGACTTCTGGCTGATGTTCCTGCTTCAACACCTGGCCTATTGTAGTGCTGTTTGGGGAAGTGGTAGTTTGAAAACATATGCCCAATGATGTTACCATTAGATGCTATTTACATCACTTAAAATAAATCTACTGTCATTGCCTGGCAGGGTATTTTACCTTCTAATTTTTCATATTGAATTCTGGATGACAAAAACTCTAGTATCTCAACTTTGATGTCTCCTCTAGTTCTCATAAAAAGATTTATTACACGCTACACTGCTAGGCCACTTGGTTACCTTCTCCAAATACTTGCCAGGCATGTAACAGAAAGAAAGAATGGATATATTTTGTTAACTGTTATTTTCTAGTCTTATATGTTCCATAAACATAGTGACTATGATTGAAAAATATATAAGAATACAAAATAAAATAAAAAAAATAAAAGGCATCTGTTAGCTTTTGAGGCCAATACATAAAACAGACACTAGAAAGAACAACAGCAAAAAATCTAGAATAAAATACAAAGGAGATTAATAATGCAAAGATTACTGGATGAACAATGTTAATAATACCTTCAGTAAACTTGATAAAGAGACCGAAAAGATGTGCCCTCCTTTATTTTCTGAGGAATGTGTGAAGGAGGGAGGAAGGCTCCTGTGTTTTCTGAGGAGAGAAGGAGGGAGGGACAAAGGGAGTAAGGGAGGAAGGGATAGAAAGACAGAGAGAGAGCACAGAGAGAAGAAGGAAGAAGAAGAAGAGGAAGAGGAAGAAGGAGAAGAAGGAGAAGAAGAAAAAGAAGAAGAAAGAGAGAGAGAAAGAGAGAGAGAGAGAGGATAGGTCTACAGGCAAAGATAAAAAAGATACAATGTATGCCCATGAAATTTTGTTACTATGAAGTTTTGAACCTCTGATGGGCACAAAGGTTTAACATTTAATTGAGGCTTTGCAATAACAAATAATAAACTTATTTTTTTGTAGATGTTTACTTTGTGTTATATGTAATTAAGTTATGCATACTAAGCATTCTCAACACTGTATTGAAACACTGGATTTCATCATCAATTGCTAAATCTTGCATTGCACACCAAACTAAGTTTAGGTTACAAAATTCTAGTATTCCTACCTGTAAATGATGCATCTTTATCTGGGTTATAGTTAAGCAAGATTAGCTCTTGTTACTCATTTGAAATGTAATATAATGCATTGCATACAAATTATTTACCATTACTTTCCTACTCTTGAACAAAGAAGTAGCTTTCCAAACTTAGCCTACACTAATATTGTCTTACTTATGTTATTGAAGATGTTAGTATTTTTCCATGCCTCCCCTAAAAAACAAAAACACTGCTCAATCACAACATTTTGCTTAATAACTTCTGTTTATAGGTTTTTTAAAAATATATTTGAACCCAAAGTTGTCATTATCTGTCTTATGGTCTTCAGTTATATAAAAATATTGAAATTGTTGACACTTAGATCAGAGGGGCATAGATAAGAGCCACTATTAAGAATTGGTCTTAATGATCAACATGGCATGATAACCCTAAGGGTTCAATAGTGTGATGAATTCCTTGGCAGTAACCACCAGGTTTCTAATTGGACTTAAGACCCACTCAGCAAAAGGGGTTTCAGCCTAGTACTGGAAACCTATCTTACTCCCCAGGGGTAGTGAAATCATGGACTTTGGAAGAAAACCTACAACTACCTCTTTATTATACCCAGCACAACCCCTAACTCCATTCTAAATGTTTGTTTCATACACACAGGTCCTCAACCTGCATCAAGGAAGCTTCTCTTGCAACCGAGGCAGAACATAACTCCAAACACAACTGTAGAGCCCAGTCCCAACCCAGACATATACTAAATAATATCTGTACCTAAGACTCAGGGAAATGGAAAGACTGTTTAGAGCCCAAGGATCAAGGAGTTTTTCTGTGACCGTGTCTCCCAGAAATGCCTGAAACTACACCCAGAAAGTCTTAACAACATGACGACCTAAACTGGAGCTGAACAAAGACAATAACAACAGGCATGCTAATGTGGATGGGGGAAAATCCAAGAATATTCAACCCAACACAAACGGCTACAGTCAACTAAGGAATGATAAGAGCGGAAAAAATAGTTTTCTCCAGGGAAGTATGCATGCATTTGTTAGTTAATTCCAAGTGGTCAGCCCTGAAAATATACTACATACAAGTAACACTATACAATTGAGTGGTTTATACTTATATACTCAGGAATATATATTTATACATACATATGCATAATATATTAATTCACATGGACATATAAGTATATAATAATTAAGGAAGAGAGAGACCATTAATTTGAAATAAGCAGGAAAGGTTACATGGCTGAACTTGGAGGTATAAAGGGAAAGAGGAAGATGATGTAACTATATTTTAATCTCAAAAAAAAAATAGAGGAAATAAACTTCAGAAGTTTCCCTTAATGTTTTTTTTTCTTTTTTTCTTTCTTTCTTTCTTTTTTTTTTTTTTTCACTCTCCAGCTCTCTACTCCACTATAGGACAGAGATCCTCAGTTTGGACATGATCCACATTGAACCTCCCTAGTTCTTGCTACCCAGGTCTCCTGACCATTGTGAGACCCATAACTTTGTCCCTTGCCTCCATCTGGATCCCAGCTGCACCACAACTCCACTGTCACAATCAAACTGTGTGAGTCTTAAGATATTGTTTGAGCACTGATACCTGGGTTTTCTTTTTTTTCCCAAACTTCATTCATCCCAAGCCATTAGGCAGTTCTTGAAAGTATTTTTTACATCAAAGAACAATATAACAATATTCCTCTGTTCTCTCCTTGATTTAAGTAAGTATCTCTGTAAAGGAAGTGTCAGGGGACCTCCACATATGCAGCTGCATACCTTTTACAGTTGATCTAACAGAAATGAGCAGCTTGGCTTCTACACTAAACAAGTTTTAAATCAAGTTTAAGAGAAGAGATGGATACTCAAGGAGCATAAGAGACTAATAGAAGACAAAATATATTGGCAACAGTCTGAGCTACAGACTGGTCATATCCATACTTGTGTGGCATCAGCTGTGGTGATGTTATCAATTTTCTAAAGACCCCATTAAGGTTCTATGACCTATTTTTGACATGTAGGCCATGGTAAAATGCTGTTTATTAACTCAAAGCTCTCTGCTGTGATATAAAATAACAGAGACCAGTAAGAAAATATTCTGTTTAAACAAGCCAGATCACTTTTACATGTGACAGCCAAACCATGCTGGGGAGAAGGCGCTGCCCTTGGTCATGTTAGTAACCAAGTGGTAACTGAAGAAGACACATCTAACCAAGCATGGCAAGTCCATGGCTGACACGTGAGCTGGTACATTCAGAATGTGGGCACAGGAATGGAGATCAAATCATATTTTTTCCGCTAACATCAGACCTTAGCTATTTAATGATTACAAAACTTTCCTAGCATTTATAAGTTTCTAAACATATCTATTTTTTAAATTCTACATAGTTCCCACTACTAATGAAATGATTTAGGTCACATGTTTTTGTGTTATCTAATAACATTCAAAGAAAAATAATCTCCTTTTCATTTTTAACCCATAAAATGCTGTTTTGATGTTTACATAATATTGTAATCTGAAAATTTTTAATGTTTAATAATGGAAATTTGAAGTCAGATTATAACATATTTTTATAATGCTCTTTTTATATCAACAGGTTTTAAGCCAAACAATCTGACAAAGGAACTGATTGCATTATGTGCTCTTCTTGAAGTCATTAACTATATGAAGGAGCTAATGACAGTTTTCATGACCTAACAAATAAGGAATTATTGTAAGTTACCAGACTACTCATAAAAACTGTTCATCACTGCTTTAAAAGTAAGCATGGTCACATGACCTGAATTAAGCCCCAAGATTTTGAGAAGCAGTAGATGGTTTTCCTTTGTAATTGTGACTAGCCAAGTTCCATGCATTTATAGCTCTACTGTCATAGGACTTGGAGTGAAGATTATGACAAAGCAGGTAAATGACCCCATCAGGCCTGCACAGAAATCTTGGACAAGGAAAACTTAAACTTTATTTAAATAACAACTGCAAATGTGGTTTTCCATTATCACAGCATCACCTGGACCACTCTCAGACAAAATCCAATCTCCTCAGTTTACCACGCTAAGTCAGAATACTTGCTGGTTGTACAGGATACAGAATCTACCCCAGAATGAATAGTAGCTGTTGGCTATAGTAGTATTTATGTTCTTATGCTGTCCTTATTTCAACATTGGCATTTGTGAGAACAATAAATATGAGGTGACTTATCATGTAACATCCTTGTTTTGAATAACTAAGTACTGGATGAAGAAAAGATTTCTCCCTTCCAATTATATTCTGGTTAATAGGGGTGATTTTGGAGGGGAGGTCTCTGTTTTGTATTACTACATCTATAAATGTATTTTATTTCCTTGTTTCAATTACTAATAGTCCTTCTGTACAAAAATACTAAAACATTAGGATTAAGGCTTTGTACCTCTCTTGGGCACAAAATGGAAATTAATGAGATTGGCAGTATTAATAGTTATTAGTAGCAATTAATAAGAAGGATCATGTGCACATAAGGAGATATTGGAAAAATAATATACAATGGTCTTAGGAATGGATATGAACATGAAAAGGGCTGAAAATTGAATTTTCCACATTGTCCCTTTTCATATAAAATAACAGTAATGGGTGTGTGTGTATGTGTGCGTGTGTGTGTGTGTGTGTGTGTGTGTGTGTGTGTGTATACATATATATATACATATATATATGTATATATATATAAAATTTACTTTATTAGTTTCTACTTAATTCTACTTACAAAGTACAGCTTTGAAACAGTCACTGAAGAGAATGTGCAAAGTTCAAGGTAGCAATATGTAGTCTTTCTTCTAGCCCACCAAGACTCACTCAATTTGCAGACTTTCCATGATTTCATCGGACCCTTGCATCTACTTCCAGATTAGTAGTCTACTGATGAATGCTTGAAAGAAGTTCATTTCTTTAGAATTTCCTGTCTGTCTTCCTCTTTCTTAAGTTTGAAGTATCTGGATATTGTCCTTTGCAGCACCTCCATATTGTGCCTATTATAACTTTGCTGGCTGGGCTTAGAAAAGACCAGAAAACCTTTTAGTATTATGATGACTATGTGGAACTTTATAGAAAATAGAAAAAAGTACTGTTAAAGGAAGAAGAAAAAGTTATTTTCCATTCTTAATTTTGGATAATGGTAATTAAGAAGAATAGAGAGAATAGAAGGAAAAATTGATGTTTCAAAGAGGTATTATAGTGACTAACTTGCAGTGGGCAGAGAAGTAGCAATGGTGGATTATCTTCATCTACTTTTCATAGGACTTCAAAATTAAGACTGAAAAAAATGGTAATATTTTAAGATTATGTATTTTTAATGGTTTCTTATGTATGTGGCTGTAGTATAATTCACTAGAGACATGGATATGTGTGGAGTAGTTTTGGGTCTCAAAGGCCATATTCCATTTAAAACCACAGTGAGCAGATTTATATTGAGGTCTTTGATCCATTTTGACGTTAGTTTTGTGCATGGGAATAGATATGGGTCTATTTGCATTTTTAATTTTTATTTATTTATTTATTTATTTTTATAACCAAGTCCATTTAAATGAAAACAAACATTTATAGACAATATTTAGGAATGTGGGCGTCGTTCTTTCCCAACTACTTCCTGCTGGTAAGGAGCACTGTCATGGGGGATTCTAAGAAGATGCAGAAATCCTGGCTGTAGTCTGTAAGGCTGCTTTGTACAGCTGTTTTGAATGTAGGATCACCTGGTACTCTGTTTCAGGTGGTCTGGCTTGATCAAACCACATTAGTCTGGAAGGAATCCACATCTTTTTCATTTTCTGTGGAAACAAAAATAGAAATCCTTTTCCCCAGTAACTTGCCCTTGAACTTAAATTTTGGAGTCAAAGCATTTTATTTAACTTAATTTATTATTTTACATGTTGATCCCTGTTCCCCCTCCCTCCCTCCTTCTTTCCCTCCCTCCCTCCTTCCCTCCCTTTTACCCTCTCTGCCCTCTCACATGCACTCTAACCACCCTCCCCTCCCATCCCCTCACCCCAGTTCCATATGTAGGGGAATACCATCCAGTTGGGGTCATGTAGATCTGACAGGTCATGTGATGTAGGGACTAGGGCTTCTCTCCTGTCTCTAGATTAAGGCAGTTATCCCTCCATGGGGGATGTGTTAGCAAAGTCCTTTTGTGCACCAGGGATACATCCTGGCTCCACTGTCTGAGGTCCCTTAGACTGCTCAGTCCTTCTGGCTGAGACCCATATTCAGGGGGGCCTGAGTCAGTCCCATGCTGGCTTCCCAGCTACCAGTCTGGTGGCCAGTTAGCTCCTCCTTGTTCAGGTAAGCTGTCTCTATGTGTTTCTGCTGCATGGTCTTGTCCTCTCCATCTGCATCTGGGTTCTACTTTGACTCAGTGTTTATGTATGGGTGTTTGCTCCTGTTTCCAACAGGCATTAGTTGAGGGCTTCATGGATAAATTAGTTGTTGATCTCACTCTCTGGGAAGGGCATTTATGGTAGCCTTTCCACGGAATCTCAAATTGTTAGTTGGCAGCAGTCTTGTAGTTCTCTAGACCTTTCTTTGTGTTCAATTTTATCTTCAAACCAATATTGACTTCCTCTTTTATGTTCTCTCTCTCTCTCTCTCTCTCTCTCTCTCTCTCTCTCTCTCTCTCTCTCTGTCTGTCTTTTCTGTCTTCTATATCTAACCAGGCTCAATCTTCCTGGTTGCACATGTTTTCCTTTCCTCCCCCTCCTTTTCTCCTACCTCTCTCTCCATTCGCTGTCCCCTACCACTTCCCCTGAGCTCTGGGGGACTTGTCCCTTCCCGGTTCTGTAAGGGACTTTATATGAATCTCTTAGAATACACCTTGTATCCTAGTTCCTCTGGTGGTATGAATTATAGGCTGGTGATCCTTTGATCTAGGTCTAAAATCCATATATGAGTGAGTACATACTGTGTTCCTCTTTTTGTGACTGGATTACCTCATTCAGTATGGTTTCTTCAAGTGCTATCCACTTGCCTGCAAATTTCAAGATACCATTATTTTTTTTCTGCAGAGTAGTATCCCATTGTGTAGATGTGCCACATCTTCATTAACCATTCTTCAATTGAGGGGCATCTTGGTTGCTTCTTCTTCGAATCCCCCAGGAATGCGCCCCTTACCAGCAGGAAGTAGTTTGGAAAGAACGACGCCCAAATTCCCAAATATTGTCTATAAATGTTTGTTTTCATTTAAATGGACTTCGTTATATAAAATAAGTTTAAAAAAAAGACATAAAAAAAAGAAGAAACTCAAATAGCTGGAAAACATTTAAGAAATTGCTCAATATCCTTTGTCATCAGAGAAATGCAAATCAAAGCAACTCTGAGATATCATCTTAGATTTATTAGAATGACTAAGATACAAAGGAACCCAACAAACAAACAAGGAAAACAAGGATGACAGCTTATGCTAGAGAGTATGTGGAGTAAGGGGAATAGTCCTCCATTGCTGGTGGAAATGCAAACTTTTACAGTCACTTTAGATATCAATATGGCAGTTTTTCAGAAAATTGGGAGTCAGTCTACCTAAAGGCCCCAGCAATGCAAGTGTAGGTCATATATGCAAAGGATGCACAATCATACCACAAGGACGCTTGCTCAACTATGTGCATAGCAACATTATTTGTGATAGCTAGAACCTGGAAACAACCGAGATGCCCCTCAACCAAAGAATGGATAAAAATATGTGGAAAATTCACACAATGGAGTACAACTCAGTAGTAAAAACTTTGAAATTTTCAGGCAAATGGATAGAACTAGAAAAAACAAAACAAAACAAAACAAAAAAACAAAACAAAACAAAAAACATCCTGAGTGAGATAACCCATAATCAGACAAACCATGGCATATACTCACTCATAAGTTGATATTATACATAACACAAAGGACGGGAAGACTACAGTCCAAAACCTCAGAGAAGCTAGGTATAAAGGAGACCCTAAAAGGGACACACATGGAGGGCCCCAGGAAGGGAAATCGTTAAGATCTCCTGGGTAAACTGAGATGGGTGTTAAAAGGGAGAAGATAGGGAATAAAATCATGAGGGACCTAGACAGCTGAGTTGAGAGAAATTGGAGGGTTAGAACAATGGAAGATATCTTCGTAGAGGTAGCCATTATGGGCTTAGGGGGAAAATGGTGCTAAACACTTTCCTAGGAACCTACAAGGATGACCCCAGCTAAGACTCTTAGCAATAATGGAGAGGTTTCCTGAATAGACTTCTCCTTTAATCAGACTAGTGACTACCATAATTGTCATCATAGAACCTATATCCAGTAACTAATGGAAGCAGATGCAGTGACCCATAGCCAAGCACTGGGTTGAGCTCCTGGAGTTCATTTGAAAAGAAGAAAGAGGGATCATATGAACAAGGAGTAGGGGATTGGTCAAGATCATGAAGGAAAATATTACAGACATCTGACCTGAGCTAGTGGGAGCTCATGGACTGCCAACTGGGGAACCTGCATGGAACCAAACTAGACCCTATGAATGTAGGTGACCCTTAGAATTGTCTCTTATGATGGCTGATCCAGACACTGATCTATGGGTAGAGCAGAATGTCTGTAGGAATTGTTTAATTGCAACAGTTCTTGAGGAGAACAATAGTATTTGGTTTCCCAAATAGTAGTCTCAGGCCCTCAGCTACCAGGGCAGTGTTGGGCATAGGTTCTATTTCACAGAATGGGGCATAGTTTCAATCAAATAGTGGTTTGTTACTCCCATAACCTGGTACTTTTAAGAAATCCATGATCTACCAAATAGATTTCAGCTCTGGTTAGGAGGCAAGTGTACTATATGAGACTGTAAAAGGGTAATAGTGTATGGATCAGGCTGAAATTTATGCCTCAGCATCTTCCATTCAGTTAGGGGATATTATAGGAAGTTCTGCTCTAGAACTCATTTTGAAAACATGAATTGTTTCAATGTGAAGGATATATTAGGGAACAATTTGCATAATGTAAATACTGCATAATTTTATTTGTAGGATTGTAAGGTGTATTCTGAAAACTGTAAAGAACACACAAAACACATGTGCATTCATTTCTAACATCTAGCACTAACTTGATTGCTTCCTGTGTTCCTAGTTGTAAGCACCCACATCTGGTATTACAGATTCTTGTTTAATTTCATATAGCTCCTCATCTACCCATAAACTGGAAGTCACAGGCTCTTATCCTTCAGGGGCCTACTTCCATTCCACATCCTTTTCAGGTTTCCTTGGATAGCCAGTCAGGCTTTCTGTTTGGAAGGGCAGATTCTCCATACTTCATATATTTCATTTTTATTACCTTCTTTTCTTCCTTTCTTTTTTCCTTCTGTCCCTCTTTCTTTCTCTCTCAATCCTTTTTCTTTCTACATCTCTTCCTTCCTTCCTCCTTCCCTCCTTCCCTTTCTTTCTTCCTCTCTTTCTCTCTTCTTGTCCCTTCTCTTCCTCCCTCCCTTCCTCCCTCTCTTTCTTCCTTCCTTTCTTCCTTCCTTCCTTTCTTTCTTTCTTTCTTTCTTTCTTTCTTGTTTAGTGTGTGTGTGTGTGTTTGTGTGTGTGTGTGTGTGTGTGTGTGTGTGTGTGTGTGTGTGTGTGCCACAGAACATACGTGGAAGTCAGAGGTCAGTTTGCAAGAGTTGGTTCTCCCTCTACCCACTAAGTCATCTCACTGGTTCCATTTCATGTATTTCTTGCTAGGTGAAGGGAGGCAGGAAGAGGTCCATCTTCTCAGTTCACTCTTTTATTCATACTTTTCATAAATATACACTGAACAAGATAGACTAAATCCTCTTCATCACAGGGCTTATATTTGCCATTAAGGTCTGTTAAGTATGCAACCATTTAGCAGTATATTTAAATTTAAATTAGACAGATTAAATTAGATCTATGTTTAAATCTACTGTTTAGGAGTAAGTAGATTTCTTCTATGCCATTTTTGGATCTCATAAGAGAAAGTCCTTTGGGATAAAATTTCAGGCTCATTTTGAACTAGACAAGTAAAATTTAGGTCTCTCTCTCTCTCTCTCTCTCTCTCTCTCTCTCTCTCTCTCTCATAAGGGATGCCAAAGACTTGTGCTCAAAGAGGACTGTTAGCCACAGTAGCAGTCACCAACCATGGCTGCTGGGAGACCTGAGATCTAGAACTATCTTCTCAGGGTGTGTGGGAGAAAACTGGAAGAGTAGGTTTGGCTCCAAGTGGTTTTTAAATTGAATTAACTAAGCAAACATCCCAACTATTTGCCACTAGTTGGAAACATTAACTGCTCACATTAAACTATTAAAATATTTGACCATCTTTAGTTACCATTATAAATTTAGTAGAACTCATTTTGTCTTAGAGGAAGAGAGGTAATTCTTTACATTTCATCTAAATATAAATGGGCTTTTCTAGCTCCAGGACCCAATCTTTCCCAGTCTTTCTGGCCTCTACTTAAAGGCTTGATCGCCTTTTGTTCTGCAGAGGCCTCTGTGCCTTGGGTGAGGTTCAGAACTACAATGGAAGGGGAGGGGTCTTTGTGGTCTCTCCTGAGCCCCACCAAAACGGACCGACACGTTTTACTTTCTTAGAGCGCTACATAGTGATTTTTTTTATGTGTCTAAGAAATGGAAACATTTTGTCTCATATAAAAAAGAAATATTTTTATACTGTGCTCCACTCACAGACCACATCAGAGGTATTCTAAGAATAGAATAGATCAAATATATTTTATGGAAATATAATGAGAAAAGGATGTGTTCCCAAAACTCACTCTGAACAAAGGAATGCAGCAGCGTCGTCAGGAATACTTTAATGCGCCTAACAATTTTCTCATGTGAAAGGCTGAGCAGCAGCTCTGGCTTGGGGAAATCCCCTACTTCTCCACAGGCTCCCCTGAACTTGAATTCAGAAATAGGAAATCTATACATTGTGAATAAGAAAATGTATGGAAAAACTGACTGAGGGCATTAACCAAAAAGGTATTTTTGAAAGAAGAAAACATCAATATGAAGAATTTTGTCATATTTCATTTCATTGATCATGATTTTATTTTATGTGTTCCAGAGTACTGACGCTTACAAGTAACTGAGTTTCTGGGGATTCATGTTAGATTTGTCAATCTCCGTTTCAGGGAACTTGCTAGGAAACAAAACATCTTACAGTCATCTGCTTTCTTCATACCATTTTATCATGCATACAAAGGGCAGCAAAAGCTAGGAATGCCAAACATTTATCTTTTTGGAGAAACAAAGTGTGTTAAGAATTTAACTGACAATCGGCAACAACACCCATTCACAGTGACAGCCCGCAGGTGTTCAAGATATTTGTCAGAAGTATTTTTTCATGACATCGTATGTTTGAATCCTGTGTTAGTTCACTTTGCTAGCCTCTTGAGCTGCTGTATTGATGTGTCAGTGTGGTTGTCTTCTCCAGGATTCTGCCTCCCATTCATATAATCATAGTGATTTTTCTTTTGGAGCCAGTGTGTTGTCTCCAAATATCTTTGTTGCCTCATTGAGTTTATTTGGCTTAATAATTTTCCGCTACTGAGGTGTTCTAAATTTGCCAGTGATATCCACCACCTTTCAACTTTGTTTTTTGTGCTTTCTCCAAAAATACAGGCACTCTCAAATATTGCTGTTTATTTAATGTATATTCTGCCGTAAAGTCTGAAGGGACTAAAGAGTCCCACAAAAGGAGAGTCATCATAATATTTATGCATTAAACACACATACTCGTGTACATATATCTATTTTTTGAAAAACCCAAAATGCATATGCTATCATGGCCCCCAAGGTAGCAATAACATATGCAGAGAAAATTTATGCAGTTCCAGGCTGTGAACAAGATTTCTCAGAGCTACTTCCAGAAAACATTACCCCCCTCCTCGTTCTTCAATCTGTCCACTTACATCGCTCTGAAGACTGCCTTCTCTCTCTAAAATGACTTGTGAGGTGGTCTGATCATTTAGGCTTGCTTCTGGTTGACTTCTGTGGAGCATTGGAAACAATTTCAAGTGTGTGCATTGTGTGTGTGTATACATGACTGTTTATGAATGTTGTGTGTCTTTCTCTGAGTATGCTTTTCCTTGAATAAAGAGTTTAGAGTGAATATACTTTTAAAATATGAGACAACCTCATTTTTAAAAATCAAGGTAGTGTATATATTAAGGCTATATTTTTAAGTTAAATTTTTTGTACTTATTTTCAAGTATGAATACTAGTGAAAACTATAATACTTTAAAATAATATTTAAGTTTTTCAAAAATTAATTTAAAAAACTTAATTAAATAATTCTCCAATGAGGAATGAATACATATCCTGAACCTCCTACTGCTTTTATTACTTAACAAAAAAGGCTGCTGATGGATTAAAAATGGCAAAATAAATCATGCTCAGTTTTGAATGGCATGCATTCCTAACACTTGGGATATAATGTTACAATATTATGTTATTAATATTACTGTGATGAATATTCATATAACATATACTTAATGTTATGCTTGTAATATATGCAAGTATAATATAATTATCTTTTAAACACAATATTTAGACACAGCACACTTTAACTGATGTATTTTTATATATAATTTAAAACATACCAACTACACTCCAATTCTGTTATTTGTAGATATCTTTTTATCAAAGTTCTGATGGACCCTTCAGATGCAGCTTTATAACTTTGAATTAGAATATTTTTAAATGAAGATTAAAAAGGACTTGTTCAATCTTGACATTTTGTGTCAGCCATTTGTATTTGTCTCCATTTTTTCTGTAAACAAAATATATATAACTTGAAAGTTGAGTATTTAATGTCCTGTTTCTGAAGTTATAAATCATTTATCCATGATTCAATATCCCCTATTATTTTCTTTTTTAATTAAAATACAATTATATCATTATCCTCTTTCCTTTCCTCTGTTCAACACCTCCTGTATTTACTCACCCTGCTCCCTTTTGAATTAATGACCTCTTTTCCTTTATTATTGCTACACACACATAAAATGAATAAATATATGGCTCCAAACTTCTGGGTTCCTGCAGTGTTGTTTGTATGTATGTAATTTTTTGGGTTGTCCACTTGATATTGGCTAACCAATTTGGGTACTTATCTCTAGGGAAGACTGCTTCGCCTGCTCTTAGTATTTTGTAGTTGCTTGTCATTTTTTGTTTAGGGGAGAGGCCCCATGAGATTTCCCTCTTCCACATCAGTATGTCTATCGGTGCCGTCATTGCTCAGATCTTATTTAGGCACCTATAATCATGGTGTATAATGGGTGAAATTTCACTGTCATTTCTTAGAGGCATCAGAACTAATATCCTGGTCCTTTGGCTCTTCAATTTCTCTGCTTTTCTGCCATGTTCTGAGCCTTAGATATAGAAGTTGTTCTCTATTTGTATCCACCAGGACTGAGACACTAATTCTTAGTAATGTTGTTAAAACAGAAACATAATATCTACTTATTGGATCATTGTAGTGCAACAGATTTTTTCCCATCTGGTCTCATTGGCCTGTCTAAACACTATCTCTGATGAAATGCTGCTCCAGGCCTCATGA